>NC_045578.1:0-305000 GCF_009819795.1 Aythya fuligula
GTTGTGTTGCCATGGCAACCACGGCGTTTTGTTGCCATGGTAAATATGCGGCTGAGTTGCCATGGCAACATGGATTTCTGATGCCATAGCAACCATGGGGTTTTGTTGCCATGGCAACAATGGTGTTTTGTTTAAATTGTAACCATGTGGTTGTGTAGCCATGGTAACCATGGGGTTGTGTTGCCATGGCAACCGTGGGGTTGTGTTGCCATGGTAACTACTAAGTTGAGTGGCCATGGTAACCATGGTTTTGTGTTTCCATGGCTACCATGGTGTTCTGTTGCCATTGAAACCATGAGCTTGAGTTTCCATGGCAACCATGGCGTTTTGTTACCTTGGCAACCATGGGGTTGTGTTCCCATGGTAACCATGGGGATGGGTTCCATGGCAACCACTGGGTTGTGTTGCCATGTCAACCATGGGGTTGTGTTTCCGTGGCAACCATGGGGTTGTGTTGCCATGGTAACCATGGGGTTGTGTTGCCATGGCAACCATGGGCCTGTGTTGCCATGGCAACCATGATGTTTTTTTGCCATGGTAACAATGGGGTTCGATTGCCATGGCAACCATGGGGTTGTGTTGCCATGGTAACCATGGGATTGCGTTGCCATGGCAACTATGGCTTTGTGTTTCCATGGGAACCATGGGTTTGTGTTGCCATGGTAAACATGGGGTTGTGTTTGCATTGCAAGCATAGGGTTTTGTTACCATGGCAACCATGGGGTTTTGATGCCATGGTAACCATGGTGTTGTGTTGCCATGGCAACAATGGTGTTTTGTTTAAATTTTAACCATGTGGTTGTGTTGCCATGGTAACCATGGGGTTGTGTTGCCATGGCAACAATGGTGTTTTGTTTAAATTTTAACCATGTGGTTGTGTTGCCATGGTAACCATGGGGTTGTGTTGCCATGGTAACCATGGGGTTGTGTTTCCATGGCAACCATGGGCCTGTGTTGCCATGGAAACCATGGCGTTTTATTGCCATGGTAACAATGGGCTTTTGTTGACAAGGTAAATATGCGGCTGAGTTGCCATGGCAAACATGGGGTTCTGATGCCATTGGAGCCATGGTGTTGTGTAGCCATAGCATCCATGGGGTTTTCTTGCCATGTAAACCTTGGGCTTGTGTTTCCATTGCAACCATGGGGTTGTGTTGCCATGGTAACCATGGGGTTCTGTTGCCATGGCAACCATGAAGTTGTGTTGCCATGGTAACCATGGGTTTGGGTTCCCATGGTAACCATGTGGTTTTGTTACCATGGCAAACATGGGGTTGTGTTGCCATGGACACCATGGGGTTTTGTTGCCGTGGTAACCATGGGGTTGTATTGCCATGGCAACAATGGTGTTTTGTTTAAATGTTAACCATGTTGTTGTGTTGCCATGGTAACCATGGGGTTGTGTTGCCATGGCAACCATGAAGTTGTGTTTCCATGGCAACCATGGGTTTCGGTTGCAAAGGTAACAATGTGGTTTTGGTACTATGGCAATCATGGGGTTGTGTTGCCATGGCAAATATGGGGTTGGGCTCCATGGCAACCATTGGGTTGTGTTGCCATGACAACCATGAGGCTGGGTTCCATGGAAACCATGGGGTTTTGTTACCATGGAAACCATGGGGTTGTGTTGCCATGGCAACCATAGGGTTGTGTTGCCATAGCAACCATGAGGTTTTGTTGCCATGGTAACCATGGGGTTGTGTTGCCATGTCAACCATGCGGTTGTGTTTCCATGGGAACCATGGGCCTGTGTTGCCATGGCAACCATGGCGTTTTTTTTCCATGGTAACAATGGGATTCGATTGCCATGGCAACCATGGGTTTGTGTTGCCATGGTAACCATGGTATTGGTTTGCCATGGCAACAATGGCTTTGTGTTTCCATGGGAACCATGGTTTTGTGTTGCCATGGTAAACATGGGGTTGTTTTTCCATTGCAAGCATAGGGTTTTGTTACCATGGCAACCATGGGGTTTTGATGCCATGGCAACCATAGCGTTTTGTTGCCATGGTAACCATGGGATTGGTTTGCCATGGCAACCATGGGGTTGTGTTTCCATGGCAACCGTGGGGTTGGTTTGACATGGTAAGCATGGGGTTGGGTTACCATGGTAATCATGGCATTGGTTTGCCATGGGAACCATGGGGTTTTGTTGCCATGGTAACCATGGTGTTGTGTTGCCATGTCAACCATGGGGTTGTGTTTCCATGGGAACCATGGGTTTGTGTTGCCATGGTAAACATGTGGTTGTGATACCATTGCAAACATAGGGTTTTGTTTTGTTACCATGGGAACCATGGTGTTTTGCTGCAATGGTAACCATTGTGTTGTGTTGCCATGGCAACAATGGTGTTTAGTTTAAATTGTAACCATGTGGTTGTGTTGCCATGGTAACCATGGGTTTGTGTTGCCATGTCAACCATGGGGTTGTGTTGCCATGGTAACCATGGGGTTGGATTCCCATGGCAACCAGGCGGTTCTGTTTCCATAGCAACCATGGGATTGGTTTGCCATGGCAACCATGGAATTTTGTTGCCACGGTAACCATGGGCTTGTGTTACCATGGTAACCATGGGTTTGTGTTGCCATGTCAACCATGGGGTTGTTTTTCCATGGGAACCATGGGGTTGTGTTGCCATGGCAACCATGGCTTTTTGCTGTCATGGTAAATATGCAGCTGAGTTGCCATGGCAACCATGGGGTTTTGATGCCATGGTAACCATGGTGTTGTGTTGACATGGCAACAATGGTGTTTTGTTAAAATTGTAACCATGTGGTTGTGTTGCCATGGTAACCATGGGATTGTGTTGCCATGGTAGCCATGGGATTGTGTAGCCATGGTAACCATGGGGTTGTGTTGCCATGGTAACCATGGCGTTGGTTTTCATGCTAAATATGCGGCAGAGTTGCCATGGCAACCATGGGGTTCTGATGCCATGGCAGCCATGGTGTTGTGTTGCAATGGTAACCATGGGGTTGTGTTGCCATGTCAACCATGGAGTTGTGTTTCCATAGAAACCATGGGTTTGTGTTGCCATGGCAACCATGGCGTTTTGTTGCCATGGTAACAATGGTGTTGTGTTGCCATGGAAATCATGGAATTTTGTTGCCATGGAAACCTTTTGGTTTGGTTGCCATGGAACGCATGGTGTTTTGTTGCCATTGGAACCATGGTGTTGTGTAGCCATGGTAACCATGGGGTTGTGTTGCCATGGCAACCATGGCATTGGTTTTCATGGAAAATATGCGGCAGAGTTGCCATGGCAACCATGGGGTTCTGATGCCATGGCAGCCATGGGGTTGTGTTGCCATGGCTACCGTGGGGTTGTGTTGCCATGGTAAACGTGGGGTTGTATTTCCATTGCAACCGTTGGGTTTTGTTTCCATGGGAACCATGTGTTTGTGTTGCCATGGTAACCATGGGGTTGGGTTCCCATAGCAACCAAGGGGTTCTTTTTCCATAGGAACCATGGGGTTGTGTTGCCATGGTAAACACGGTGTTGTGTTGCTATGGCAACCATGGGATTGTTTTTCCATGGTAACCATGGGGTTGTGTTGCCATGGCAACCATGGCGTTTTGTTACCATGGTAAATATGCGGCTGAGTTGCCATGGCAACATGGATTTCTGATGTCATGGCAACCATGGGGTTGTGTTGCCATGGCAACAATGGCGTTTTGTTTAAATTATAACCATGTGGTTGTGTTGCCATGTTAACCATGGGGATGGGTTCCATGGCAACCACTGGGTTGTGTTGCCATGGCAGCCATGGGGATGGGTTCCATGGCAACCATGGGGTTTTGTTACCATGGCAACCATGGTGTTGTGTTGCCATGGACACCATGGGGTTTTGTTGCCATGGTATCCATGGGGTTTTGTTGCCATGGCAACAATGGGATTGTGTTGCCATGGTAACCATGGGGTTGTGTTGCCATGTCAACAATGGGGTTGTGTTTCCATGGAACCATGGGGTTGTGTTGCTATGGTAACCATGGGGTTGTGTTTCCATGGAAACTATGGGCCTGTGTTGCCATGGCAACCATGGCGTTTTTTTGCCATGGTAACGATTGGGTTCGATTGCCATGGCAACCATGGGGTTGTGTTGCCATGGTAACCAAGGGATTGGTTTGCCATGGCAACAATGGCTTTGTGTTTCCATGGGAACCATGAGTTTGTGTTGCCATGGTAAACATGGGGTTGTGTTTGCATTGCAAGCATAGGGTTTTGTTACCATGGCAACCATGGGGTTTTGATGCCACGGTAACCATGGTGTTGTGTTGCCATGGTAAGTATTAGGTTGAGTTGCCATGTCAACCATGGTTTCGTGTTGCCATGGCTACCATGTTGTTGTGTTGCCATTGAAACCATGGGGTTCTGTTTCCATGGCAACCATGGAGTTTTGTAACTTTGGAAACCATGGGGTTGTGTTGCCATGGTAACCATGGGGTTTTGTTGCCATGTCAACCATGGGGTTGTGTTTAAATGGCAACCATGGGTTTGTGTTGCCATGGTAACAATGGGGTTGTGTTGCCATGGCAATCATGGGGTTCTGTTTCCATGGAAACCATGTGGTTTTGTTGCCATGGAACGCATGGTGTTTTGTTGCCATTGGAGCCATGGGGTTGTGAAGCCATGGCATCCATGGGGTTTTGTTGCCATGTCAACCATGGGCTTGTGTTTCCATTGCAACCATGGGCCTGTGTTGCCATGGTAACCATGGGGTTGTGTTTCCATGGCAACCATGAAGTTGTGTTGCCATGGTAACCATGGGTTTGCGTTGCCATGGTAACCTTGTGGTTTTGTTATGGGAAACATGGGGTTCTGTTGCCATGGAAACCATGGGGTTTTGTTACAATGGTAACCATGGTGTTGTCTTGCCATGGCAACCATGGGATTGTGTTGCCATGGTAACCATGGGGATGAGTTGCCATGGCAGCCATGGCATTTTGTTGTCATGGTAAATATGCGGCTGAGTTGCCATGGCAGCCACGGGGTTGTGTTTCCATGGGAACCATGGGCCTGTGTTGCCATGGCAACCATGGCGTTTTTTTGCCATGGTAACAATGGGGTTCGATTGCTATGTCAACCATGGGTTTGTGTTGCCATGGTAACCATGGTATTGGTTTGCCATGGCAATAATGGCTTTGTGTTTCCATGGGAACCATGATTTTGTGTTGCCATGGTAAACATGGGGTTGTTTTTCCATTGCAAGCATAGGGTTTTGTTACCATGTCAACCCAGGGTTTTGATGCCATGGCAACCATGGCGTTTTGTTGCCATGGTAACAATGGGGTTGTTTTCCCATGGCAATCATGGGGTTCTGTTGCCATGGAAACCATATGGTTTGGTTGCCATGGAACACATGGTGTTTTGTTGCCATGGGAACCATGGGGTTAACTAGCCATGGCAACCATAGGGTTTTGTTTCCATGGCAACCATGTTGTTGTGTTGCTATGGTAACCATGGGATTGGTTTGCCATGGCAACCATGGGATTGTGTTTCCATGGCAAACGTGGGGTTGGTTTGTCATGGTAAGCATGGGGTTGGGTTACCATGGTAATCATGGCATTGGTTTGCCATGGGAACCATGGGGTTTTGTTGCCATGGTAACCATGGGGTTGTGTTGCCATGTCAACCATGGGGTTGTGTTTCCATGGGAACCATGGGTTTGTGTTGCCATGGTAAACATGGGGTTGTGATACCATTGCAAACATAGGGTTTTGTTACCATGGGAACCATGGTGTTTTGCTGCAATGGTAACCATTGTGTTGTGTTGCCATGGCAACAATGGTGTTTAGTTGAAATTGTAACCATGTGGTTGTGTTGCCATGGTAACCATGGGATTGGATTCCCATGGCAACCAGGCGGTTCTGTTTCCATAGCAACCATGGTATTGGTTTGCCATGGCAACCATGGAATTTTGTTGCCACGGTAACCATGGGCTTGTGTTGCCATGGTAACCATGGGTTTGTGTTGCCATGTCAACCATGGGGTTGTGTTGCCATGGGAACCATGGGGTTGTGTTGCCATGGCAACCATGGGTTTGTGTTGCCATGGTAAATATGCGGCTGAGTTGCCATGGCAACCATGGGGTTTTGATGCCATGGTAACCATGGTGTTGTGTTGCCATGGTAGCCATGGGGTTGTGTTGCCATGGCAACCATGGCGTTGGTTTACATGGTAAATATGCGGCAGAGTTGCCATGGCAGCCATGGGGTTCTGATGCCATGGCAGCCATGGTGTTGTGTTGCAATGGTAACCATGGGGTTGTGTTGCCATGTCAACAATGGATTTGTGTTTCCATATAAACCATGGGTTTGTGTCGCCATGGTAACCATGGGGTTGTATTTCCATGGCAAACTTGGGCCTGTTTTGCCATGGCAACCATGGCGTTTTGTTGCCATGGAAACCTTTTGGTTTTGTTGCCATGGAACGCATGGTGTTTTGTTGCCATTGGAACCATGGGGTTGTGTAGCCATGGTAACCATGGGGTTTTGTTGCCATGGTAACCATTGGGATGGCTTACGAAGGCAACCATCAGGTTTTGTTACCATGGCAACCTTGGGGTTGTGTTGCCATGGCAACCATGGATTGTGTTTCCATGGCAACTATGGGGTTGTGTTGCCATGGTAACCACGGGGTTGTGTTGGCACGGCAAACATGGCGTTTTTTTGCCATGGTAAATATGCGATTGGGTTGCCATGGCAACCTTGTGGTTTTTGTTACCATGGCAACCATGGAATTGTCTTTCCGTGGGAACCATTGAGTTCAGTTGCCGTGGCAACCATGGGGTAGTGTTTCCATGGGAACAATGGGATTGTGTTTCCATGTTAACCATGGGATTGTGTTTCCGTGGGAACCATTGAGTTGAGTTGCCATAGTAACCATGGGGTTGTGTTTCCATGGGAACCATGGGTTTGTGTTGCCATGGCAATCATGGGGTTCTGTTGCCATGGTAACCATGTGGTTTTGTTGCCATGGAACGCATTGTGTTTTTTTGCCATTGGAACCATAAGGTTGTGTAGCCATGGCATCCATGGGGATTTGTTTCCATGGCAACCATGGGGTTGTGTTGCCATGGTAACCATGGGATTGGTTTGCCATGGCAACCATGGGGTTGTGTTGCCATGGTAACCATGGGGTTGTGTTTCCATGGTAACCATGGGGTTGTTTTCCATGGTAACCATGGGGTTGTGTTGCCTTGGCAACAATGGGGTTGTGTTTCCATGGCAACCATGGGGTTGTGTTGCCATGGTAACCATGGGGTTGTGTTTCCATGGGAACTATGGGCCTGTGTTGTCATGGCAACCATGGCGTTTTTTTGCCATGGTAACAATTGGGTTCGATTGCCATGGCAACCATGGGGTTCTGTTTCCATGGCAACCATGGCTTTGTGTTGCCATGGTATCCATGGGGTTGTTTTTCCATGGTAACCATGGGCCTGTGTTGCCATGGAAACCATGGCGTTTTGTTGCCTTGGTAACCATGGGGTTGTGTTGCCATGTCCACCATGGGGTTCTGTTTCAATTGTAACCATAGGGTGTGTTGCCATGGTAAAGAAGGGATTGTGTTTCAATGGTAACCATAGGGTTTTGTTACCATGTCAACCATGGGGTTTTGTTTTCATGGCAACCATGGGGTTTTGTTGCCATGTCAACCATGGGGTTGTGTTTCCATGGAACAATGGGTTTGTGTTGCCATTGTAACCATGGGGTTGTGTTTCCATGGATACCATGGGGTTGTGTTGCCATGTCAACCATGGTGTTGTGTTGCCATGGTAACCATGGGGTTGCGTTGCCATGGCAACCATGGGGTTTTGTTTTCATGGCAAACATGGGGTTCTTTTGCCATGGTTCTTTGGGTTTTGTTGTCATCCAAACCATGGGGTTGTGTTGCCGTGGAAACCATGGGGTTCTCTTGCCATAGTAACCATGTGGTTTTGTTACCGTGGTAACCATGGGGTTGTGTTGCCATGGACACTATGGGGTTTTGTTGCCATGGTAACCATGGGGTTGTGTTGCCATGGACACCATGGGGTTTTGTTTCAATTGTAACCATAAGGTTGTGTTGCCATGGTAAACCAGGCGTTGTGTTTCCATGGCAACCATAGGGTTTTGTTACCATGCCAACCATGGGGTTGTGTTGCCATGATAACCATGGGGTTTTGTTGCCATGTCAACCATGGGGTTGTGTTGCCATGGAACAATGGGTTTGTGTTGCCATGGAACAATGGGTTTGTGTTGCCATGGTAACAATGGGGTTGTGTTGCCATGGCAACCATGGGGTTGTGTTGCCATAGCAACCATGGCGTTTTGTTTCCTTGGCAACCATGGGGGTGTGTTGCCATAGCAACTATGGGATTGTGTTGCAATGGTAACCATGGGGTTGTATTTCCATGGCAACCATGGCGTGTTGTTGCCAAGGTAAATATGCGGTTGAGTTGCCGTGGCAAACATGGGGTTCTGATGCCATGGCAACCATGGTGTTGTGTTTCCATGGGAACCATGCTTTTTTGTTGCCATGGTAACCATGGGGTTGTGTTTCCATGGCAACCATGGGACTGTGTTGCCACGGCTATCATGGTGTTGTGTTGCCATTGTAACCATGGGGTTGTGTAGCCATGGCAACCATGGGTTTTTGTTTCCATGGCAATCATGGGGTTCTGTTTCCATGGAAACCATGTGGTTTGGTTACCATGGAACGCATGGTGTTTTGTTGCCATTGGAACCTTGGGGTTGTGTAGCCATGGCAACCATGGGGTTTTGTTTCCATGGTAACAATGGGGTTTTGTTGCCATGGCAACCATGGGATTGTGTTGCCATGGTAACGGTGGGGTTGTGTTGCCATGTCAACCATGTGGTTGTGTTTCCATGGCAACCATGGCTTTGTGTTGCCATGGTATCCATGGGGTTGTTTTTCCATGGTAACCATGGGCCTGTGTTGCCATGGTAACCATGGCGTTTTGTTGCCTTGGTAACCATGGGGTTGTGTTGCCATGTCAACCATGGGGTTCTGTTTCAATTGTAACCATTGGGTGTGTTGCCATGGTAAAGAAGGGGTTGTGTTTCAATGGTAACCATAGTGTTTTTTTACCATGGCAACCATGGGGTTTTGTTGCCGTGATAACCATGGTGTTTTGTTGCCATGTCAACCATTGTGTTGTGTTTCCATGGAACAGTGGGTTTGTGTTGCCATTGTAACCATGGGGTTGTGTTGCCATGGTAACCATGGGGTTGCGTTGCTATGGCAACCATGGGGTTTTGTTTTCATGGCAAACATGGGGTTCTTTTGCCATGGTAACCATTGGGTTTTGTTGTCATCCAAACCATGGGGTTGTGTATCTGTGGAAATCATGGGGTTCTCTTGCCATAGTAACCATGTGGTTTTGTTACCGTGGTAACCATGGCGTTGTGTTGCCATGGACACTATGGGGTTTTGTTGCCATGGTAACCATGGGGTTGTGTTGCCATGATAACCATGGGGTTTTGTTGCTATGTCAACCATGGGGTTGTGTTGCCATGGAACAATGGGTTTGTGTTGCCATTGTAACCTTGGGGTTGTGTTTCCATGGCAACCATGGGGTTGTGTTTCCATGTCAACCATGAGCTTGTGTTTCCATTGCAACCATGGGTTTGTGTTGCCATGGTAACCATGTGGTTGTGTTTCCATGGCATCCGTGGGGTTGTGTTGCCATGGTAACTATTAATTTGTGTTGCCATGGCAACCATGGGGTTGTGTTTCCATGGCTACCATGGTATGGTGTTGCCATGGCTACCATGGTATGGTGTTGCCATGGCAACGATGGTGTTTTGTTTTCATGGCAACCATGGGGTTGTGTTGCCATGGTAACCATGGGTTTTTGTTGTCATGCAAACCATGGGGTTGTGTTTCCGTGGCAACCATAGGGTTCTGTTGCCATGGAAACCATGGGGTTGGGTTGCCATGTTAACAATGGTGTTTTTTTGCCATGGCAACCTTGTGGTTTTGTTGCCATTGACACCATGGTGTTGTGTTTCCATGGCAACCATGAAGTTGTGTTGCCATGGACACCATGGGTTTGGGTTGCCATAACAACCATTGGGTTGTGTTGCCATGGTAACCATGGGGATGGGTTTCATGGCAACCATGGGTTTTTGTTACCATGTCAACCATGGTGTTTTGTTGCCATGTTAACCATTGTGTTTTGTTGCCATGGCAATAATGGTGTTTTGTTTCAATTGTAACCATGGGGTTGTGTTGCATATGCAACCATGGGATTGTATTGCAATGGTAACCATGGGATTGGTTTACCATGGCAACCATGGCATTGTGTTTCCATGGGAACCATGGGTTTGTGTTGCCATGGGAACCATGGTTTTGTGTTGCCATGGCTACCATGGTGTTGTGTTGCCATTGAAACAATGGGGTTGTGTTTCCATGGCAACCATGGCGTTTTGTTACCTTGGCAACCATGGGGTTGTGTTGCCATGAAAACCATGGGGTTGTGTTGCCATGTCAACCGTGGGTTTGTGTTTCCATGTTAACCATGGGTTTGTGTTGCCATGGTAACCATGGGGTTGTGTTGCCATGGCAACCATGGGCCTGTGTTGCCATGGGAACCATGGGGTTGTGTTGCCATGGTAACCATGGGGTTGTGTTGCCATGGAAACTATGGTGTATTCCTGCCATGGCAACCATGGCGTTGTGTTTCCATGGCGACCATGGGACTGTGTTGCCATGGATACCATGGCGTTTTGTTGCCATGGTAACAATGGGGTTGTGTTCCCATGGCAATCATGGGGTTCTGTTGCCATGGAAACCATGTAGTTTGGTTGCCATGGAACGCATGGTGTTTTGTTGCCATTGGAACCATGGGGTTGTGTAGCCATGGCAACCATGGGGTTTTGTTGCCATGTCAAACATGAGCTTGTGTTTCCGTTGCAACCATGGGGTTGTGTTGCCATGGTAACAATGGGCTTGTGTTTCCATGGCAACCATGGGGTTGTGTTGCCATGGTAACCATGGGTTTGGGTTGCCATGGTAACCATGTGCTTTTGTTACCATGGCAAACATGGGGTTGTGTTGCCATGGCAATAATGGTGTTTTGTTTAAATTGTAACCATGTGGTTGTGTTGCCATGGTAACCATGGGGTTGTGTAGCCATGGCAACCATGGGGTTGTGTTTCCATGGTAACCATGGGGTTCTGTAGCCATGGCAACCATGGGGTTGTGTTTCCATGGCAACCAAGGTGTTGTGTTGCCATGGTAACCATGGGGATGGGTTCCATGGCAACCGTTGGGTTGTGTTGCCATAGCAACCATGGGGTTTTGTTACCATGGAAACCATGGGGTTTTGTTGCCATGGACACCATAGGGTTTTCTTGCCATGGTAACCATGTGGTTGTGTTTCCATGGCAACCATGGGATTGTGTTGCTATGGTAGCCATGGGGATGTGTTGCCATGGACACCATGGCGTTTTTTTGCAATGGTAAAAATGCGGCTGAGTTGCCATGTAAACCATGGGGTTTTGTTTCAATTGTAGCCAAGGTGTTGTGTAGCCATGTTAAACAAGGGGTTTTGTTTCCATGGCAACCATAGGGTTTTGTTACCATCGCAACCATGGGGTTGTCTTGCCATGATAACCATGGGGTTTTGTTGCCATGTCAACCATGGGGTTGTGTTGCCATGGAACAATGGGTTTGTGTTGCCATTGTAACCATGGGGTTGTGTTTCCATGGCAACCATGGGGTTGTGTTGCCATGGTAACTATTAGGTTGAGTTGCTATGGCAACCATGGGGTTGTGTTGCCATAGCAACCATGGCGTTTTGTTACCTTGGCAATCATGGGGTTGTGTTGCCATGGCAACCATAGTATTGTGTTGCAATGGTAACCATGGGGTTGTATTTCCATGGCAACCATGGTGTTTTGTTGCCAAGGTAAATATGCGGCTGAGTTGCCATGGCAACCATGGGGCTGTGTTGCCATGGCTATCATGGTGTTGTGTTGCCATTGTAACCGTGGGTTTGTGTTTCCATGGAAACCATGGGGTTGTGTTTCCATGGCAACCGTGGTGTAGTGTTGCCATGGTAACCATGGTGTTGTGTTGCCATGGCAACCATGGCGGTTTCTTTCCATGGTAACTATGGGGTTGAGTTGCCATGGTAACCATGGGGTTGTGTTGCCATTGCTACCATGGGGTTCTGTTGCCATGGTAACCACGGGGTTGTGTTTCCATGGAAACCATGGTATTTTGTTTCCATGGCAATCATGGGGTTGTTGCTTCCATATTATCCATGGGGTTGTGTTTCCATGGCAACCATGGGGCTGTGTTGCCATGTAAACCATGGAGTTTTGTTGCCATAGCAACCATGGCGTTTTGTTTCCAAGGCAACCATAGGAATGTGTTTCCATGGCAATTATGGGGTTTTGTTTCCATGGCAACCATGGGGTTGTGTTGCCATGGCAACCTTGGGGTTTTGTTCACATGGCAACCATGGGGTTGTGTTGACATGGTAAGCCTTGTTTTGTGTTGCCATGGCAACAATGGGAATGGGTTGTCATGGCAAACATGGGTTTGGTTTGCCATGGTAAACATGGGGTTGTGTTGCCATGGCAACCAAGGGGTTGTGTTTCCAGGTGAACCATGGGTTTGTGTTTCCATGGTAACCATGGTATTGTGTTGCCATGGTATTCATGGGGATGTGTTGCCATAGTAACCATGGGGGTTTGTTGCCATGGTAATCACTGGGATGTGTTGCCATGGCAATTATGGTGTTTTGTTGCCATGGCAACCGTTGTGATGTGTTGTCATGGTAACCATGGCGATTTGTTTCCATGGTAACCATTGTGATGTGTTCTCATGGTAACCATGGCGATGTGTTGCTATGGCAACGATGGGGATGGGTTTCCATTGCAACCATGTGGTTTTGACGCCATGGTATCCGTGGAGTTCTGTTTCCATGGTATCCACCGGCTTCTGTTGCCATGGCAACCATGGCGTTGTGTTTCTGTGGTAACCATGGGGTTCTTTTGTCATGGCAACCATGGGACTGAGTTGCAATCGCAACCATGGCATTGTGTTGCCATGGTAACCATGGGGATTGTGTTGCTATGGCAAACATGGGGATGGGTTGCCATGGCAACCATGGGGTTGCGTTGCCATGGTAACCATGAGGATGGGTTGTCATGGCAACCATGGGGTTATGTTGCCATGGCAACCCAGGGGTTTTTTTGCCCTGATAACCATGAGGTTGTGTTGCCATGGTAACAGTGGGGTTGTGTTGCCAGGGCAACCATGGGGTTGTGTTGCCAGGGTAACCATGGGGTTGTGAGTCACGGTCGGGTCACTGCACTGAACTGGCGCCAGCGCCCGATCCACTGTGATCTGGCAGATAGTAGGCGAGTTGATCATTCCTTGAGGCAGCATTTTCCAGTGGAAGTTGGGGTGTTGGCTGTTTGGAGCTTCTCTGTCTGCACGAGTTGCCATAACTTCATGGGCCCACAGGCCCTGTGCTTGCGCCTGGGGGGTGATCACTGTTGGGTCCACACCCATTAGCCGCTGCACGCTAGAGCCATATAGTGGCTGATCTGCCCCAGTAACTTGGGCCAGTTGTCTCATACAGTTGTCCTCCCGTTCTTGTTTAAAAGTGATCATCCCCCCACATCAAAGATCAGTCTACAAGTTTGTTTTATATCAAACGGGAGCATATTGTCTCCCCTGAAAACACCATCTATGAGGGTGGAGACCATTGCAGAATGAAGCCCTTTATCTGCAATGGCTTTAACAATCGCTTGTACATCCTTAGGGTTTATTGGTGAGTGAACCCTCTGCCCCCCATCTGTCACCCAGACTGGGAATGCTAGCATGGCCAAAAGAGCCCAGACGGCACACGCAATCTTAATTTTCCTCCAATCCGTGAGAGGAATTTCTCCCCCTCGCGGTGCTGCTTTATTTCAGATGGGGATATTTTTGCTATCTGTCCCCATTTCCTCCTCCGAATTTGAATCTGTATCTGATCAGGAGTCGGAGCTCGGCTGCCTGCTCACCTCTGAGTTCCAGTACCCTCCCATCAAGTTCGGGCCCCGCCCACTAGCCTTGCGGGAGGGCCACTCCCCGCTCTGGCCCCGCCCCCCACCCCTTTGGGCGGGCCGCTCTCTCCCTTGTGGCTCGCCCCGCCGCCTTCTCTGCGAGGTGTTTGCCCCACCAGAGCGTTTTTTCGGATGGCCGTTCCAATTGGCTCTCTGCCCCTCTCTCATGCTTCTACCTCCTCCCCGGTCGTCCCCACAGCCGTTCTCTTTCTCCCATTTCCACGTGTTAGTAAAACCTAGCACTTCATCCCCATTCCCGCCAGAGGTTTCTTCACCCGACTCTTCGTCTTCTAGTTCGGCGCCGTACTGGGGTGCACATGGCGGTGGTCTCTCCCAGATTTCCTCAGACTCTGGTTCCCCACTAGCACCCCTGGCTTCCTCAGCTGAGCCACCCCATAGCTTCCACAACTTTGATACGACCTTCACAAGGGTTTCCATCTTCCTTGTTGGTCCGGGAGTGTCCTCCCCGTCGGGCTGGTCCCGCCGCTCCGGCCGCCGTTCACCCGAATCCAGGAGTTTTCCCGGTTTTCGGCACCACTTGTTGCCTTCAGGGGCCAGTGGCGACCTGGTTCAGGAACGGCACGGCGACCAACCCCAGGCTGCTCGGTCCATCAGCTCACAGACACCAATGTGGTGGATGGCAAATGGCGTTTATTGTCGAGTCACATGGCATTATATACCCGAGGCCCATAGCGTCATTTCCGCTTGCTTACATCACAGACCAAATGCTACTGTCCATGAAGGGACGGGCTCCACCTTTCCGTACAGCGGGACATCTTCCGGCCGCCAGGCCCTAATTGCCCACACGTGGTAACCAAGGGGTTGTGTTTCCACGGCAACCATAGGGTTTTATTGCCATGGCAACCATTGGGTTGTGTTGCCATGCATACCATTAGTTTGTGTTGCCATTGTAACCATGGAATTGTATTGCCATGACAACCATGGGGTTGTTTTGCCATGGTAACCATGAAGTTGGGTTGCCAAGGCAACCATGGCGTTTTGTTTCCATGGCAACCATTGGGTTCTGTTGACATGGTAATCATCGGGTTGGGTTGCCATGGTAAGTATGGTGTTGCATTGTCATGGTAATCATGGGGTTGTGTTTCCATGGCAACCAATGTGTTGTGTTGCCATGGTAACCATGGGGTTGAGTTGCCATGCCAACAATGGCGTTTTGTTTCCATGGTAACTATGGGGCTGAGTTGCCATGGTAACCATGGGGTTGTGTTGCCATGGCAACCATGGTATTTTGTTTCCATGGCAACCATGGGGTTGTGTTGCCATATTATCCATGGGGTTGTGTTTCCATGGCAACCATGGGGTTGTGTTGCCATGTAAACCATGGGGTTTTGTTGCCATGGCAACCATGGCGTTTTGTTTCCAAGGAAACCATGGGAATGGGTTTCCATGGCAACCATGGGGTTGTGTTGCCATGGTAACCTTGGGTATGGGTTGCCATGGTAAATATGGTGTTGAGTTTCCATGCTAACCATGGAATTGTGTTTCCATGCCAACCATGGTGTTGTGTTGCCATGGTAACCATGGGGTTGCTTTGCCATGGCAACGATGGGGGTGTGTTTCCATGGCAACCATGTGGTTGGGTTGCCATGGTAACCATGGTGTTATGTTGCCATGGCAACCATTCTCTTAAGTTGCCATGGCAACGATGGGGTAGTGTTGCCTTGGCCACCATGGCGATGTGTTTTCAATGGTAACCATGGGGTTCTGTTGCCATGGCAACCATGTGCTTGAGTAAGCATGGTAGCTATGGGGATGGGTTGCCATGTCAAGTATGGGGTTTTGTTGGCATGGCAACCATGGGGTTGTGTTGACATGGTAACCGTGGTTTTGTGTTGCCATGGCAACAATGGGGATGGGTTGTCATGGCAAACATGGGTTTGGTTTGCCATGGTAAACATGGGGTTGAGTTTCCATAGCAACCATGGGGTTGTGTTGCCATGGTAACCGCAGGGTTGTGTTGCCATGGCAACCAAGGGGTTGTGATTCCAGGGGAACCATGGGGTTGTGTTTCCATGGTAACCATGGGGTTGTGTTGCCATGGCAAACATGGGGTTATGTTGCCATGGTAATCATGGGGAAGGGTTGCCATGGCAACAATTGTGATGTGTTGTCATGGTAACCATGGCGATTTGTTTCCATGGTAACCATGGTGATAGGTTGTCACGGTAACCATGGCGATGTGTTGCCATGGCAACGATGGGGATGTGTTTCCATGGTAACCATGGGGTTTTGTTGCCATGGCAACCATGGCGATGTGTTTCCATGGTAAACAGGGGTTCTGCTGCCATGGTAACAATGGGCTTGTGTTGCCATGGCAACCATGGCGTTGTGTTGCCATGGTAACCATGGGGAAGGGATGCCATGGCAACCATAGGGTTTTGTTGCCATGGCAACCTTGGAGTTCTGTTGCGATCGTAAGCATGGGGTTGTATTAACATGCCAACAAAGGGGTTGTGTTGCCATGGCAACCATGGGGTTTTGTTGCCATGGCAACCATGGCGTTTTGTTTCCATGGTAACGATGGGGTTCTATTGCCATGGTAACCATGTTTTTTTTTTTGCCATGGCAACCATGGGGCGGATTGCCATGGCAACCATGGTGTTGCGTTGCCATGGTAACCATGGAGTTGTGTTCCCATGGCAACCATGGTGTTTTCGTGCCATGGTATCCATGGGGTTCTATTGCCATGGTAACCACGGGCTTCTGTTGCCATCACAACCAAGGCCTTGAGTTGCAATCGCAACCATGGCATTGTGTTACCATGGTAACAATGGGGATGGCTTGTCATGGCAACCATGGGGACGTGTTGCCATGGTAACCATGGGGATGTGTTACCATGGCAACCTAGGCGTTATGTTGCCATGACAACCAAGGGGTTGTTTTGCCCTGGTAACTATGGGGTTGTGTTGCCATGGCAACAGTGGGGCTGTGTTGCCAGGGCAACCATGGAATTGTGTTGCCATGGTAACCATGGCATTGTGTTGCCATGGCAACCATGGCATTGTGTTGCCATGGCAACCAAGGGGTTGTGTTGCCATGGCCACCATGGGGTTGTGTTGCCATGGTACCATGGGCTTGAGTTGCCATTGCAACCATGGCGTTGTGTTTACGTGGTAACCATTGGATTCTTTTGCCATGGAAAAAATGTGATTGAGTTGCAATCGCAACCAAGGAGTTGTGTTACCATAGTAACCATAGGGATGGGTTGTCATGGCAACCATGTCGATGTGTTGCCATGGTAACCATGGGGATGGGTTGCCATAGCAACCATGGGGTTTTGTTGCCATGGCAAACATGCGTTTCTTTTGTCATTGTAACCACGGGGTTGTGTTGCCATGGAAACCATGGTTTTGTGTTTCCATGGCAAATATGTTGGTTGTGTTGCCATGGTAACCATGAGCTTTTGTTGCCATGGCAACCATAGGGTAGTGTTGCCTGGGCAACCATGAGGTTGTGTTGCCATGGTAACCATGGGATTGTGTTGCCATGGCAACCAAGAGGTTGTGTTACCATGGGAACCATGGTGTTGTTTTCCATGGTAACCATGGGGTTCTGTTCCCATGGCAACCATGCGGTTTTGTTGCCATGGCAACCAAGGGGTTGTGTTGCCATGGGAACCATGGGGTTGTGTTGCCACGGCAACCATGGGATTGTGTTGCAATGGCAAGCATGGCCTTGTGTTGCCATGGTACCATGGGGATGGGATGTCATGGCAACCATGGGGTTGTGTTGCCATGGTAAAGCTGGGGTTGTGTTGCCATGGCAACCATGGTGTTGCGTTGCCAGGGCAACCATAGCGTTTTGTTTCCATGGTAACGAAGGGGTTGTGTTGCCTTGGTAACCATGGAGTTGTGTTGCCATGGCAATCATGCGGTTACGTTGCCATGGTAACCATGGGGATCGGTTGCCATGGCAACCATGGGGTTTTCTTTCCATGTCAACAATGGTGATGGGTTGTCATGGTAACCATGGGAATTTCTTGCCTTGGCCACCATATCGATGTGTTTTCAATGGTAACCCCGAGGTTCTGTTGCCATGGCAACCATCGGATTGAGTTACCATGGTAACTATGGGGATGGGTTGGCACGGCAAGCATTGGGTTTTGTTGCCATGGCAACCATTGGGTTGTGTTGACATGGAAACCGTGGTTTTGTGTTGCCAAGGCAACAATGGGGATGGGTTGTCATGGCAAACATGGGGTTGGTTTGCCATGGTACACATTGGGTTGTATTGCCATGGCAACCATGGGGTTGGGTCGCCATGGTAACCGTGGCGTTGTGTTACCATGGCAACCAAGGGGTTGTGTTTCCAGGGAAAAATAAGGTTGTGTTTCCATGGTAACCATTGGGTTGTGTTGCCATGGTAACCATGGGGTTATGTTGCCATGGCAAACATTTGGTTATGTTGCCATGTTAATCATGGGAATGTGTTGCCATGGCAACCATGGAGTTTTGTTCTCATGGTAATCATGGGGATGGGTTGCCATGGCAATTATGGGGTTTTGTTGCCATGGCAACCATTGTGATGTGTTGTCAATGTAACCATGGCGATGTGTTACCATGGTAACCATGGTGATGGCTTATCATGGTAACCACGGGGATGTGTTCCCATGGCAACGATGGGGATGGGTTTCCATGGCAACCATGGGGTTTTGTTGCCATGGCAACCATGGAGATGTGTTTCCATGGTAACCGGGAGTTCTGCTGCCCTGGTAACCATGGGGTTGTGTTGCCATGCTAACCATGGCGTTGTGTTGCCATGGTAACTATGGGGTTGTGTTTCCGTGGCAACCATGGCATTTTGTTTCCATGGTAACTATGGTGTTTAGTTGCCATGCAAATTTTGGGGTTATGTTGCCATGGTAACCTAGGGGTTGGTTTTCCATGGCAACCATGGAGCTTTGTTGCCATGGCAACCATGGCGTTTTGTTTCCATGGCAACCATCGGGTTGTGTTCCTATGGCAACCATGGTGTTTTGATGCCGTGGTATTCATGCTGTTCTGTTGCCATGGTATTCACCGGCTTATGTTCCCATGGCAACCATAGGCTTGAGTTGCCATGGCAACCATGGCGTTGTGTTCCTACGGTAACCATGGGGATGTGTTGCCATGGCAAACATTGGGATGGGTTGCCATGGCAACCATATGGTTATGTTTCCATGGCAACCAAGGGGTTGTTTTGCCCTGGTAACAATGGGGTTGTGTTGCCATGGTAACAGTGGGGTTGTGTTGCCAGGGCAACCATGGGGTTGTGTTGCCATGGTAACCGTAAGGTTGTGTTGCCATGGTAACCATGGGGTTGTGTTCTCAGGGAAACCATGGGGGTGTGTTTCATGGCAAACATGTGGTTGGGTTTCCATGGTAACCATGGTGTTTTGTTTCCATGGCAACCATGGGTTTGTGTCCATGGTAAATATGGGGATGGGTTGCCATGGTAACCATGGGGTTTTCTTGACATGGCAACCATGAGGTTGTGTTGCCATGGTAACAGTGGGGTTCTGTTGCCATGGCAACCATGGCGTTGTGTTTCCATGGTAACCGTGGGGTTCTGTTGCCATGGCAACCATTCTCTTGGTTTGCCACGGCAACCATGGGGTGGTGTTGCCTTGGCCACCATGTCGATGTGTTTTCAATGGTAACCACTGGGTTCTGTTGCCATGGCAACCATGGGCCTGAGTTGCCATGGTAAATATGGGGATGAGTTGCCATGGCAAGCATTGGGTTTTGTTGTCATTGCAACCATTGTGTTGTGTTGACATGGTAACCGTGGATTTGTGTTGCCATGGCAACCATGGGGATGGGTTGTCATGGCAACCATGGGGTTGGTTTGCCATGGTAAACATGGGGTTGTGTTGTCATGGCAACCATGGGGTTGTGTCACCATGGTAACCATGGGGTTGTGTTGCCATGGCAACCATAAGGTTGTGTTTCCAGGGGAACCATGGGGTTGTGTTTCCATGGTAACCATGGTATTGTGTTGCCATGGTAACCATGGGGTCTTTTGTTGCCATGGCAACTATGGGGTTGTGTTGCCATGCTTACCATGGGGAAGAGTTGCGGTTTTGTTGCCATGGCAACCATGGCGATGTGTTTCCATGGTAACCGGGGGTTCTGCTGCCATGGTAACCATGGGGTATTGTTGCCATGGTAACCATGGGGTTGTGTTTCCGTGACAACCATGGCATTCTGTTGCCATGGAAACTATGGGGTTTAGATGCCATGGCAACCATGGGGTTGTGTTGCCATGGTAACCATGGGGTTGGGTTTCCAAGGCAACCATGGGGTTTTGTTGCAATGGCAACCATGGGTTTGTGTTGCCATGGTAACCAAGGGGTGTTGTTGCCATGGTAACCAGAGGTTGTGTTACCATGGTAATCATGGGGTTCTGTTGCCATGGCAACTATAGTTTTGAGTTGCCATGGTAACCATGTGTTTGTGTTTACATGGTAACCATGGGGTTCTTTTGCCATGGCAACCTAGGGATTGAGTTGCAATCGCAACCATGGTGTTGTGTTGCCATGGTAACCATGGGGTTGTGTTACCATGCCAACCGTGTTGTTGTGTTTCCATGGTAACCATATTTTTGTGTAGCCATGGTAACCGAGGGGTTTTGTTGCCATGGTAACCATGGGGTTCTGTTGCCTTGGTAACCATGGGGTTGTGTTGCCATGGTAACCATGGGGTTTTGTTTGAATGGCAACCATGGGGTTGTGTTGCCTGGCCAACCATGGGGTTTTGTTGCCATGGTACCCATGTTTTTGTGTTGCCGTGGCAACACTGGAATTGTGTTGCCATGGTAACCGTGGGGTGTTGCCATGGGGTGGTGACACCATAGTACCATAGGCAACACAAGGCCATGTAATTATAGGAAGTGCAAGATTTCTGCTATTGTAAACATGGGTTTCTGTTGCCATGGCAACCATGGGGTTGTGTTGACCTGGTAACCATGTTTTTTTGTTGCCATGGTAAACATTCTGTTCTGTTGCCATGGCAACCATATTTTTGTGTTGCCATGGCAATTATTCTGTTGTTTTGCCATGGCAACCATGGGGATCTGTTGCCATGGTAACTATGTTTTGTGTTGCCATGGAAACCATGTTTTTTTGTTGCCATGGCAACCATGGGGTTGTGGTGCCATGGCAAACATAAGGTTGTGTTTCCATGGTAACCATGTTTTTGTGTTGCCATGGCAATCATGGGGTTGTGTTGTCGTGGCAACCATGGTGTTGTGTTGCCATGGCAACCATGGGGAGTTGCCATGGGGTGGTGACACCATACTGCCATATGCAACACAAGGCCATGTTACTATAGGACGTGTAATATTGTTGCCATGGTTACTATGGGGTTGTGTTGCCATGGCAACCATGGGGTTTTGTTGCCATGGTAAGAATGGGGTTGTGTTGCTTTTGCAACCATGTGGTTGTGTTGCCATGGTAACCATGTTTTTGTGTTGCCATGGCAACCATGGCATTGTGTTGCCAACGCAACCATGGGGTTATGTTGCCATGGCAACCATGGGGTTGTGTTACCATGGCAAAGAGGGGGTTGTGTTGCCATGTAACCATGGTGTTGTGTTGCCATGGCAACCATGGGGTCCTGTTGCCATGGGAACCACGTTTTTGTGTTGACATGGGAACCGTGTTTTTGTGTTGCCATGGCAACTATGGGGTTGTGTTGCCATGGTAGCCATGGGTTTGTGTTGCCATGGCAATCATGTGGTTGTGTTGCCATGGCAACCATGGGGTGTTGCCATGGGGTGTTGACACCTTAGTGCCATAGGCAACACAAGGCCATGTTACAATAGAAAGTGTAAGATTGTTGCCATGGCAACCATGGGGTTGTGTTGCCAAGGCAACCATGGGGTGTTGCCATGGGGTGGTGACACCTTAGTGCCATAGGCAACACAAGGCCATGTTACAATAGAAAGTGTAAGATTGTTGCCATTGCAACCATGGTGTTGTTTTGCTATGGCAACCATGGGGTTGTGTTGCCATGGCAAACATGGGGTGTTGCTGTGGGCTGGTCACATGGTAGTGCCATAGGAAACACAAGGGTATTTTACTACACGAAGTGTACGATTTTTGCCATGGCAACCATGGGGTGTTGCCATGGGGTGGAGACACTCTATTGCAATAGGCAACACAAGGCCATGTTGCTATAAGAAGTGTAAGATTGTTACCATGGTAAACTTGGCGTTCTGCTGCCATAGAAACCATGGTTTTGTGTTGCCATTTTAACCATGGGGTTGTGTTGCCATGGCAACCATGTGGTTCTGTTGCCATGGCGACCATGTTTTTGTGTTGCCATGGCAATTATGGGGTTGTGTTTCCATGGCCTCAATGGGGTTGTGTTTCCATAGCAACCATGGGGTTGTGTTGCCATGGCAACCATGGGGTGTTGTCACGGGGCGGTGACACCATAGTGCCATAGGCAAGACAAGGCCATGTTACTATAGGCAGTGTAAGATTTTTGCCATTGCAACCATAAGGTTGGTTTGCCATGGTAACTATGGGGTTCTGTTGCCATGGTAACCATGGGGTTGTGAACCCATGGCAACCATGGGCTTCTGTTTCCATGGTAACCATGTTGGTTGTGTTGCCATGGTAACCATGGGGTTCATTTGCCATGGTAACCATCGGGTTAATTTGCCATAGCAACCATGGGTTTCTCTTGCCATGGCAACCATGGGGTTGTGTTGACGTGGTGACCATGGGGTTGTGTTGCCATGGTAACCATGGGGTTCTGTTGGCATGGCAACCATGTTTCTGTGTTGCCATAGCAATTATTGGGTTTTGTTTCCATCGCAACCATGGGGTTGTGTTGCCATAGCAACCATTGGGTTGTGTTGCCATGGTAAACATGTGGTGTTGCCATGGGGTGGTGACACCATAGTCTCATATGCAACACAATGCCATGTTACTATAGGAAGCGTAAGTTTGTTGCCATGGCAAACATGGGGTTGTATTGCCATGGCAACCATGGGATTGTGTTGCCATGGCAACCATGTTTTTGTGTTGCCATAGCAATTATGGTGTTGTGTTGCCATGGCAACTATCGGGTGTTGCCATGGATTGCTGATATTGTAGTGGCATAGTAAACACAAGGCCATGTTATGATAGGAAGTGTAAGATTGCTGCCATGGCATCCATATTGTTCTGTTGCAATGGTAACCATGGTGTTCTGTTGCCATTGCAACCATGGGGTTCTGTTGCCATGGCAACCATGTTTTCGCATTGCCATGGCCATTATTGGGTTGTGCTTCCATGGCAACCATGGGGTTCTGCTGCCATGGTAACCATGGGATTGTGTTGCCCTGGCAACCATGTGGTGGAGACACCACAGTGCCATAGGGAACACAAGGCTATGTTACTATAGGAAGTGTAAGATTGTTGTCATGGTAACTATGGGGTTGTGTTGCCATGGCAACCATGGGGTTTTGTTGCCATTTTAATCATGGGGTTGTGTTGCCACGGCAACAATGGGGATATGTTTCCATGGAAACCATGGGGTTGTGTTGCCCTGGCAACCATGTGGTGGAGACACCACAGTGCCATAGGGAACACAAGGCTATGTTACTATAGGAAGTGTAAGATTGTTGTCATGGTAACTATGGGGTTGTGTTGCCATGGCAACCATGGGGTTTTGTTGCCATTTTAATCATGGGGTTGTGTTGCCACGGCAACAATGGGGATATGTTTCCATGGAAACCATGGGGTTGTGTTGCCATGGCAACCATGTGGTTCTTTTGCGAACGCAACTTTGGGGTTGCGTTACCATAGCAACCATGGGGTTGTGATGCCATGGTAACCATGGGGTGTTGCCATGAGGTGGTGACACAGTAGTGTCATGCAACACAAGGCCATGTTACTATACGAAGTGTAAGATTGTTGAAATGGAAACCATACAGTTATGTTGCCATGGTAACCATGGGGTTGTGTTGCCATGTCAACCATGTATTTGTGATGCCATGGCAGCTATGTGTTTCTGGTGCCATGGCAACCATAGGGTTCTGTTGCCATGGCAACCATGTTTTTGTGTTGCCATGTCATCTTCTCCATCTCCATTGTCGTCATCTTTTCCTTCTCCTTCGTCGTCATCTTCTCCTTCATCGTCATCTTCTCCTTCGTCGTCATCTTCTCCTTCGTTGTAATCTTCTCCTTCTCCTTCATCGTCATCTTCTCCTTCTCCTTCGTCGTCATCTTCTCCTTCGCCGTCATCTTCTCCTTCGTGGTCATCTTCTCCTACGTTGTAATCTTCTCCTTCTCCTTCGTCGTCATCTTCTCCTTCTCCTTCGTCATCATCTTCTCCTTCGCCTTCATCATCATATTCTCCTTCGTCATCATCTTCTCCTTCGTCGCCATCTTCTCCTTCGTCATCATTTTCTCCTTTGTCGTCATCTTCTCCTTTTCCTTCGTCGTCATATTCTCCTTCTACTTCGTCATCATCTTCTCCTTCATCGCCATCCTCTCCTTCTCCATTGTCGTCATCTTCTCCTTCTCCTTCGTCTTCATCTTCTCCTTCGTCATCATCTTCTCCTTCGTCTTCATCTTCTCCATCTCATTCGTCGTCGTCTTCTCCTTCTCCTTCATTGTCATCTTCTCCTTCGTCGTCATCTTCTCCTTCGTCGTCATCTTTTATTTCTCCTTCGTCGTCATCGTCTCCTTCGTCGTCATCGTCTCCTTCGTCGTCATCGTCTCCTTCTCTTTCGTCATCTTCTCCTTCAACTTCGCCGTCATCTTCTCCTTCTCCTTCATTCTCATCTTCTCCTTCTCCTTCGTCATAATCTTCTCCTACGTCGTCATCTTCTCCTTCGTCTTCTCCTTATCCTTCGTCATCATCCTCTCATTTGTCTTCTCCTACTCCTTCGTCTTCTCCTTCTCCTTCATCGTCATCTTCTCCTTCGTTGTCATCTTCTCCTTCTCCTTCATTGTCATCTTCTCCTTCTCCTTCGTCTTCATCTTCTCCTTCGTCATCATCTTCTCCTTCGTCTTCATCTTCTCCATCTCATTCGTCGTCGTCTTCTCCTTCTCATTCATTGTCATCTTCTCCTTCGTCGTCATCTTCTCCTTCGTCGCCATCTTCTCCCTCGTCGTCATTTTCTCCTTTGTCATCATCTTCTCCTTTTCCTTCGTCGGCATCTTCTCCTTCGTCGCCATCTTCTCCTACTCCTTCATCGTCATCTTCTCCTTCGCCGTCATCTTCTCCTTTTCCTTCGTCGTCATCTTCTTCTTCTCCTTCGTCGTAATCTTCTCCTTCGTCGTCATCTTCTCCTTCTCCTTCGACGTCATCTTCTCCTTCGTCATCTTGTCCTTCTCCTTCGTCGCCATCTTCTCCTTCGTCGTCATCTTCTATTTCTCCTTCGTCGTCATCATCACCTTCGTCGTCATCGTCTCCTTCTCTTTCGTCATCTTCTCCTTCAACTTCGCCGTCACCTTCTCCTTCTCCTTCATTCTCATCTTCTCCTTCTCCTTTGTCATAATCTTCTCCTTCGTCGTCATCTTCTCCTTATCCTTAGTCGTCATCTTCTCCTTCGTCGTCATCTTCTATTTCGACGTCATCTTCTCCTTTGTCGTCATCATCTCCTTTTCCTTCGTCGTCATCTTCTCCTTCTCCTTCGTCGTCATCTTCTCCTTCTCCTTCGTCTTCATCTTCTCCTTCGTCATCATCTTCTCCTTCGTCCTCATCTTCTCCTTCGTTATCATCTTTTCCTTCTCCTTCATCTTAATTTTCTCCTTCGTCATCATCTTCTCCTTCTCCTTCCTCGCCATCTTCTACTTCTCCTTCGTCGCCATCTTCTCCTTCTCCTTCGTCGTCATCTTCTCCTTCTCCTTCGTCGTCATCTTCTCCTTCTCCTTCGTCGTCATCTTCTCCTTCCTCGTCATCTTCTCCTTCTCCATCGTCGTCATCTTCTCCTTCGTCTTCATCTTCTCCTTCTCCTTCATCGTCATCTTCTCCTTCCTCGTCATCTTCTCCTTCTTCTTCATCGTCATCTTCTCCTTCGTCATCATCTTCTCCTTCGCCGTCATCTTCTCCTTCATTGTCATCTTCTCCTTCGTCTTCTCCTTCTCCATCATCATCCTCTCATTTGTCTTCTCCTACTCCTTCGTCGCCATCTACTCCTTCATCGTCATCTTCTCCTTCATCATCATCTTCTCCTTCGTCGTCATCTTCTCCTTCTCCTTTGTCGCCATCTTCTCCTTCGTCATCATCTTCTCCTTTGTCGTCATCTTCTCCTTTGTCGTCATATTCTTCTTCTTCTTCTCTTTCTCCTTCTTCTCCTTCTCCTTCATCGTCTTCTTCGTCGTCATCTTCTTCTTCTTCGTCATCATCCTCTCCTTCGTTGTCATATTCTTCTTCTTCTTCTTCTTCTTCTTCTTCTTCGTTTTCTTAATCTTCTTCGTTTCTTCTTCTTCATCTTCTTCTTCTTCTTTTTCTTAGTCTTCTTCGTTTCTTCTTCTTCTTCTTCTTCTTCTTCTTCTTCTTCTTCTTCGTTTTCTTAGCCTTCTTCGTTTCTTTTTCTTTTTCATCTTCTTCTTTTTCTTCTTCTTCTATCTTTGTTTTCTTAGTCTTCTTCGTTTCTTCTTCTTCTTCTACATCTTCTTCATTTTGTTAGTCTTCTTAAATTTCTTCTTCTTCTTCATCTTCTTCTACTTCTTCTTCATTTCGTTTTCTTAGTCTTCTTCGTTTCTTCTTACTTTCTTCTTCTCCTTCTCCTTCTCCTTCTCCTTCTCCTTCTCCTTCTCCTTCTCCTTCTCCTTCTTCTCCTTCTCCTTCTCCTTTTCCTTCTCCTTCTCCTTCTCCTTTTCCTTCTCCTTCTCCTTCTCCTTCTCGTTCTCCTTCTCCTTCTCCTTCTCCTTCTTCTTCTTCTTCTTCTTCGTCATTTTCTTCTTCCTCTTCTTCATTTTCTTAGTCTTCTTTGTTTCTTCGTCTTCTAATTTTTCTTCTTCGTCTTCTTCTTCTTCTTCTTCTTCTTCTTCTTCTTCTTCTTCTTCTTCTTCTTCTTCTTCTTCTTCTTCTTTGTTTTCTTAGTCTTCTTCGTTTCTTCTTCTTCTTTGTCTTCTTCTTCTTCTTCATTTTCTTAGTCTTCTTCATTTCTTCTTCTTCTTCTTCTTCTTCTTCATCTTCTTCTTCTTCTTTTTCTTCTTCTTATGTCTTCATTTTCTTCTTCTTCTTCTTCTTCTTCTTCTTCTTCTACATCTTCTTCGTTTTGTTAGTCTTAAATTTCTTCTTCTTCTTCTTCTTCTTCTTCTTCTTCTTCTTCTTCTTCTTCTTCTTCTTCTTCTTCATCTTCTTCTTCTTATTATTCTTCTCGTCGTTTTCTTAGTCTTCTTCGTTTCTTCTTAGTTTCTTCTTCTCCTTCTCCTTCTTCTCCTTCTCCTTCTTCTTCTTCTTCATCTTCCTTTTCTTAGTCTTCTTTGTTTCTTCTTCTTCAGCTTCTTTTTCTTAGTCTTCTTCGTTCCTTCTTCTTCTTCTTCTTCTTCTTCTTCTTCTTCTTCTTCTTCTTCTTCTTCTTCTTCTTCTTCTTCTTCTTCTTCTTCTTCTTCTTCTTCTTCTTCGTTTTCTTCTTCTTCTTCGTTTTCTTCGTTTTCTTAGTCTTCTTCTTTGTTTTCTTAGTCTTCTTCATTTCTTCTTCTGTCATTGTAAAGCAATCTAGTAGTAGGTGCCTGTATTGCACGCAGCTCTTCCTCAGCTGAGTAGTTATTATAGCAGTTTTACAGATAGTATGGTGATGTTACTTTGTGTGTTTGCTTTGTGGTTCTGGGTTCCTTATGATTTTTGCAGATTTACAGGGCTTTCTGTGAGTCTTTGCCTGTATGTCAAATCTTATCAAAGTTACAACCTTGCTGTTAAAGTGATGGAGCAGGGTTTAGGAGAAATGTATGATGGAGGCTTCCTGTGTCAGCATGTATCTGAAAATGGCAGCACTGGGCATGTAAGGAGTAGTCTGTTTCAGGTTTAGGGACAGTTTGTTATATTTCTGGATCTTTTGCCTGTGGGTTTGCTGTCTGTCGAGTCTTTAGACCTTGCAGCCTTCTAGGCTTTAACTGCTTGGAATTCACATATTAGAGGTATGTTTATGAGGGTTTGCTAGGTACCTTGTTTTTGGGAAACGGTGGGGTAGGTTTCCTTGACCGCATAAGTGCAGTACTGCCCAGAGAGTGAGCAGGCTCACCTTCTTCAACTCTAAAGAATAAGTCTGTTCGGGCACATTTCGGCGTGGCACTGCCCAGGCACATTTCGGCGCGGCGCCTGTCATCAGTAGTAGTCAGCGTTGCGGAGGAGGTGGGTGTCAGGGCTGGCATGCTAGTGAATGCTGGTTCTCTGTTTTTGCAAGTGATGATGAACCTGTTTGAACTAATTCTGTTTGAAAAAGTTCCAGTTCACTTGCCTGGTCATGTTGTCCTTTCAATATTCAAAGCTGCAGCAAAAGCATGGGGATTGTTGCTTCTAGAAACACCCCAGGTCTCTTGTCTGCTATGTGCATGTTGCTCAGGTAAAGCAGATTTAAAAAAAAAAAAAAAAAACAAACAAACAAAGAAATGAAAACCAGCCACTGCTGCTCCTGCTCTCTGCCTACTTCCTTGTGCTTTTTCCCTCCCCTTTTCCAGGTGATTGGGTTTGGGTGCTGGGCAGGGCCAAAAGGTATATGAGCCCCAGGCATGCCATCAGAGAACTCCTTCTGCCTGGGCTGCTCTTTGGGGTAAGTGCTTTGTTTTTCCTTCAGTCAGTTGCAGGGTTCTCTAGGCAGGCTGGAATCTATGGATTTCTGGATTTTAAGTGCTTGGAACTCACTTAATACAGGGATATTTAGTAGAGGCTGCTGGCTCACTGTTTTTTGGGATGGTGGGGTACGCTCTTGTTTTTGAGCTGTTTTTTAACCTCTAGATGAATCAACCCACTTGTTGTACTCTCCAGAGGGCTAAAACCAGCTTGATTACATGCTACAAGAGGCTTGATTTGTAGGTGCAGTATGACCAAGAGACTGAGCAAGGTCACCTTTTTTGTCTGTAAAAGATAAGTCTGTGACTACCTCTGTTGGGGCTGCTGTGCATTCCTGGCCTTTTGGCATTTGTGGAATTCAGGGTGGTTTTTTTATTTATCTGGCTCTGGTCTCTGTATTTGAGTCCTCTGCAAGGAGCTGTACTGTTTGCGTGTCCATTGTGGATGTGACCTTGTCTCTTTGTTTCTTGTAGCCCAGGGCACAAACACAGAAAGTTGAAGGAAGCTTGAGGGTGAGTGGCCAGCAGAGGGGACCCTGAGTTGTTCGGTGGACTGTGTTAGTCTGCTTCACTTGTTGGGCCGGCTTTGCAAGCGCCTTGCGACAGCAGAGTACGTCTCCTGCCACGTTTCTGAGGCACGCCAGATGCCAGCAGTTCCAATTCCTGAAATGCTGGAGCTGCTCAGAGCGCAAGAGGAGCTGGGAGTGCGATGCATCTCCTTGAGATGTTAGGTGAGCGAAGCAGTGGTACTGGGTTGGGGCATGTGGCTCTGGGGCTTCTTGGCTGTTGCAGTAGGGGAGGAAAGAAGAGGAGTGGGTATAGACTGTTTTGTGGATTGTCACGTTTGTCTGTTCTTTCTCCCTGGTGTAAGCCCCGTGACCTTGGCTTGGCACACTGAATGGCAGTGATAAGCCTGGATTGGGAAGGTGAGTGGTGAAAAGTTGGAAAACGGGTATTTTTTGTGTAGTAGTCTCTTGGTGCACCTCTGGGTGACTCCTCTTTTGCAGGGATGAAGAAGGTACTGGGAACATCCTAGCTGGCCTCTATGGACAACGTTGATGGTGGATTCTGAGCCCTGAAAATGAAGTTGAGGTGGGAATCCTGTGT
The DNA here is from genome assembly GCF_009819795.1 of Aythya fuligula. Taxonomy (NCBI): domain Eukaryota; kingdom Metazoa; phylum Chordata; class Aves; order Anseriformes; family Anatidae; genus Aythya; species Aythya fuligula. Next base: position 29,916 of record NC_045578.1, read on the forward strand.
GTTGGGGAGTGGTTGGCAGGGGGAGGTGGGGAGTTGTCTGGAGGGTGTCTATCTGATTTCAGTAGTAGAGCAGGTCAGTTGACTACTGTTTTGTTTCTGAGGAGGTTGTTTCACTGGAAGAAATTTGGCTGGTGTGCTGGTGCCTGATGGCACTTTATTTCTGCAGGTGAAGAGGAGCCTTGTGCATGAAGCAATGTCCTAGCTAGCCTTTGTGTTCCTTGGTGAGGATGGAACGTGCCTCCCAGCATTGCCAAGCTAAGTTGGGGGGCAAGTGCTATGTTTGAGTTGGGGTTGTGAATGCACCCATAGGGTGTGGGTCTGTGCTTTTAAGTCATTGCAGAGGATGGGGCCTTTCAGGATTGATCAGGTCAGGCAGAGAGATGATGTGTGGGGAGTTGCGTCACGTACAGTGTGAACCCATGCCAGGCAGGGCAGTCCCAGCTTGTCATCTGTGTTCTGTGTTGTCGGTGCTGTGCTGTTGCTCTTGGTGCTCAGCAGGCCCTGGGGAAGCCATCCTGAGGGTATTGAACACTTGACCTCCTTGGAATATTGCTGATGTTGAACTGGGAGCTGAGTACCTCTTGTCTTGCAGTGGGAGCTTAAAGGGATCACTTCTTCTGTGCGTGTAATTTTTTTTGGTATCAAATGTTTCCTGATATGATCATCATATGTTACGTGCTCCTCAGGTCTTGATATGCTCATTGCCCTCTTCTCCTGGACAGACAAGATGTGCAACTTGGAGCCACACCAAAGGCCCTAAATGCTTGTTTTGTCATGGTAGGGCTGATCCGAGCACTTCTTGTCTTGCAGTTGCTGCTTGAAGTGCAGATCTCTTTCAGGTCTTGTGCATGGTATTTGGTTTGAGCTCCATGCTGCTCTGGCTCCCACCTCCCATTAGCCACCGCAGATACGCAAATACCAGGTGCCCCCCAATTTAGCTCTCAGACTGCTGGATGGTCAATTCCCTCCGCCTCAAGAAATGCACAGGCACTGATTGTCATCTTAGTCAATTGCCAGGCTCATCATCAGCTGCAAAAACAGAGTACCAGCATTCACTAGCATGCCAGCCCCGATGCCCACCTTCTCCACAATGCTGACTACTACTGATGCAACATACGATTGTGCTCACCGGTTCCTCTCTGAGTCCAAGCTCCAACAGTGCAGCCAGTATCATCCACACCACCTGGGAAAACAAAGGGATTAAATGATCATTGCATTCACAACACATCACCCAATGGTGTTTGTTTGTTGTTGTTGTTTTTAATGTGTTTCTTTTTGTTTTTATTAAAAATCTGCTTTAGCTCAACAGCATGCAGAGTGCAGACAAGAGACCTGGGGCGTTTCTAGAAGCAACAATCCCCATTCTTTTGCTGCAGCTTTGAATATTAAAGGACAATGCGGCCCAGCAAGTAACTGGAACTTTCTTAACTGGAATTAGCTCAAACTTTTCTTTACATTGAAAGAAATATCTAGGAGCAGAACAGATTATGCACCAACAAAATCAATTCCATTCCACCTACAGGAAAAAATCACATACTCTCATCCCCTCCTGTACCTCAGCCGCTCGCCTGCCCCACGTGGCAGATGCTTCCATCTGTTCTCTTTACCCACTTATAGCACCTCTAAAAGGCAAACTGGAATTTTACTCTATTGGATGTAGGAAAATAACTGCAGTGACAACCACACCCCCAAAAATAACAGCTACCTCTGCTCATCACGCACCAGAGTCACTCCAGAGGCAGCCTGGGTCAAGATGTCTTGCACTGCGCAGTGCATTTCAGCCTGAACAAAGGAAAACACAGGCAGAAGATAAACATTCAGCTGCCAGCAGTAGCACCCATCCCTTAACAACATAAGCGACCACATCTTTAGCTTTATCCTTTCAAAACAGCACTCCACTTGCCTCTGTACCTGCAAATTAGGTCCAAGCTTGAAAGGAGCAGCCAGCATCACCCACAGTACTAGGGAACACAAAACGACAAAATGACCACTGTGCTTGCAAGCACCCACCTGCCACACTGCTCCTCTGTCCCAAACAGCCTCACCTCGGACCCTCCAAGGGAAACACCTGAGCGTCTTCCCTTCGCTTCGGATAAGGGATGACCAGGCTGACAACACTCACCTTCCCTCAGTGCTCTGTGACACGAGGATTTCCCTTCCCTGTCCACGACTGCACAAAGCACCTGCAAAGACAAGAGCAAAGAACATTCTGAGGCACCTCACAGCCACAGCGTACCTGCTGCAATACCTCTCTCTTCCCAGCTCCGGTACTTCAGCTGCTCACCAGCTCTAACTGAGATTCTTTGCTCACAGCACCACAGCAAACTCTGCCCAGGCCACACAACACACACTACACAAGCTACATTGCTCAAGACACAGAAGCTGAAACGTTCCTGCCCAACAATCAGTCGCATCGCACAGGAAGGATGCCACACACTCCCAGAAACAAAACCTACCAGTCCCGAGCAGCTCCCCACCTCCTCCTGCCAACCACGCTCAGCACACACACTATTCACCCCTCAAAAAAAAAAAAAATTAGAACATACACACACACAAAAAAAAACACAACTGAGTTCCACAAATGCCAAAAAGACATGCATACACAGCAGCCCCGGCAGGGGTAATCACAGACTTACCCTTTGCAGATGAAAGAGTTGACTGATACAACCCTGCTCAGTCACTTGGTAATGCTGCATCTATGCTGTCAAGCCATGTAGCACGTAATCAAGCTGGTTTTAGTCCTTTGGAGAGTTACACAAGTGGTTTTATACACCTAGAGATTCAAGTGTAGCTCAAAAACAGGATTGTATGTCACCATCCCAAAAAACAGTGAGCCAGCAACCTCTACTAAATATCCCTCCATTAAGTGAATTCCAAGCACTTAAAATCCAGAAATCCATAAACTCCAGCCTGCCTAAAGAACCCTGCAACTGACTGAAGGAAAAACAAAGCACTTACCCCAAAGAGCAGCCCAGGCAGAAGGAGTTCTCTGATGGCATGCCTGGGGCTCATTTACCTTTTGGCCCCGCCCAGCACCCGAACCCAATCACATGGTTGATTTAAAGATCAAAACCGAAATTTCTTTAAGTGGTATATTCTTTATTGCAGTGCTGGATGCACGGGGGATCTTTCCGTCAATTGTGCATGTTCGAAGTGACAAACTATCTCATATTTATACAGCGAAACAATGAATATTCTATTAACGCCTATACATATTCATTACCTAACCCCGCCTACTCTCATTTTGTATGCTGATTAGCTTATCAGTCCTTGCGCTTGCGCAAAGCCTTCCAAGAATTGTGGGCCAGGGTCTTCGGGATATGGGCAGTGGTCTTTGGGAGGAAGGCCGTAGTTCTTCCTCGTGATGCACTTTTCACCTTTTGCTTAATCAGTTGTTTTCCAAGATGTAAAAATGCTGAATTGGCTTTCGGCCTAACTGAGGGTCAGCAGATAACAGGATGTCTCAGTTAACAAGACATAACAGATAGTTGACTCAAGTTATCTCAAGTCTCAGCCTGACTGAGGGTTAACAGACAACGGGATGTTTTCAAATAACAAGATGCTTCAACATAAAAGAAGGTCAACAGATAACAAGATGTTGTCTATTTTGTTCTCGCTAATTTTTAATCACAAGTTTTATTCTATCCTAAAGTGAGTTTATACAATACCATGGTAAAGGGGAGGGGCAAAGCACAAGGAAGTAGGAAGAGAGCAGGCACAGCAGCAGCTGTGATGTTTTTTGTTTTTTTTTTTTTTTCTTTCTTTTTTGTTTGTTTCTTTTTTTAAATCTGCTTTAGCTCAACAGCATGCAGAGAGCAGGCAAGAGACCTGGGGTGTTTCTAGAAGCAACAATCCCCATGCTTTTGCTGCAGCTTTTAATATTGAACTGACAATGTCACCAAGCAAGTATCTGAAACTTCTTCAACTGGAATTAGTTTAAACAGGCTCACCATTATCTGCAAACACAGAGAACCAGCATTCACTAGTGTGCCAGCCCTAATACCCACCTCCTCCACAACACTCACTGCTACTGATGCAACATAACGTTGTGCAATACCTCCCTGTTCCTAACTCCTTTACCTCACTTAACTCCACCTGAGAAATGTGGCCTGGCGGTGCCGCACTTAAATGTGCCCAGTCACATTTTATAGTGCCCATAACCCTAACCCTAACCCGTAAAAACTGACGAAAAATAAACCCCTAAGAACCTAATCCTAAGCCTTAACCCTAACTCCTAACCCTAACCCCAACCCTCACCCTAAACCCTAAACTCTAACCCTAGCCCCAGCCCTAGCCCCTAACTCTAACCCTAGTTCCCAAGAACTATATTTCCTGGCATTCTCTGGGCACTAAACATGGCCTCCCGGAAGTCCTGAATCCGAAAATTACATTTCTCGGTATGCTCTGGGCACTCAACATGGCCTCCCGGAAGTCCTAAATTCGAAAACTACATTTCCCGGCATGCTCTGGGCACTCAGCATGGCCTCCCAGAAGTTCAGAGTCCGAGAACTTCATTTCCCGGCATGTTCTGGGCACCCAACATGGCCTCCCGGAAGCGCGGTGCCGGAAAACTACACCTACCAGCATTCCCTGAAGAGCTGGCATGGCCAATCAGAGGCCGAGTTTTTGAGAACTACATTTAACAGCACTCACTGTAACCCTAGCCCTTACCGCCCTTTACACAAAAAAGCCTCAAGCACTAACCCTAAAAATCCTCAAAACCTCTACAGACCTAACCCAAACTATTTACCACACTAAACCCCTGAAGACCAATGCCTAAAACCCCTAACCCAATGTGATAAATTAGTGGGGGTTTGTTCATTGTCTTTGAGGAATTTGGAGAATCTGCTGGGGAGAAAAGGTTGTAAAATTTAATGGCCTTGATAAGGGAGGAAGCAGGAAAGGGTGTTGGGTGAACATCCTTGAGTTAAACCAGACTTTGTGAAATTCCTTACCACAAGACATCCTTTTTTGCCGCTTCACTACCCCCACCTGAACACGAAGCAGAGGAATAACGACCCCCCCTCTCAACAATAGACTGTGCAGCCTCAGCCAGTTCAACAAGTCCTGATAAGCCGGAATTCAACTGCTATAAAACAGCAACACTGGAAAGGGAAGTTGCGTGCTGTTGCGGAGCAGAGACTCCCCAGCTGCCCAGCGCTGTTTTGCTTGTGTGAGAAACACTCCGTAGCCAATAACTTAGGCTCAGGCGAGGATCTCAGTGAAGTAGTAATTTATTCGCGATTGCAATGGCGGGCGCCCCACAAGCAGGAGAGAGCGCATCTACTAGTTCCAGAACACAGTTTATATACCTTTTAATGGCAGGACCCTCCCCTGTTTCCCCACTGAGTGGGTAATCCAGATTCACAATCTATCTGATGCTTCACAAACAATGCATGGCCTTCAGTCGCCGGCCTGTTAAATTTCAAATTTCTTTTGACATTTTTACTGCTTGAAGTGGTAATGTTTCTTCACTTATCTGACTTGACTTGACACCATGATTTTCACCTAATTGTCCTAAGGAGTCTGATTGTCTGCATTTTACAAGGTCGCCTGCTAAACTTTCTTATCACTGTAAGCATATCTCAGTACCACATTCTCTCCTTCTAAACAATGTAACTCTGCAAAAACAACATTTCTATTCCCACAATTCCCCCCTTTTCTTTTTTTATAAACTGTTGATTTTTGCAAAAACTCTTTTTATTTTTATTTATTTATTTATTTTAAGTGTAATTTGGTAAATATCTTCCTCTTCACTTTCTTTGCTCTCCATTTCCTCTAATATCATTTTATCTGAGTAGGGTGGTGGATCTATGGTCATTTGTTTCAATAATGTGGTTTCAATTAACCGCTGGACAAGTCCCCTTACACAGGGGATAATGCAACAGCCAATAGCTGTCAAAACTCCTGCTACTATAATTGAGGATGTAAATATGGACATTACCATCCCTTTCCATTTACCAAACCAAGATTTCAACCATCCTGCGATGGAAGTGTCTGCTCCCGAATTTTCTGCCAATTCATTGGCAAGGGTGGTAAGCCCTTGCAATGCTCTTGTTACTGTGCCATCCGGGGCAGTATTGTTACGGATAAAAGTACAACAGTTGCCCAGCATCACGCATACACCACCCTTCTCCACAAGCATCATATCTAATGCTATCCTGTTTTCCCAAGCCATTTTGCTGATGACATCTAGTTGTTCAGCAATTCCTCTCATCGCATCCTTGGTATAATTGATGAATCTCTGCTGATTATAATAGAAATAATTAATCCAATCCACATTTTTATTGATTGTTACCCACCAGAACAGTAACTCAAACCCTGCAGCAATTTAATTTCTGGCTTTATATTCATCCCGAACTCCTCTAGGTACCCCAATAGAATCTATGTATACTCTATCATCAAATGATATTCCTAAGCCTCCTTTACTTCTTCTGGGTATTTGTGATGTTTCTCTTTCAAATGCCAGGGTGAAGGGTATAGCTGATTGAACAAGTGCACAAGTGCCTTCCCAATTAGATGGTAGGGTGGACCGTAAGATCTTCCCTGCACCGTACCACCAGAGATCTGCCCTGGGGATCTCCAGTCTTGAGCAGTTTCCCATCAAGTCCTTGGTAGCACAAGGCAAATTCTCCCAGATGCCAGGTAGCACTCACACCCTGCCGTGAGAGGCAAGCTGTATGGTTACCTATAGCTGTAGAGAATGCAGGGGGAACTGTGATATTGTTATCATGCAAGAAACAGCAAAGACAGACTTACAGGCCTCATTTCCCCAGGCAGTCTTTTCTTGGTACAATGCAATCATACATCGCATCCCTTGGGAGTCTTTGGTCCACCCCCATGGGAAGGGCACTATCTGGGCAATCGGTCATCCCGAGGCACAAGCATAGCAGTAGCTACAGTTGAGACTCTGGACAGTATATTTGACCCATTCTATCCAGGCATTCACATCCCCATACCCTGTTTGAATCTCAAATGTTTGAACTGTCACATTTCAGAGGGCCTCCTGTTTACTCTCCTGTTTTCTCCTTGAGTTTCTCCCTTTCTCTCAATCACAAGTCACACTCGTTAGTTACCTGTGAAAATAAAAGGTTAGTTTACAATTGTAAGCTCTTATCCTGCTCAGAGTCCACTACGAGATTTTTCTCTTCAATTTCAACTTCCAACAAGTCTTTTGTAGGAACAGCTTCCCAGGTACTTAGCGTCGATGGATGCCTTCACTCGAGTATAGTGAGTCCAACCTTTTCCTGCAGTTCTTACGGCTGTTTCAGTGGTCAGTAATTGTCCTTCCCATTCAGGCCGGAGTTGACTCTTTCCAGGTCCGAATCAGGACCTGGTTTCCTGGGTGATGGTGGTGAATGGGGAATTCCAAAGGTGGGGTTTGAGCCAACAACCCACAGGTCCTGAGAGATGACAAAGAAGAAGACAACCCCAGAATACAGTTCTTAAGGAAACTCTCTTATTTTGAATTGTGGTATCTCATCCCTTCTGCCCAGATAGGGCAATCTGAACAGCATCTCATATGGTGAAATTCCTATATCCTTTCTTGGTGCTGTTTAAACCTGTAGGAGTAAGCATTTTACCCAAGGAAATTGGGTTTCTAACACTAGTTTAGTTAATTGCTTCTTTAATGTCTGATTCATTCACTCCACCTTCCCAGAAGAGGAGGGGTGCCAGGGGCTGTGAAAATCCCACTCAATCTCTAAGGCCTGCTTTAACCCTTGCAGTAAAGCTTACACCCATCTAGTCACGTGGTCAATTAGGACAAACAAGTAACTCAGTAAAGTTTACCTGTATACTTTGGAAAGGTCAAACCCCTGGCTCCCGTCCCCCTCTAGATGGGTTACAGAACACCTTTTTATTTACCTTTTGACATATGGTACATCCTCTACATATGTGCTTCCCTAAAGTGTATATTCCTACACAGACATACTTTCTTAGCACAATATCACACATTGCTTGCACCTCCCAATGACTCTTCTGATGTAAAACAGTTAATATTTGCCTCATTATCACTTTATTCAGCATTTCTCTCCCATCAGGGAGTATCGATTTTCCTTCAGACTTCATGGCTCCTGATTCCTTAAAAAATCTTTCTTTTAAAACTTTTTAGTTCTTTCTTAATTTTCAACATTTCCCTGAATCCTCTCTGCATTTATTCTGTTTTCCTTCAGACATTAGATGCCTTAAATACCTGACTTCTTTCTCCATATTGTAATTTATTTATTTATTATTTTTTAATACTCCCAAGCCCTGCTTTCCCAGAAAGTTGAATAGCTTGTTAGTAGCTTCCTTCACAACTCTTTTCTCCTGTCCTGACAATAGAAAACGATCCACATATTTGTTAACATTAATACCTCCTTGGGAGGTTGTAATTGCTCCAAAATATCTTTTTTTTTTTTTTTTTTTTTTTTTAGATCTTACCCAAATAGATAGGTGTCCCTGTAAACCCCTGAGGTAAAATTGTCCACCTATATTGTTGCTTCCGCCCCCATTTCAGGGTCTTTCCAGTCAGAGGTGAATATACATGTATGTTTGCTCTCAGGGCCAGAGAGCACTCCATTAATAACACTGTTATTCCAGTCTAACAATTTACTATTTGAATGCCCAATTTAATCATCAAATCCCTTCCCAACAAATTAGTCCTTGCTTTGGGTACATACAATAATTACCCAGTGATCATTTTATCCCCTAGTCTCAGCTTGGTATCCCCCCCAAAGTGGCACTGTTATCCCAGCCCCATCACTTTTTAGGGTTTCATTAGTTAATTTAATCCCTGATACTTTACAGGTCAGTAATGACCTAGCTGTTCCCCAGTGTATTGGGTTTGATGGCAAGGTTCGGGGGCTGTGAGTAGGGGGGTGGGAAACTGCAGTGGCAGCCCCCGTGAGAAAAAAAACCCGGAAGCCTCCCCGTGGCAGATAAGGGACAATTTCATCTGGCCCTAAGGGGCCCACTGCTGCCCAGAGCCAAGCCATGAGCAACACAGTCCGTGCCTCTGTGAGAACACATCCACAAAAACAAACAAACAAAGAAACAAACAAAAACCTGCTGCTCAACAGCAGTTGGGAGAGCGAGAAACCCCCCCCGCAGACACCAAAGTCAGTGCAGAAGGAGGGGGAGGAGGCGCTCCAGGCGCAGGAGCCGAAGCCCCCCTGCGGCCGCTGGAGAGGCCCCTGGTGGAGCAGGCTGTTCCCCCCTCCCCGATGCTTGGGAAACTGACCAAACACCACAGCAAATATGCAAATATACCATAACTTCTAGACTGTTACTTAGATAATGCCTACATCCTCTTTCCCTGCTCATTCAACTTCAAACAGCTCTGTTAAATATTACATGCCACACCTTTAACACCTTCAGCAACTCTTTTAACACTTCCTTTATCTTTTTCCAGCCTGTACTTTTCTAATACCAGCACCAAAGGCTCAGTCAGGGTCCAACTTAATTCCATACCTTTTCCCTCCAAGATACTGAAACAACATATCAATATAGCATATTTCATCCCATTTTCCTTCTTTCCTCCTTCTTCCACTCCAGATATTCCCATTCGAAGTGGCCGGCCTGGCCACACTTAAAACATCTTATCAAAGCCTGTCTCTGCTAGGACTCGGGCCACAACACAGACAGCCTTCTTTGCCTGCCATTCCTTCATCTCTTTTCCTCTCCTTTCCATCCTGGCCCTGACTCCCCCTGAAGATTTTCTTCATCTTTCTCCAACCCTCTGCCTCACTACCCGCTGCACTGTCAATACCATTAGTTTCGATCTTTTTTTTTTTTTTTTCCTTCTTATCTCCCCTCCAGACACACCCCTCCAGGGCCTCCCGCAGGAGGGTCCCCCAGTGACTGTTCACTACATTCCCCTCACCTTCTGAAGCATTTTCTGCGTATTTTGCCAGGCTTTAATCACACAATGAACTTTCAAGAGCCCTTGGGATACTGGGTCATCAGGTCTCATCCCCAAGTACTTTCTCATTCTGACCCCAAGTCTCTCATATGATTTCTGTGTTGCACACTATTATTATTCCAGCCAGGATTGGCAAGTGGGTATTTCTGCCCTGCCGGTATTACCCCTGGTCCTGGAGGATGAGCTCTTTCCCATTCTTGTATAGCAGCTCTCCTCCTGATCATTCACATTTCTTTCCCTGTAAACAACATACTTATAGACATAATTCCCTCCCCCAAGAGTATAAATAAGGTCGTAGGAACTGGTCTAATTGTTCAACTAGGCTGTTGGGGTCCTCGAATAAAGAATTCCTCTCCTTCTTAAAAGTCCTAACCTCTCTGCTGGTAAGGAGGAGGGGGTAGTTCACCTAAGAGGATACACAGTTAGTGTTAGTACTGTTAGTATCAGGGAAGGCAAAATTCTCAACATATCTTCTACCTTGTTCTAATTCTTGCCAGAGCCTAGAGTATGATCCTTCTTTAGGGACAGTGTTAATTCCAGTCCCTGTCTCCCTTCCTGGAGTGACTGCTGCTGCCACCAGTTCAATATTAAGATTATAGGGAGCATAACTTGGCTCCTTCTCTGAAAAAGGAATCTTATTGTTTACACATAAATTTAAAGCCTGAATTTTCATCAGACCCGTATTTTGGCCAAAATACTGCTGTTTCCTTAATTGGTTCTTTTGTCCAGACTGATACACAATATTTAACCCTTTTTTTTTTTTTTTTTTTTTAATTACTTTTCTTTTACAATCCCTCTAATTTTGGGATTATGTTTCCAATTTCTTATCATTTTTCAGGAAGAACTATTAGTAGGCACTCCCCCAGGGATATCTCCCTGTCCCCTGGAACTCATATTTTCCCATTTTTCCTAACCCTCGCCAGTATGTGCTACAGAAATTTCCCTTCTGCAGTGTACCACACACCAACGTACTGAAAAATGGGGGTGTACCGCCAAGCACTTCCCCGTGCAAGCGTTACCGCACACCTATGAGTTTATCAGATTCCCTGGAACTCGTACTTCCCATCTTTCCTAACCCTCGCCAGTATGTGCTACAGAATTTTCCCTTCTGCAGTGTACCACACACCAACGTACTGAAAGATGGGGGTGTACCGCCAAGCACTTCCCCGTGCCAGCGTTACCGCACACCTGAGTTTACCAGATTCCCTGGTGTACTTCCAAGCACTTCCCCGTGCAAGGATTACCGTACACCAGATTCCCCTGGTGTAGTGCCAGCACTTCCCCGTGCAAGGGCTTACCATACACCAGATCACCCGACCCCCAAGGCAATACTTAATATTTCTTACCTTGGTCTGTGCACAGAGTTACCGGATCGATTCTTAAAAACCTGGAGTGCCTACCTTCTTCCTTTCCCCACTACTTCACGGATCCTGCCTCTTTAACCAGTCTCGGGCCCTCTGTCAGCTTTCCGCAGAACCGCCACCGTCGATGCACAGGACCGCTGAAATCAGCGGGGCATGCCTTCCTGCTGCTGCGGCGGTGGGGCTCCCCAGTAGGTGACTGGATCCCGGACGAGCCCCCAAATTGTGAGAAACACTCTGTAGCCAATAACTTAGGCTCAGGCGAGGATCTCAGTGAAGTAGTAATTTATTCGCGATTGCAATGGCGGGCGCCCCACAAGCAGGAGAGAGCGCATCTACTAGTTCCAGAACACAGTTTATATACCTTTTAATGGCAGGACCCTCCCCTGTTTCCCCACTGAGTGGGTAATCCAGATTCACAATCTATCTGATGCTTCACAAACAATGCATGGCCTTCAGTCGCCGGCCTGTTAAATTTCAAATTTCTTTTGACATTTTTACTGCTTGAAGTGGTAATGTTTCTTCACTTATCTGACTTGACTTGACACCATGATTTTCACCTAATTGTCCTAAGGAGTCTGATTGTCTGCATTTTACAAGGTCGCCTGCTAAACTTTCTTATCACTGTAAGCATATCTCAGTACCACATTCTCTCCTTCTAAACAATGTAACTCTGCAAAAACAACATTTCTATTCCCACACTTGTGTCTGCTTACTTGATTAATAAAATAATTTCAATAGACCAGTAAATTGTGTGGTCTAATTTATAACACCCAATAAATTAAGACGCTCAAATCCCAAACCCACAAAATTAAGATGCTCAAATCCCAAACCCAAAAAAATAGGACGCTCAAAACCCAAACCCAAAAAATGAGGATGCTACAAACACTAAACCAAAATATTAGGATGCTCCAAACCCTAAACCAAAACATTAGGACATTCAAAACCCAAACCCAACCCAAAACATTAAGACACTCAAAACCTTAACCCAAAAACTTAGGACACTCAAAACCCTAACCCTGGAGAAACTAACCTAAAAAAAAAAAAAAAAAAAAAAAAAAAAAATTAAGATCTTAAAACCCTAACCCTAAATAACGGACCAAAAATAAAACCCTAAGACCCTAACCCTAAAAAAAACTATCAACACTACAACCAAAAAAACTCTAAAACCCTAACACGCCAAACCTGAAACCCTTAAAATCCTAACCCCCAATTCCCTAAAACCCTAACCGTTAAAACTCCAACCCTAAAAACCTTAAAATCCTAAACATAAACCCTGAAACCCCTTACCCTGAAACCCAACCCTAGTGCCCTATCCCTGAAACCTTAAAACCGTGAATCAATCTTTGGAAAATAACATAGGCTCAGGAGAGGATCTCAGTACAGTAGCATTTTTATTTGAGATTACAATAGCAGGGGTCCCGCAAGCAGGAGGGTGCCTCCTAATTCCATACACAGTTTATATACTTTTTTTTTTCCTCCCAAGGACCAGGACCCTCCCCTGTTTCCCCATTAACTGTGCAATCCAGGTTCATACTCTAGCTGGTGCTTCACAGAAAATACACAACTGCTGGCCAGTTACAAGTCATATTTCTTTTGAGGCTTTTACTCTTTGAGGTGGTAATGTTTCTTACACCGTGATTTCCACCTAATGGCGGTAAGGATTCTGGTAGTCTGCATTTTACAAGGTTGTCTGTTGTAATAAATGACTAAGTCCCACATAGGATTACAATCAAAGTTTACAATTTATTAAATGAATAGAGGTAAGCAAACAGCACTGGGTGCACCGGGAGTCTCTGCTCCACCAAGACGCACAGAAGTTACATCAGGCGGCTGGTTTTTATGCTGCTAGGCTCATACATATTCATTACTACTCTTAGAAAAGGCAGGGTTGTTATAATTAGTTCCTGGAATCCGAACCTGCCCACTGGCGCATGCATTCAGTCTCCGGTGGTCCCTCTGGGGGTCTCTCATACTAAAGGCTCATAGTCTTCCTCCCAGGCTTTTCCCTTGTCCTTCTCCTTTGTCCATTTTGGCAGGATGTCAGAGACTTGCATAGTGCCCCATGCAATAGTCATAACAGTTAGCAGTTATTCTGAAACCCCTTTGTTCTCTTGCCCCCTATTGACCCGAATTGCTGGACCATTCCTTTGCAAGATGAGAAGAGGTAAAGAGAGCAGGAGGAACAGCAGCCCTGTTTTTGGTCTGGCTAAGTTCAACAGGGTGCAGCACAAGCAACCAGGCTGTTTCTCTTCAAAGACTTGCCTTAGCATTGGTGAAGGAAACTGACTGGGCTGACAACCCTCTCACCTATTTGCACCACTCTACAACATGGGGACTTCACCTCTCCAAGGCTGCACGAGGGAAGGGCAGAAACAAGAAAAAAAGCACATCCTGAGGCAACTCATAACCACAGTGTTATGAGTGTTAGGGTATGGGTTAGGATAAGGGATAGGATAAGGAAAGGGAAAGGGATAGGATAAGGGAAAGGGAAAGGGAAAGGGAAAGGGAAAGGGAAAGGGAAAGGGAAAGGGAAAGGGAAAGGGAAAGGGAAAGGGAAAGGGAAAGGGAAAGGGAAAGGGAAAGGGAAAGGGAAAGGGAAAGGGAAAGGGAAAGGGAAAGGGAGAGGGAAAGGGAGAGGGAGAGGGAGGGGGAGAGGGAGGGGGTGAGGGTAAGTGTAGTGGAAAGGGTAAGGGTTAATGTAAGAGTAAGGGAAAATGTAAGAGTAAGTGGAAAGGGTAAGGGTTAGGGTAAGGGTAAAGGTTAGGGTAAGGCTTAGGGTAAGGGTAAGGGCAAGGGTAAGGGTAAGAGTAAGGGTAAGGGTACCCGTTCAGGTATGGGTAAGGGCAACGGTTAGTGTAAGGCTAAGTGTAAGTGTTAGGGTAAGGGTAATGGTAAGTGTTAGGGAATGGGTAAGTGTTAGGGTATGGATTAGGGTAAGGGATAGGATGAGGGTAAGGCTAAGGGTAAGGGTTAGGGTTAGGGCAAGGCTTAGAGTAAGAAGGGTGTTAGGGTAAGGGTTAGGGTAAGTGTAAGTGTTAGGGTATGGGTTAGACTAAGGTTTAGGGTAAGGGTAAGTGTAAGGCTTAGGGTAAGGTTAAGGGTGAGGGTAAGGGTAAGGATATCGTTAAGGGCATGGGTAAGGTTAAGTGTTAGGGTAAGGGTTAGGGTAACTTTTAGGGTAAGGGTAAAGTTTAGGGTAAGGATTAGGGTAAGGTTAAGTGTAATTGTTAGGGTAAAGTTTAAGGTTAAGGGTCAGTGTACGTGCTAGGGTAAGAGAAAGAGAAAGAGTGAGGGTAAGGGTAAGGCTTAGACTAAGGGTAAGGGTTTGAGTAAGGGTTAGGGTAAGGGTAAGGGTAAGGGTAAAGGTAAAGGTAAGGGTAAGAGTAAGTGTAAGGTGAAGGGTAAGGGTAAGGGTCAGGGTCAGGGTCAGGGTAAGGTTAAGGTATGAGTAATTGCTAGGGTAAATGTAAGGGTAAGTGTATGAGTAAGTTTTACACACGTTGCCCAGGACCGGACACCAGGGGCTCAGGACGGTCGGATCCCTCGCCTCTGGATGGAGGCAACCGGTAGCTCCAGACGGCCGGCTGCCGCTCCACACAGGACCGAACCCCCTGTCTCCGGGACAGCCAGTCCCCGAACCAACAGACGACAGCCTCCCACTTCACAGCACAGCCGGCACCCACGCCACCCAAGGACGGACCCCCTGGACAAGGGACAGGCGGCCCCCGCGCCGCCCGTTTCTGGACACCCGGGTCCTGGGATCACCGTCCCAGAGCCACCCAAGGTTGGACTCTGAATCCAGTGCGGCTAGCATACGTGTCACCAAGGACAGGAGACCAGAAGCTCGGGACGGCTGGCCGCCGCTCTGCACAGGACCGAACCCCCTGTCTCCTGGACGGCCAGTCCCTAAGCAGGCAGATGACAGCCTCTCGCTTCACGGCACGGCCGGCACCCACGCCGTCGTGGCTGGACATCCTGGTCCCGGGACCACCGTTCCTGAGCAGTCAGCCCTGGACCCCTGTGCGGCTAGCATGTGCATTGCCCAGGACCGGAGCCCAGGGGCTCGGGACGTTCAGAGCCCGTGCCTCTGGATGGAGGCAACCAGGAGCTCGGGTCAGCTGGCTGCCGCTCCTCACAGGACCGAACCGCTGGTCTCCAGGACAGCCAGTCCCCAAACCGACGGACGACAGCCTCCCGCTTTACGGCACGCCGACCTCCACGCTGTTTGTGGCCAGACACCCGTGTCCTGGCATCACCGTCCCCAAGCCGCCCAAGGTCGGACCTGGACCCCGGTGCGGCTAGCACACACATCGCCCAAGACTGGAGCCCAGGGGCTCGGGACGGTCAGATCCCTCGCCTCCGGATGGAGGCAACCAGGAGCTTGGGAAGGCCAGCTGCAGCTCCGCACGGGACCGAACCCCTGGTCTCCGGGACAGCCAGTCCACAAGCCAGCTGACGACAGCGTCCCGCTTCACTTCACGGCCAGCACCCATGGTGCCTGAGGACTTTCCCCCAGGACACGGTATAGCCAGCCCCCGTGCAGCCTGTGGCCGTACTGCAGCACACGGGATCGCCAGCCCCAAGCAGTCCGAGGTCAGACCTGGACCCTGGTGCGACTAGCACACACGTCGCCCAGGACCAGAGACCAGCGGCTCAGGACTGCTGGCCACCAATCCGCAAGTGACAGAACACCCGGTCACCTGGAAGGCCAGTCCCCGAACCTGTGGACGACAGCCTCCCGCTTCACGGCACGGCCAGCACCCATGGCGCCTGAGGACGGACAACCGAGACACGGGACAGCCGTCCCCGAGCTGCCCGAGGTCAGACCTGGATGACCATGAGGCTAGCACACACGTCGCCCAGGACCGGAGCACAGCGGCTTGGGACTGTTGGATCATGCACCTCCGGATGGAGGTAACTGGGAGCTTGGGATGGCTGCTTGCCGCTCCACATGGGACCGAACCCACGGTCTCCTGGACGGCCAGTTCCCAAGCTGGCGGATGACAGCCTCCCATTTCACGGCACACTGATCCCCATGCCGCTTGTGGCCGGACACCCGTGTCCTACGATTGCCATCCACGAGTCCCCCGAGGTAGGACATGGACCCCGGTGCGGATAGCACACCCGTCACCCAAGACCAGAGCCCAGGGGCTCAGGACTGCCGGACGCAACTCAGCACAGGACCGAACCGCCGGTCTCCGGAATGGCCTCTCCCCAAGCCGGCAGATGACAGCCTCCCGCTACATGGCATGGCCGGCAACCACACTGTCAGGGCCGGACACCCTGCTCCCAGGATCGCCATCCCAGAGCCGCAAGAGGTCGGACCCGGAGGCCTGTGCGGCTAGCACACACATCTCCCAGGACCGGAGCCCAGGGGCTCAGGACGGTCGGATCCTGTGCCTTCAGATGGAGGCCACAGGTAGCTCGGGAAGGCCGGCCGCCGCTCCACATGGGACAGAACCCCTGGTCTCTGGGACAGCCAGTCCCCGAGCTGGCGAACAACAGCCTCCCTCTTCACAGCACGGCCGGCCCCCAAGCCACGCGAGGCTGCACACCCATGTTTTGGATCACCGTCCCCAAGCCGCCTGAGATCGGACCTGGAGGCCGGTGCGGTTAGCACACGCGTCGCCCAAGACCGGAGACCAGAGGCTCAGGACGGCCAGCCGCCGCTCTGCACAGGACCGAAACCCCTGTCTCCATGACGGCCAGTCCCCAAGTAGGCGGATAACAACCTCCCACTTCACGGCACGGCCTGCAAACTCGGCACTCAAGGACGGACCCCTGGGACATGGGAGAGCTTGCCCCGGGCAGCCCTTGGCCAGACACCCTGGCCCCGGGATCACTGTACCCAAACCACTCAAGGTCGGCGCCGGACCCCAGTGCGGCTAGCACACGAGTCGCCCAAGACCGGAGCCCAGGAGCAAGGGACAGACCCCGCGCTGCACAAGGCCAAACTCCCACACATGGGACCACCATCCTCAAGCCCCCCCTAAGTCAGACCCGTACCCCGGTGTGGCTAGGACACACTTTGCCCAAGACCGGAGCCCAGGGGCTCGGGACGGTTGGATCCCTCGCCTCCGGATGGACTCCACCGGTAGCTCAAGAAGGCCAGCTGCTGCTCTGCAATGGACAGAACTGCCGGTCTCTGGGATGGCCAATCCCCGAGCCAGCAGACGGCAGCCTCCCGAACACGGCAAGGCCGGCACCCATGGCGCGCGAGGACAAACGCCCGGAACATGGGACAGCCAGCCCACGAGCAGCCCTTCGCCAAACTCCTGCACAAGAGACCGCCATCCCTGAGACACTCGAGGTCGGCTCCAGATCCCAGTGCGGCTAGCAGACACGTCGCACAAGCCTGAAGCCCAGGGGCTCGGGATGGCTGGCAACCAGTCCGCACGGGACAGAAGCCCCTGTCTCCGAGACAGCCAGTCCCCGAGCTGGTGGACGACTGCCTCCCGATCACGGCACGGCCGTCACCTACGGCGCTCGAGGACAGACACCCGGGACACGGTGCGGCTAGCACACACGTCGCCCAGGACCAGAGCCCAGAGGCTCGGGACGGCCAGATCCTGCGCCTCCAGATGGAGGTAACCAGGAGCTCGGGAAGCTGGCTGCCTCTCTGTACGGGACAGAAGCCCTGGTCTCCAGGACTGTCATTCCCCAAGTCGGCAGACGACAGCCTCCCACTTCACAGCACGACCAGCACCCACGGCGCCCAAGGACGAATGCCGGGAACCTGAGACAGCCAGCCCCCGCGCAGCCCTTGGCCGAACTCCCGCACACGAGACCAATGTCCCCGAGCCGCTCGAGGTCAGAAACGGACGACAATGCAGCTAGTACACACGTCAAACAAGACTGGAGCCCAGGGGCTCAGGACTGACAGCCGCATGGGACCGAACCGCCGTTCGCCGGGATGGCCAGTCCCTGAGCCGGTGGATGACAGCCTCCCGCTTGACAGCAGGCCGACCCCCACACCACTCGTGGCCAGACACCCGTTTCCTGGGATCACCATCCCGTAGCTGCACTAGGTCTGACCCGGTCACCGGTGCAGCTAGCACACACGTTGCCCAGGACCGGAGCCCAGAGGCTCGGGACGTCCCACCACCGCTCTACACAGGACCAAACCTCAGGTCTCCTGGACGGCCAGTCCCCGAGCTGGCGGACGACATCCTCCCGCTTCACGGCACGGCTGGCCCTCACGCCACTAGTGGCCGGACACTTGTGTCCTGGGATCACCGTCCCAGAGCCACAAGAGGTTGGACCTGGACCCCGGTGCGGCTAGCACACACATCGCCCAAGACCAGAGCCCAGGGGCTCGGGACGGTCGGATCCCTCGCCTCCGGATGGAGGCAACCGGTAGCTTGGGAAGGCCAGCTGCAGCTCCGCACAGGACAGAACCCCCGGTCTTCGAGAAGGCCAGTCCCCGAGCTGGCGGACGACATCCTCTTGCTTCCCGGCATGGCCGGACCCACGCTGCCCGTTTCCGGACACCCTGGTCCTGGGATGGCCATCCCAGAGCCGCCTGAGGTTGGACCCTGAATCCGGTGCGGTTAGCACACGCGTCGCCCAGGACCAGAGACCAGAGGCTTGGGACGGCTGGCCGCCACTCCGCACGGGACCGAAATCCCTGTCTCCATGACAGCTAGTCCCCGAGCAGGCAGACAACAACCTCCCACTTCACGGCACGGCCTGCAAACTCGGTGCCTGAGGATGGACCCCCGGGACACGGGAGAGCTTGCCCCGGGCAGCCCTTGGCCAGACACCCTGGCCCCGGGATCACTGTACCCGAACCACTCAAGGTCGGCGCCAGACCCCAGTGCGGCTAGAATCATCGAATCATAGAATATCCTGAGTTGGAAGGGACCCTTAAGGATCATCAAGTCCAACTCTTGACACCGCACAGGTCTACCCAAAAGTTCAGACCATGTGACTAAGTGCACAGTCCAATCTCTTCTTAAATTCAGACAGGCTCGGTGCAGTGACCACTTCCCTGGGGAGCCTGTTCCAGTGTGCAACCACCCTCTCTGTGAAGAACCCCCTCCTGATGTCAAGCCTAAATTTCCCCTGCCTCAGCTTAACCCCGTTCCCGCGGGTCCTGTCACTGGTGTTAATGGAGAAAAGGTCTCCTGCCTCTCGACACCCCCTTACGAGGAAGTTGTAGACTGTGATGAGGTCTCCCCTCAGCCTCCTCTTCTCCAGGCTGAACAGGCCCAGTGACCTCAGCTGTTCTTTGTACGTCTTCCCCTCCAGGCCTTTCACCATCTTCATAGCCCTCCTCTGGACACTCTCCAACAGTTTCATGTCCTTTTTATACTGTGGTGCCCAGAACTGCACACAGTACTCGAGGTGAGGCCACACCAGCGCAGAGTAGAGCGGGACAATCACCTCCCTTGACCTACTAGCGATGCCGTGCTTGATGCACCCCAGGACACGGTTGGCCCTCCTGGCTGCCAGGGCACACTGCTGGCTCATATTCAACTTGCTGTCTACCACAACCCCCAGATCCCTCTCTGTGGGGCTGCTCTCCAGCGTCTCATCGCCCAGTCTGTACATGCAGCCAGGGTTTCCCCGTCCCAGGTGCAGGACCCAGCACTTGCTCTTATTGAACTTCATGTGGTTGGTGATCGCCCAGCTCTCCAACCTATCCAGATCCCTCTGCAAGGCCTTTCCACCCTCATTCGAGTCCACAACTCCTCCAAGTTTGGTGTCATTAGCAAACTTGCTCAAAATACCTTCTATTCCTACATCCAGATCGTTTATAAAAATATTGAAAAGTACCGGCCCTAAAATGGAGTCTTGAGGGACCCCACTGGTGACCGCCCGCCAGCCTGACGCAGCCCCATTTACCATAACCCTTTGGGCTCTGCCTGTTAGCCAATTGCTCACCCATCGTATGATGTTTTTATTTAGCTGTATGGTAGACATTTTGTCCAGTAGGATCCTATGGGAAACCGTGTCAAAAGCCTTGCTGAAGTCCAAAAAAATCACATCAGCTGCTTTCCCTTGGTCCACCATACGGGTGATCTTATCATAAAAGGAAATCAGGTTAGTTAGGCAGGACCTACCCTTCACAAACCCATGCTGGCTGGGAGTCACCCAAGACTGGAGCCCAGAAGCAAGGGACAGACCCCGTGCTGCACGAGGCCGAACTCCTGCACACGGGACCACCGTCCTCAAGCCCCCCTAAGTCAGACCCGTACCCTGGTGTGGCTAGGACACACTTTGCCCAAGACCAGAGCCCAGGGGCTCGGGACAGCCGGCTGCTGATTCATACAGGACAGAACCCCCGGTCACCGGGTGAGCCAGTCCCCGAGCCAGCAGACGACAGACTCCAGCTTCACGGCACGGCTGACACCCACGCCGCTCGTGGCCAGACACCCATGTCCTGGGATCACCGTCCCCAAGCCGCCCGAGTTCGGACCCGGACCCCGGTGCAGCTATCACACACGTTGCCCAGGACTGGAGCCCAGGGGCTCGGGACAGCTGGATCCCTAGGGTAAGGGTTTGTGTAAGATTTAGGGTAAGGGTTAGGGTAAGGGTAAGGATTACAGCAAGGATAAGGGTAAGGGTAAGGGTTAGGGTTCGGGAAAGGGTAAGCATAAGGATAAGCGTAAGGAAGCGTAAGTGTACTGGTAAGGGTAAGCGTAAGCGTAAGCGTAAGCATAAGGGTAAGGGTAAGGGTAAGGGTAAGGGTAAGGGTAAGGGTAAGGGCAAGGGAAGGGTAAGGGCAAGGGCAAGGGCAAGGGCAAGGGCAAGGGCAAGGGCAAGGGCAAGGGCAAGGGTAAGGGTAAGGGTAAGGGCAAGGGAAGGGTAAGGGAAATGTTTAGCGTAAGGGTAAGTATAAGGGTAAGGGTAAACGTAAGTGTAAGGGTTAGGGTAAGGTTAGGGTAAGGGTAAGGGTAAGGATTAGGGTAAGGTTAAGGATTAGTGCAAGGGTAAGGGTAAGGGTAAGGGTAAGGGTAAGGGTAAGGGTAAGGGTTACGGTAAGGGTAAGGGTAAGGGAAAGGGTAAGCATAAGGATAAGCGTAAGGATAAGCATAAGGGTAAGTGTAAGCGTAATCGTAAGGGTAAAGGCAGGGTTTAGGGAAAGGGTAAGGGTAAGAGTAAGGGTTAGGGTAATGGTTAGGTTTATGGTTAGGGTAAAGGTAAGTGTTAGGGTAAGGGTAACTTTAAGTGTAAGTTTAAGGGTAAGATTTAACATAAGGGTAAGGGTAAGGGTAAGGGTAAGGGTAAGGGTAAGGGTAAGGGTAAGGATTAGGGCAATGTTAAGTGTAAGGTTAAGAGTAAGTGTAATGGTAACGGTAAGAGTTAGGCTTAGGGTTAGGGTAAGGGTAAGGCTAAACTTAAGGGTAAGTTTTAGGTTAATGGTAAGGGTAAGGGTAAGCGTAAGGGTAAGGGAAAGGGTAAGGGAAAGGGTAAGGGAAAGGGTTAGGGTGAGGGTAAGGGTAAGGTTTAGGTTAAGGGTAAGGATTACCTCAAGGGTAAGTGTAAGGGTAAGTGTAAGGGTAAGGGTTAGGGAAATGGTAAGGGTAAGGTTAAGTGTAAGTGTAAGGGTAAGTGTTAAGGTAAGGGTAAGGTTTAGGGCAAGGCTAAGGGTAAGGGTATAGGGTTAGGGTAAGGGTAAAGGTAAGGTTTAGGATTGTGGTAAGTTAGTGGGGGTTTGTTCATTGTCTTTGAGGAATTTGGAGAATCTGCTGAGGTGATAAGGTTGCACAATTAAACGGCCTTGATAAGGGGGAGGATTAAGCAAGCAGATAGCAGGAGGGGGTGTTGGGTAAACATCCTTGTTAAAACAAAGATTCTGTAAGATACCACCCACCCACCGCAAGACATCCTGTTTTGCCCCCACCTGAACACAAGCACAACGTGTGATCACCAGCAGAGGAACAATGACCCCCCTCTCGACAATAGACTGCGCAGCCTCAGCCAGTTCAACAAGTCCCGACAAGCCAGAACTCAACTGCTATAAAACAGCAACCCTGGAAAGGGAAACTGCGTGCTGTTGCGGAGTGGAGACTCCCCAGCTGCCCAGCACTGTTTTGCTTGTGTTTGCTTACTTGATTAATAAAATAATTTCAATAGACCAGAAAATTGTGTGGTCTAATTTATAACAAGGGTAATGGTTAGGTTAAGGGTAAGAGTAATGGTAAGGGTTATGTTCAGGGTTAGGGCAATGCTAAGGTTCAGGGTTAGTGTAAGGGTAAGGATAAGGTTTAGGGAAAGTGTAAGGGTAAGGTTAAAGGTTAGTGTAAGGGCAAGGCTAAGGTTTAGGGTAAGGGTAAGGGTTAGGGTAAGGTTTAGGGTTAGGGTAAGGATAAGTGTAAGGTTTAGGGTAAGGGTTAGGTTAAGGTTAGGGGTAAGGGTAAGGATTAGGGAAAGGGTAAAATTTTGCGTAAGGGTAAGGGTAAAGGTGAAGTGTAAGGGTAAGATTAAGGTTAGGGTAAGGGTAAGGGTAAGAATATTGGCAAGGTTAAG
Source organism: Aythya fuligula (assembly GCF_009819795.1). Taxonomy (NCBI): domain Eukaryota; kingdom Metazoa; phylum Chordata; class Aves; order Anseriformes; family Anatidae; genus Aythya; species Aythya fuligula. The sequence goes on from NC_045578.1 coordinate 52,659, forward strand.
GGTAGGGGTAAGTGTAAGGGTTAGGGTAAGGGTGGGGGTAAGGGTAAGGGTTAGGGTATGTGTTAGCTTTAGTATTAGGGTAAGGATAAGGGTAAGGTTTAAAATAAGGGTAAAGGTTAAGGTAAGGATTAGGGTATGTGATAGAGTAAGGATTAGGGTAAGAGTAAGGGTAAGGGTAAGGGTAAGGGTAAGGGTAAGGGTAAGGGTAAGGGTAAGGGTAAGGGTAAGGGTAAGGGTAAGGGTAAGGGTAAAGGTTAGGGAATGGGTATGGGTAAGGGTAAGGATAAGGGTAAGGATAAGGGTAATGGTAAAGGTTAGGGAAAGGGTATGGGTAAGGGTAAGGATAAGGGTAAAGTAAAGGTAAGAGTAAGGTTATGGGTAAGGGTAAGGGTGAGGTTTAGCGTAAGGGTAAGTGTAAGGGTAAGTGTAAGGTTTAGAGTTAGGGTAAGGGTAGGGGTTATTGTAAGGGTAAGGGTAAGGGTAAGGGTAAGGGTAAGGGTAAGGGTAAGAATATGGGGGAGAGTAAGGGTAAGAGTAAGGGTAAAGGAAAGGGTAAGTGCTGTGGTAAGTGTTAGGGTAAGGATTAGTGTAAGGATTAGGGTAAGGGTAAGTGTAAGGTTAAGAGTAACGGTAAGGGTTAGGGTAATGGTAAAGGTTAGGGAACAGGTATCGGTAAGGGTTAGGGTAAGTGTGAGGGTAGGGGTAAGGTAAGAATAATGGTACGGGTAAGGGTAAGGGTAAGGGTCAGGGTTAGCGTAAGGGTAAGGGTTAGGGGAAGGGTGAGGGTAAGGGTAAGGGCAAGTGTAAGGGTTAGGGTAATTGTAAGGCAAAGTGTACGGGTAAGGGTAAGAGTAAGGGTATGGGTAAGGGTGAGGGAAAGGGTATGCCCATTGCCAGCCCCAGTGGGACACCGGTCGCTACCGTTAACCCCCCATTAGAGCCGTGGTGGGCCCCCAGTACAGCGGTAGACCCCCACCCGCAAGTCCCAGCTGGCCATGTGTGTGCTGGTGAACTCCCCCTGTGAGCCCCAGTGGGACCCAGCAAGCCCTGGTTGGCCCCTGGTAGCTGCAGTGAACTCCCCACTGTGAGCCCAAGCAGGCCCTGGCCACACTGGTGGACTGCCCCCCCCTTACAATCTCTGGTGGGCCCCCAATGCATTGGCAGACCCACGCCAGCGACCCACCACGGGACCCAGGGCGCAGCGGTGGACACAGCACTGCAAGCCCCGGCAGGCCCCCGGGAGAAGCTTTAGACACCCCCCCCTTTGCAAGGCCCTGACGGCCCCTGGACACACTGGTGGACCCCCCCTGCTAGGCTCTGCAGGCCCTCGAGCACAACAGTGGCAGACCCACACCAGTGACCAGCCGCGGGACCCCAGGCACACCAATGTATCCGTCCCTTCAAGTCCAGTGGCCAGTAGTTGTGGTGGACCACCCTTGCAAGCCCCAGCGGGGCACTGGGCATGCCGGTTAACCTCCCCCCTTCGAGCCCTGGTGGGGCCCCAGGGAAGAACGGTCAAACCCCCACGTGCGAGCCCAGGAGGGCCCCTGGTAGGTGCCGTGGAACGCCCCCTTTCCCTCAAGCCCTGGCAAGCTCCTGGGCAACCATGCCGGTTTACCCCCCTCACAAGCCCCTGTGGTCCCACAGCATGGCACCGGACCCCCCCTGCAAGCCCTGGCAGGTCCCTGGGTATGCCAGTGGACCAGTGGACCTCCTGCTGCGAGTTCCGGCAGGCCCATGGGAGCAGCAGCGGACCTCCGCCGGCGAGCCACGGCTGGCCCCTGGTCCCTCGGCAGACCCCGTCTGGCAATTCCCGCTGGGCCCTGATGCCTAGCAGAGTACCCATGGCGCCCTCTCCCCATGATCTCCCTAGATCTGTTACCCAGTTCTGAAAGTGACAGCCTATGGGCTGTGTCCATATGTTTAACAGTGCAAGAGGTAAAGATTTTACCCCATTTACTCTTGTTTCCAGCATTTGTTTAGTTAGTTGTTTTTTAATTTCACCATTCATTCGCTCTACCTTTCCAGCACTTTGGGGATGCCACGGAGTGTGGTATTCCCAACTTGTTCCTAGAGCTTTCATAGTCTCTCGAGACACTTTGGAGAGAAAATGAGGGCCTTGGTCAGAGTCAATTGCTTCTATAACTCTGTATCTAGGAACAATATTCTCAATTCCCAATTCAACCAGATTTTAGTATTTACTTAACCGATCATAATTTTCGGTATGATTAGGGTCTCAGTGGGGTTGGTCAGGGGAATGCAATTGTTCACAGTTCCCTGAGCGGTCCCATCGGCAATCTGAGCTCGCACATGAACTCAGGTTGTTTTAAGAATTAACTGCTTTTCTGTTTCCATAACAACTCTCTCTTGGACCCATCATGATCCTTTTGCCCCAGAGGGCTAACAACCCTGATTTTGAGATCTCAGCCTTGGGCTGAGGCAGAGCTATTAACATTCCTACGTCCTCTTTCCCTGCTCATTCAACTTCAAATACCTTTAACACTTTCAACAACCCTTTTAACATTTCCTTTATCTTTCTCTAGCCTTTATTTTTCTAATGCCAACATCAAAGGCTCAGTCAGGGGCCAACTTAATTCTGTACCTTTTCCCTCCAAGATGGTGAAATAACATTTCATCCTGTTTTCCTTCTCTCCACAAAAACAACATTGATTGTAATATGGTGTTATAATTAATAGTTCCATTTAGGGGCCACTCCTCTCCATCCTCTAGTTTATAAAGTGTCCACCACTGATTACAATATTTGATAAGAGTTCTTTTACTCTCTGTACCCCCTCACCCCGCTATATCCCTCCAATGTGTTAGTATACATCCTAGGGGGCGTTTCCGCGGGATTTCTTTGCTTTGACCTTTTCCTATTGTAATCTACAGTGGTTAATATTCCACCGTTTTCCTAGAAGCTCTTTACTAGTCAATCCCAATCCCTCCAAAATCCACAATATATAGATACACAAGTAAAATCAGACCACTGTAAATTAACTGCCTGTAGGACATTTAAACCTGACGAGCCGATATTATGCCTGGGCAAATTTTGTTCCCTTAGACATACACCTCAATGGCAGTTCTTATATTATACTTACATATTTGCATATTAATATATGTTTAAAAGAACACTTTAACAAAAATGCCCGGGCTTTTACATATACAACATACAGTTATTATTCCAGTTAGAATTATTCCCCAGCAACTGCAAACATTATGCCAGTTGCCATTAAAGCTCGCTGACCCTCCTCCCATCTCTTTCTTAAAATCTCGGACATCCCCGGAGTTAATGGGGACGGCCACATATCCCACACCAGGTTGTGGTCCTCCCATTGCTATTTCCCTTAGTGAATACAACCCCCCTTTGTTTCTAAGCTGCTGTCTTCTGGCTTGACTCCTAATCACTGGTCCCTGAGTGCTAGAGTCAGAGTCGCTATTGGCATCTCCCTGGGATTAGGAGGCCCGGGAGTCGGAGGGGCTGCAGGTGGGGGTGGTGGAATATAGGGAGGCAGTGGGGCTGGTATCTCTAATTCTCGTTTTTTCTTACACCTCCCATCCCCTCCTTTTTCTTTTAAAGGGTATAAATTGGCTCAACTTTCCGAGCTGATCCAAAAATGTGCATATTCACTCTCTTCTAAACTAAAACGTTCCTTTGAATTCACATAGATATTTAAGGCCTGACAAATCCAGTCTTCAAAGGACCCAAATACAGGCCAATAAAGGCTGTCTCCTCAAATTTGTTTACCGCCCCAAATTTCAACAAAATGAAGTATCATTTTTACTTTATTCTTTCCCCACCTAGAAGGGGAATCATCCCAATTTTTAATAATTAATCCCAAGGGACTATCTGGAGGAACAGGGGGTAACCTAACATCAGACATTACCCCACCCATGGGACCAGAAGGCTTACTCTTCTTCTGTCCCATCTTCCGGAGCGCCTTCACACACACACACAAATCGCTTCCCTCTTTTCGCGGCCCAGTCCCTCGCGGGATGTGGGAACCACACTACCGAGGGGTCCACACTCACTTCGTCCTCTTGGACATCTCACAACGCCACACTCTGGGATACCCAACCCCAACCGAACGGATCACCAGCCTATACTTACTCACTCCTGAGTCTTCGTTCAGTCTTCGTGCACAAAGATTACTAGGGGTTGCCGGCTTTATTTGCTTGCTGCTGAATTTAGGATTCGTCAGTGAAGGATTTGAATGAAAGTAGTCCTAGTGAAGGCCGCTGAAATCAGTGGGGCGCCCCCTTCAATGGGTTTTTCAATCAAATTGCCTTCATCCGAGTCACGGCACCAAATTTGTTATAAGTTGCCCCCTTAATTAATTTTCAGAGACTATTGTTTTAATCATATAAAGGAATTTATTGAGTAAGCAATCAGCAAGCAAAACAGTGCTGGGCGGCCGGGGAGTCTCTGCTCCGCCAACGGCACACACCTCACCCCCGCCAGGGTCCCTTTTTATATCTTGGTAATTCCGGGGTTACACAGCACATTCCAGTACATTCTGCGACTGCGCACACTGTTGCTAGGGGGCCGTCTCTGTCCCTCTGGTGGTCGTGAAGATGAAGGTCGTAGTCTTCCTCAGCCTTGTGGTTCAACTTTTGAGACAGGAAGGCAGGATGTTGATACACTAGTTTAGCAACTTATCAGGAGGTGGTTACATGAGCTTTGCAACAGTGTCTTTGAACAAAAGAGGCAACTGAGATGCAGAAAGACAGAAGGGGAGGGATTCTCTTTTCTGTTACATTAAGCAAAAGAATTTTCATAGTGTCTAGCCAAGCATTATACAGCTCCTTACTTCAGCAGGGAGCTTTCGCAACTCCCGCTCCTCAAACAGAACTCCTTGTTTTTATAATACAAAAGACAATGAACAAACATTTATGGTGTATTACAATATGAGGCAGCTTCTGGGCTCTTCTCACAGAGGCCAGCCCTGCAGCTCCCTGCTACCAAAACCTTGCCATGTAAACGGGCATCAGAGCAACTCTAAATCCCAGCTGGGGTTACAGGAGACCAAATTCCCCTCCAGTTCCCCAGACTCACACACCCACTTTGAAAGACAACCCCACTGCTCACCAGCATAGCAACATTTTTTGGCTGCCAAAGGGTCAGCATCAACCTGGTCTTAGGGAATATGTATCACAGGACAGCCTGGACTGGGGCATGGAGCAGAGGAATACAGGCATCCCTATAACCTTCTGCCACAGACCTCCATCTTGATCTATATACATTGGGCCCTCTACCCCTGTGCCCCATCTTGGCTGCCAAATTTCATCTGGGACACCTGAATTCCCTCCAAGCAGAGACCAGAGACAGGGAAAGGGATGGGGACAGCGTAAGGGGTCAGTGACCTCAAAGAATACTTATTTCAGTGATCGCAAACAAGAGTATGAAGGTATTCATCAGATGGGATAAGGAGAAACCCTTGAGTGGTTTCCAAAGGATGGGATTTGGAGACTGACAACAACTGGATTGAGGGTGCTGAGGGATAAGATTATAGGAGATGAGGTGGGGGGAATTAGACATTCAAATACAGGTAATTTGGGGGTACCAAATAAAATGATTGGTGGGGAATGAAGGTAAAGAATTTGGGGAGACCAAAATGAGGATACTAGGAGCCCCTTCTGCATCCCCAAAACCCCAGGGGACACACATGTCTGGGTATCCCCAATCCCCATAGGGACCTCCCCAAAGGAGGGAACCCAACCACCAGGACCCCACCTAGGAACCCTCGTGTTCCCTGGAGACGCAAGCAGCTGGGCCTCATCCAGGAACCCACCTGTTCCCCGGGGACCTAGGCATATAGGTGCTATGGTTTGGGGACATGGGGTGGTGGTGGGTTTCCCTCCTGCTGGTGCTGGCCCCCTGGCTCCCTGGACACCCAGTCATCCAACCAGTGGAACCTGGCCTGTGGCAGTGGGTAGTCCTGGTGCCCTGGCTTCCTGGGGTTCACCCCTGCCTGCTCTGCTTTGGGCCTCCCATGCAGTGGACCCGTCTTTGCCATGACATCACCAGGACCTCCCTCAAGGGCCCTCAGCAGCAACACTGCCTGGAGGCGCTTGCTGAGGCTTCTGTGCCACTTGTCCCTGTCACTGTAGGTGCGTGGTAGGACCCCTGGGGACACCCACCTCCCTGGGTACCCCCATCCTGACTGGCACCCTAGGAACAACCATCTCAGTGGAGATCTCCACCCTGAACAGGATCCCAGAGCCCTCAGTGGATTCCCTCATAAACCAAGGCCCTCACTCTGACACTGAACAGGAACCTTGGTAGCTGGGGACCCCTTTCCTAAAGAGGAACCCCACTTAGACAAGCATCCTGGGGACCTTCAACCATGCCAAGGTCTCCCCAGTCCTGACTTGGACCCCAGGGACCATCTTCCAGCACCTCTCGACTCTGTCTGACACTCCCCCAACTATGACCTGGACCCCAAGTATCTCTGGGATTCCCAGCCTTGCCTCAACACTGATGATCACCCAGCCCTGACCAGGAAGGAACACACTAGGGAATTCCATCAACTCCCAGCCCTACTCAAGAGCTTGGGGATCCCCAGGGATACCTGACCCTTCCCAGAACCCCTAAACCCTGATCAGGATCCCAGCCCTTAGTGGAACCCTCTCCATCCCTGAACCTCCAATCCTGACCCTGTAGAGGTCCCAGTGCCTTGTACTGGTCTCAGGGTCAAGTCAGCGTGAGGCACTTCGGGAGATCATCATGGATGCCCTGCATTTTCTGGAGAAGCAGAAGGAAATAAGTAAGCAGCAACATGTATGGGGATGAGACGTGAGAGGATAAGGGCATGAGGGATGGGATATGGAGGACATGAATGGGGATTTGGGACTATGAGATTTATGGAGGTCTGGGGTGGTGTGAAGGGATATTTGGGGAATCCTGAGGACATAGAAGCTTCAGCATATAGAGAGTCCGGGGCTTTAAGGGGATATTTAGGGATGCATGAAACTCCAGGATGGGTATATTGGATCCAGATGTGTTGTAAAGGGAATCTGGGGAGTTGGGGGTGGAGGAGTGTGGGGTTGAGATTGGGGGACTGGGGAGAGGAACATTGTCTCACCTGGACATCTGGGAGCCTCCAGAGCCTTTTGAGGTGTCTCTGCAGGAAGCCATCAATATAATCTGGGTGAAGCTGAGCCAGCTGGAAGAAGGTATGGGCCCAGCAGGGATCCCCACTCAGGACTCCCACCTGGGTGAACCTTGGGACTCCCACCCCAGCTTTCCCATGCCAGGGACTGACACTCCCCCTCCCCTGGACATCTATACCCCTGGGATTCCCACCCTGGGCATACCCTTCCTGGAGATGCCTCCAGGGTTGCCAGACCAGGGCTGGACAAGGGCTGAGCTCATCACAGGGATATGGACCCCTAATGATCTCAAGTTTAACTATGCTTTCCCCCACCAGCTCCAGCCTGCATCCCCCCCTGTGGTGAGTGCCTATCCCTCTGGCTTGTTACCCCCTTTCTCCTATTACACCTCCTATCTCTCTGGGGCCACCAAACATCTCCCTCCCAGGGTACCAGCCAGCTGCCCGCATCTTCCAGTGTGCAACCTGCCGCCTTGTGGACTGCCAGTTCCCCCTGGACTGCCCAGGTAGGGGAGCCATTTTCAACCCAGATCATCCAGACTGGACTAAGAACTACCCCAGAGCTGGGTGCCTCAAGGGCTCTTGGGACAACCTTCCTTTCTGATACGTGGGCATGCCTGCTAAGTCCATCATGAGTGCGTGAGAATGTTCTAGGATACATGCCAGTCCATGCCTACTGTGAATGTATAAGCACGTGCATTCATAGAGGAGTGCAAATATTTCTGTGAATGCATGAGCATATGTGAGTTAACATGCCTGCCAATGTTCCCAGTTCAAGATGTGTGGGTCCATGAGGATGAAGCCATCACATTGCACTGTGATGTGCCCTTTGCTGTCCCTCCAGACCTGCCCATTACCTGGATGTTTGCAAAGGATGTGAGTAGCTTATGCATGTGCAAGAGTATGTATAGACATTCATGAGAGGAGTGGGCATAGCAAGACCACTTCTGTGCTTGGCATGAGAACTATCAATAGATGGAAGTATTGCTTATACTGTAGATATAAATGTGCTATAATAGCATGTGTGAGAGTATGCACAGGATGGAAGCAAGCTAGCACCCATATGAAGGGTGAGTGAGCAGGAGGTAGGGCAGTTGTGTGTACAGATTCCTGTCCACTCGTGAAGGAAGTAACTTGTGCATATGTTGTGCTTATGCATCCCTGTGTGGTACACACAAAGGCACGAAGAGCATGTGGGGGACAAGGTGCGATGCACATGCATGAGACAAAGGGCACAAGGAGCATAAGGGGGACATGACAAGCATGCACATGACACAGATGCCTTTGCACAGCACATGTGCTATTGTATGATCCTGATGGACGAGGCAATGTTGACATGTTCCCCCATGTCCAGATACGCACACAGGACCTAGCACTGTTTGAGGAACTGCAGGAGAGTTTGGGGGAACCTCCCAGCCTGACCCTCCAGGACCCCACTCTAGGAACCATTGCCTGTCGCCTGGGGGCCCCATCTGAGACCCTGGCCCGCAAGTACTTCTACCTCAATGGTACGCACAGAAACCTGAGTCTCCCAAGGGCAATGAGTAGTGTGGGATGGAGCAGGACCCCCAGACACCTGGTTCACCAGGAGAGGAACTGGGGTGTGTGTGAGCCTGAATATTTGGATCCATGGTAGAGAGGTTGGAGTGGAGCAGGTGTTCCCCGATGCCTGCCTCCTCTCAGGGGCAATGGAGCATGTGGAGTGGGGCAGGAACCCTCAGATGCCTGGGTCCGTGAGGGCTGTTATGTCTGTGACTGGAGTAGGGGCTGCCAGAGCACCTGTTTCCTGGGGAGGAGTACCCTTTGACCCTAGGTCCCTGCATCCCCACAGTATCAGGGGGAAGTGTGGAGGCAGAGCAGGGACTCCAGGCCCAGTTCAGAGCTGTGCTGCGCTGGCCCCACAGCAGGACCCCCTTGCAGCCCACAGTGTCACTGGAGCTGGGGCTGGCACTTGGCTTCATGGGGCTAGTGCTGCTACTGGTGTGAGTACTCCTAACCTTATAAACTCAACCCTCAAAATCACCTTGCTTCTGGAGACCCTCACAGACCAGCACAGTATTCCTGAATCCCCCTGATCTCCCAGTCCCTAAGCAGGAATCCCTACAAATGTGAGGAAGAAGGGGGAGGGTGTGTGTGGGGGCGGAGGCATAGACTGTTGTGACTCATAAACTGACAGGGCATCATTCATATTTTCCCCTGGAACTCCCATCATCCTCAGGCCCATTCTGGGACTCCTTACTTGCCCAGGACTACCTCAGACCACTTTGCCTTCTTGCTTCCCCCAGACTTAGGTCTCCCTAATTGCCCCTGAGACCCAGTCACTTTCACCCATTTTCCCCAGAACTCCCATAATCCCTTTGCCCCCTCCTCCTCCCCTCCACCCCCCCCAATTTACATTTGGGGGACTAGCTGCCCAAGACCCCCCAAGACCCCATACTTTCATCCTGAGTCACCTCAGTGGTTCCCAGTATCCCCAGCTGCCCCATGATCCCCTTCCCCCCCCCCACCCCCCCAAAAAAAAAATGGTGATATAGGGCCTCTTACTCTTTCTCCATTCTTCCTTCCTCCTCCCAGGGCCTCTTGGTGGTGTTTCCGGAAACCTCCAGAGCCTCCCCTGTGACTCCCAGGCATCCCAAAGACCCAGACAACAGGGACCCCAAGGAGAGTTCAGATTTACCTGGATTTACACCACAGGAGCTTGATACATGGATCAAATCCTGAGAATTGAAATATTTGCAGCTGCTCTTGTTGCACTAGGACACCTGGGTCATTCCCCTAACTCTCTTCCTGTGTGGAGGGGTAGAGAACTTGATTCTGTTGCAAAATTATAATTTATTACCTCTTATCTGTTATAAGTCTGGTTGCATTCAGGGTACTGTACTATCATGATTACAAATTCACAAACAATGTAATACACCCTCAGTCTAGTCACATACCATGAACTACCACGGCCACACTTAGAAAGAGTTTGGTCACATTCAATGAGAACTATCACAGCTAGATTTAATGAGTAGTGCAATATTAACACAACAGATACACAGGTTCTTTGGTTTGCTAGTGATAAATTCACTGTCTGAATACCAATTTGCAAATACCAAAAGTATGACTAATACAGCCTGGCTACAAACATGTTAAAAGATATGAAGCAACTCTATAGAAATTTCTAAGTTTCCTGAGGAGGCACTTGGTATGACCGTGTTCAAATCTTACCAAAAGTCATCCCAATATGGGGAAGAGAGGCTCAGCCCACCGACTGATCCCAGAAGTCAAAAGATATCTTTTAAGATACTATCTTTTCCTTCACAATGATATCTTCCCCAACACCCTCTCTCCCTTAAGCTAATTTATATCATTTTTTATTAATCAGGTGCAGCTTGAGTGACTCTAGTCATATATACCTTTGTTACAATTCGTGTTTATCTTACAAACAAAAGTTACCATAAAGATACGAAAAAAACAGGCAACAAACTCAGAAGAGTATGCCCATATCCTTTTGATTCTTATGGTCTCAAATAATTGGTAAAAAATCTTTCATCATCTGGATTCCCATCTGAATTCCTCCAGAGCAACAGGACATTGACAGCACAGCAGTCCTGAGCAAGGAACGAGGAATTTCTTGTCTTGCAGCTATCTGATAACACAACGGGGCCACCTAAAGGCTGCATCTCATATTTCTAATAAAAATAAAAATAAATAAATAAAAATAAAAATAATGCTATAAAAATAATGAAAAAGTATTGCAATCTTTTCAATCACTATTTTCCCTCAGATGGACAGTCATGTAGTGTGAAGGGGCTTATTCTGAGCCTAAATACTGATGACAGGAACATACACAAGAATGGAGGGTAACAGGAAGAGACAGACATAGGACATGGGCTCTCCCGTACTCCTCAGACCTCTCAGGCTCTTTTCTTGTCTCTGTCCCATGCCACAGCAAGCATGGAAGGGAATCAACATGTAATGGAGCAGCTGAAGGCAGAAAGAAGACCGGTTTGCTGCAGCCCCACAGCAGAGGACACCAAAGACAGAGACACCAAAGGCACAACCAGGGCAGGACAGAGAGCAGTCTGAGAAACATGGGGTAAAATATTTCTGACAACACCCAGGGAGATGTCTCCAGTGGAAGGCACAATTCACAGGCATGCATCAGGCACAAACCACACGTATGCCCACATACTCACAGACAGAGCCTTCAGCTCTCCTGTTGCCCTCGCATGATCAAAGGATGTCATAAGCTTCTCAGCCAGCTGCAAAGTGATGGGACCATCCCTCTTCTGCCCCATGAGAGCGAACATGCTCCTGAGTACAACGACAGCTCATGTGCTGATGCCTTTGTCGGCATCCTGCAGCTGCTTCATGATATCTGGCAGCAGATACTCCTTTTTCTTGCCTGTATTAAACAAATAATTTCCTTTTTCTGATGTAAGAAAGGATCACATTGGCAGAAATGCTCTAGTTATTAGACATCAATTTCTCCTCTGGCTTCCTAACAGGTGGCATAGGAATTATTGCAGCAACCTCTTGACATGCAAAGATTCCTGGCACAGCCTTGAAGGTGTGGGGTGTTGGGGAGGATGTAGAGAAGAGAGGACAGCCTATGCGCCTCACCACCTGATTGCCAAACACTTTTCTGGCAGACATGAATAGGCAGCTCAGTTAGTGATCAGCATTGTCTAGACAACTGCCCATGTAGCAATCAGTCCCCTCTGTGGTAGATTTTTATCCCATCAGGGTTCAGTACACCAGTGCCAGCACTCTGTGAGTAACCACAGTTTGTGCATAGAGGATGCAGTGCAGAGCAGGGATCTCTATGCCAGCACAGAGCATGTTGCAGGCCCTTGGTGGCACAGAGCTGCTGTCTTAGGGCCCAGAAGCATGTCATGTTGGCCTAGCCCTGTGCTTGGGCTCATTTTTCTCATGATAACCTGTCAACACTGCTAAGGCACTCCAAACACCGTCCCTTCACCTGAACCGGCACTCTGGAAAAGCTCTGGAAAAGGTATTTCTTCACAAGAAGTCTGGTTCAACATGAAATCCAGTTATCACTTCACCAGCTTCTGGTCTAATGTTTCAGATAGTTTTCAACAGCTTTTTTTTTTTTTTTTTTTTTTTTTTTTTTTTTTTTTTTTTTTTTCCCAAGGAAAAGCAAAATATTGCTTTTGACTGACTGAAAAGAGAATGCCAGGCATACTCAGAAACCACCGAGGGTTCCAGGACACCTCAGGACCATATGGAGAAGGCAAAGGCAGGCACTAGGAGAATGAAGAACTGACTACTGAAGAAGATAAAGTTTCAGACCAGGTAAGGAACCTAAGGAGGAGTCCAGAGTGTGGAGTGCAGAGGAGTCCAGGAAGGCTGGGCACTCTTCAAGAAGGAAATCTTAATGGCTCAGGAGCAGACCGCCCCCACGTACCCAAAGACAAGCTGGCTCAGAAGACCTGAACAGAAATCTGTGGCTAGAGTTCAGGAAGAAAAAGAGGGTTTATGACCTCTGGAAAAGAGGGAGGGCCATTCAGGAGGACTATAAGGATGTTGCAAGGCTGTGCAGGGATGAAATTAGAAAGGCCAAAGTTCATCTGGAGCTCAATCTGACTACTGCTGTTAAAGGTAACAAAAAATGTTTTTATAAATACATAAACACAAAAAGGAGGACTAAAGAGAGTCTCCATCCTTTACTGGATACAGGGAGGAACTTAGTGACAAAGAGATGAGGAAAACACTAAGGTGCTTAATGCCTTCTTTGCCTCAGCCGTTAGCAGCAAGACCAGTTATTCTTTGGATACCCAGTCTCCTGAGTCTCGTGGAAGGGAACAGGGGAGCAGAATGTGGCCTTCATAATCCATGAGGAAATGGTTGGCGACCTACTACAGCACTTGGATGTACACAATGGGGCCAGATGGGATCTACCCAAGGGTACTGAGAGAACTGGCAGAAAAGCTGACCAAGCCACTTTCCATCATTTATCAACAGTCCTGGCTATCAGGGGATGTCCCAGTCAACTGGCAGCTAGCAAACTAGCAAACTTTTCTGTGATTCTGTTGGTTGGAAAGCTGCCTGGTGGAGAAGGACCTGGGAGTATTGGTGGATAGTCGGCTGAATATGAGCCAGCAGTGTGCTCAGGTGGCCAAGAAGGCCAATGGCATCCTGGCTTGTATAAGAAGCAGTGTGGCCAGCAGGTCTAGGGAAGTGATCGTCCCCCTGTACTCGGCTCTGGTGAGGCTGCACCTTGAGTACTGTGTTCAGTTTTGGGCCCCTTGCTACAAGAAGGACATGGAGGTGCTTGAGCGAGTCCAGAGAAAAGCAACAAAGCTGGTGAGGGGTCTGGAGAACAAGTCCTATGAGGAACGGCTGAGGGAGCCAGGGTTGTTCAGCCTGGAGAAAAGGAGCCTCAGGGGCCACCTTATTGCTCTCTACAGGTACCTTAAAGGAGGCTGTAGCGAGGTGGGGGTTGGTCTGTTCTCCCACGTGCCTGGTGACAGGACGAGGGGGAAAGGGCTAAAGTTGCACCAGGGGAGTTTTAGGTTGGATGTTAGGAAGAACTTCTTTACCGAAAGGGTTGCTAGACATTGGAACAGGCTGCCCAGGGAAGTGGTGGAGTCACCATCCCTGGAAGTCTTTAAAAGACGTTTAGATGTAGAGCTTAGGGATATGGTTTAGTGGGGACTGTTAGTGTTAGGTCAGAGGCTGGACTCGATGATCTTGAGGTCTCTTCCAACCTAGAAATTCTGTGAATCTCTTTCAGCAGGCTCCTTGCAGCTCAGGACCATTGTCCACTGGGGAATAGAGGGCTCACCTGCTTTTCCCTGACCACCTCCACCACACCCCTCTGCCTGCTGTCATGCAGTGCAGAGACCATTGGACACTTCAAAAACTCTGCCCCACAACAGCCAGTCTCTCTGGGAGCCTTGAGGCTGCTGAAAATTCCTTACCAAGAGCCAGGCTGGGCTGATAAAAACACAATAAACAAGAACCACTTGATTTGGCAGTACCTTGCTGAATGGTGGGGGGTGGGGGCATCCTCAGTGTTTTGCTTTCCATGCTGAACGATGACTGTCATCCAATCGCTTATTTACTGAGCAGCACTCTTCAAAGCTCCCAGATACACTTCTCCCAACAGAAATTTCATCCAAGGAGAACAGCACTCACAGAAGAGAACATTCCAAGGACTCTTACGGGCACAGGTGTTTTTTTTTTCCAGCTCAGAAAGCTAAGTACCAAGAACCACAGTCACCTTCTTCTCAGGTTGTGTTTTCTAAGTGGAAAAAAAAAAAAAAACAGTGTGATTTCCTTCTCCAGGAGAAAAGCTGAGAAGGGGTTGGACCCACTCACCCCTCCCACTGCACAGGACACTACAAAGGCCTCTGTGAGACCTGCAGCTCCACATCTTTGTGCTTCAGAAGACATTCCTACACTGACGCCATGGGTGAGTGAGGGACTGGGAAGGGGGACACACCTTGCCATCAATGGGAGCAGCCCGTTTGCTGGAAGCAGCGATAGGGCAGCCCAACAACAGGGAAACAGTCTGTGCACTGTTCCTTGCACAAATCAGTGCATGGTGACACCAGTGCCCTCTTAGGGCATTGCTCACCTGACATCCCTTCATATACCAGCACCCCGCTGTCTGACTCACCCCAGCCCCCCAGCCAGTTCCCTGTTTTACAGGCTAGGAATGTTTCCCTGTGAGAACTTGGCTCATTCAGCTGTTGGGTGCTTTGCTCCAACTGAGACCGTCACATACATGGCTTTTTGAGAGCTGGCAAAGGAAAAAAAGGCAAGGATACCTACCCATTGGGTAAAAGAGATGAGGCCTTTTGGCATGCTCTCCAGCTTGCACAGACCTGTCTGATGCTACAAGCATACTTGGTGCATTCCAGCATCTCAGATGGTCATGATACACTGTGCAGTGCTGGAGCTACGGGATTTATCACTTCTGTGGAGGGAGGGTCACTTTTCATCTTTTCTACATCTTTTCCCTTCCTAGTAACACAGTGCCTTCTACCTCTTGCTTGTGTTCTGGTCTTGGCTGCCCCAGGTCTGTCCATGCCTATACAAACCCTAACCATCTTCAAGAAAACTCTCACCAACACTTCAGCAAGTGCTCTGAAGAAAACCAGTAAGTAGCATCCCATGGGCATCACAGTGCTCTCACCAATCCCATTTCAGTTCTTTGGTCTGGGCCAGCCCAGGTGGCACAACCAGTGCTCTCAATCAGTGATTGCTTGATAAAGTAACACATGGGGGAAAGTGTGTGACAGTGCCTCAGATCCATAAAACTCGTCCATAGTATATACTGGTAGGCAGAATGCAGAGAGGCAGCATAAGCCTCAGGCTTTGCTTATTTGAGGAGATTTCTGCTCATCTTGTAGGACAACCTTAACTGCATTGGGAGAGTGCAATCCTAAACGAAGTGAGTTGAAGACAAGGGGAGATCACACCAGCCAGCACAGGGTGGATCCAGTGTTGTGTGCTCATGTACTGCCAGCTCTATCTGGAGAAGAGCCTTATATCATCCCTAGCCCTGACCCTGCTCCAGGATAAAGGGCGGTGGATGTGAGGAAGCATACCCAGTGTAGGCTGCAGTACTCTGTGTGTGTGTGCACATACACCATGCACAATGATGAAGGTGTATGTGTGCAAGAAAGGGCCATTCCTCAGTTCCCTAAGTTGCTGGCAGAGGCAAGTTCTTCTTCACCTCCCTGCCCAGTATGACCCCGTTTTAGCTACACAGCCTCTTTTTCAGGAGACCCAGAGGAGCCCACCAGTGTCCCTATCAGTCTCCAGGCCTGATACCAGCGTAGCCCAGTAGGCTACGTTGGTAGCCTTTTGCACTAGGGCCTTTCTATTAGGTATCCTGTTAGAGAAAATGAGCAAAGGGCTGAGGTCAACCCACTCTCACTTCCAGCAAAGCAAATTGACCTTTAAGGACTGGGACAACTGAGCATCTCCAGGGTATTCTGGCCACGTGTCCATCCTGCCATAGTGTGAGGTGTGGTCTTGTTCTCTTGCACAGGTTTTTAGTAAAGTACTCTCTCTCCTATCCCAGGTTGGCCCAAAGACTGCAACGAGCTTGTCTCTGGCAGCCCCAGTGGTGTCTACATAATCCAGCCCACAGGTCTCCACCCCATCAAGGTGTACTGTGAAATGAATGTGACAAATGGGGGCTGGACGGTCATCCAGAGGAACCAGAAAGGACACAGCTGTCACCTGGGCTGAGTCCTGGAGCACCTATAATACGGCTTTGGGAACGTGCACAGTGAGTACTGGCTGGGCACCGAGTACATCCATCAGATCACCAAGCAGAAAGTCTACCAGGTCAGATTTGTCATCTGGGATGCCTCAAACAACATCAAGTTTGCAGACTACAACTTCTTCAGTCTAGATGATGAGTCTCATGGCTACCAGCTGCGGCTGGGCTCCTACACAGGGACAGCAGGGGATGGCATGGACTCAGACAATCCTAGTAATGTGCACAACCAACATGAAATTCTCCACAAAAGACATGATCAAGACACTTCAAGAAAGAACTGTGCATCCTACTCTGGGGGTGGGTGGTGGTACTCAGCATGTTATTCTGTACGGCTGAATTTCAAGGGTGGCATGACATGGGGTAGCCTGTGTAAAGGGGGACTGCAAATTCCTCCCTTATCCTCATCAAACCAGCTCCATACCACTAGCATTCTTCTGCACTGGACATGGCCAGATCTGTGCTCTGCTGGTCTACTCTTTATTGTCTGGGGGGCTGGGGATGAATAGGGGTGTTCCAGCATATCCAAACCTCTTTTCTTTTGCTCTTCTCCTTGAAAAGTAGTGATGTTCCCTGCTTTATCTATGGCCTATCACCTGTGATACATTTTTAGGATCATTAGTAGAATAAGACTTTATAAACAATTCAGTTTCCAAGTGTGCTGCTTCTGGGAGAAAAACTGTTATAAAACCCTCCTGATTTCAGCAAGAGCTTATTCTCTTTCTCCTTTGAAATTAGGCATGATGACCACTGACTTAAGCAGAATAATATAATTCATTACTCAGTAACCTGTCCTAAGGTGCTCTGAGGCAGGCAGGCCATACCTCTGCTGTAGTCTGTGTTCATCTTGCAGAATAAAATTATTTTCAGAACCTGCACAGACATGAAAATGTCCTTCATCCTGATGCCTGCTTCTGCCAGGGGGCTCCTGGTACAGTAAGAAAGCAAAAGAGAAATTTTTCACAAGATTCAAATGGGGAATTAAAAATAAACCTGCACTTAAGAGAGCTGAGTTTTCAAGGTATGGATCTTTCAAAAAGGGGATGCAGTACCGCATGGCCAACAGCTAGAGGTGAGGGTGTGAGGAAGCACCATCTCAGTTCAGCATACCCATGTTGACCTGGAGACCTAAACAGGGCTGCCAGGCCAGCATCATCTTGCCTTGTCAGGTTTGTGAATGATGGTCCTGACATCAATGAAGATGAAGATGGTCCTGACATTGATGAAATCCTGACAATGAAGACTGAGAACTGGTACAACAGATGTGGAGAGAAGGCAGAGGTACTTAACTTCTTTGCCTCAGTCTTGACTAGTGGTCAGGCTTCCCACATCTCTCATGTCCCCAAACCTCTAGGAAGGGCCAGAGGGAGCAGAGTTCCTCCCACTCTAAGCAAAGAGCAAGTTCAGGACCTCCTGACGCAACTTAACAACTACAAGTCTATGGGCCCTGATGACATCCATCCCAGGGTCCTGAGGGAATTGGCTGATGTAGTCACCAAGCCACTCTCCATCATATTTGAAAAATCATGGCACTCAGACAAAGTTGCCAGTGACGGAAAATGGGAAACATCACTCATTTTAAAAAGGGTAGAAAGAAAGTCCCAGGAACTACAGACCAGTGAGCCTCACCTCTGTGCCTGGGAAGAATCCTGGAACCAATCCTCCTGGAGGCAGTGTTAAGGCACATGCAGTACAAGGAGGTGATGTGGGACAGCCAGCATGACTTCACCAAGGGTAAATCATGCCTGACCAATTTGCTGGCCTTCTATGATGGAATGACTGCATTATTCAACAAAGGGAAGACTGACCGATGACATCTACTTGGACTTCTGTAAAGCCTTTGACACAGTCCCACATGACATCCTGGTCTCTAAATTGGAGAGAAATGGATTTGATGGGTGGACCATCTGGTAGATAAGGAATTGGCTCAATGGCCACACCCGGAGAGTGGTGGTCAATGGCTCTATGTCCAGGTGGAGACAGGTGATGAGTGGCGTCCCCTGGGGATCTGTCTTGGCACTGGTGCTTTTCAATATCTTCATGAATGACATAGATGATGGGTATCGAGTGTATCCCTCAGCAAGTTTGCAGATGACACCAAGCTGAGTGGTGCAGTTGATACAATAGAAGGTCATTCAAAGATAGATGCCATTCAAAGGGACCCAGACAGGCTGGAGAAGTGGACCCATGTGAACTGAATGAGTGTAAGTTCAACAAGTGTAAGTACAAGATGCTGCAGCTGGGGCTGGGGCAATCCCAGACAGGAGTACAAACTGGGTAAAAAAACTCATTCACTCATGAGGTCCCACCTGGAGTACTGTGTCCAGATTTGGGGCCCAAGCACAAGAAAGATGTGGACCTGTTAGAGTGAGTCCAGAGGAGGGCTACAAAGATGATAAGAGGGCTGGAGCTCCTCTCCTGTGAAGATAAAGCTGAGGGAGCTGAGCATATTCAGCCTGAAGAAGATGAGGCTCCAGGAAGACCTCATTGAGACCTTTCAATAATAAAGGGGTCTTATAAAAAGATGGAGAAGGACTCTTTACTTGGGTAGATAACGATAGGACAAGGGGAAATGATCTTAAACAAAAAGAGGATAAATTTTGACCTAGACATTAAGAGGAAATTCTTCACTGTAAGGGTAGTGAGGAACTGGAACAGGTTGCCAAGAAAAGTTGTGGATGCCCCATCCCTGGAGGTGTTCAAGGCCAGCGTGGGATGGGGTCTTGACCAAACTGATCTAGTGGGTGACATCCTTGCCTGTGGCAGTGGGGTTGGAGTTAGATGATCTTTAAAGTCCCTTCAAACCCAAGCAATTCTATGATTCTGTGATTCTTTCTCAGCCAGCACCACCCTCATGTGTTCATCTTCCCATACATGGGGGCTGCAGGCCCACCAATGACTCCAGGACAGCACAGTGCCTGTGCTGCCACCTCAGAAACACAGTGCAGCCATAGCTCTGCTGACTGCCTTGAGAACTCATGCAGAGATCTTGGCCTGAGAGTCCAAGCTGTTCAGAGTTCACAATTGCAAACCTTCCCAGAGCTCAGCTTTTATTTCAAAGACACAGGAGAGCAGTGGCTTCTTTCAGGCCTTAAGTTCAAACTTTCCTCCATTGCAAAGGAGATCCATGGCCACATTCACCCTCTGCAGTACAATGGGGACTGACTTACCCATTGCCACCTGTCCTACCCTCATGCTCTTAGAGAGCCCACCATATGCACCACAACCCAATTGGTGTTTGTGTGTGCGTGCCTGTCTTCCCATTCCCAGCATGGAACAACCACCCAGCCACGGACAGGGGCAGATGTGGGGCAAGGGTTTTGTGATACCATGGGCTTTGCTGGCCCTGTTGACTGATACAATAATAAGCCTTAGAGCCTTACAGCCACAGTCTTGTGCACAGTGGCGGGAACAAGTCATTGGAAGCATCCAGAGACCTGAGAACCAAACCACAGACAGAACAACAGCTAGGTACAACAGCTGTACCTAGCTGTGTACAACAACCACATCAGAGGGACAAAAGTTTATGTTACAGGCTGATGCTGGGGAGAGTCAGTAGCAGGGAGAATTGCCCTCAGACCTTTCAATGGTCTGAGACATTCAAGCATTTCATAAAAAGAGAAACATCAACACAAAAGCTCTGCAAAGCACACCAGCTCTTCACTGGCTCAGCAGAGAAGGAAAATCAGCTTCACGGCTGACTCCACTGCCTGAAAAAAATCATCTTGAAATGAGCAGCCACCATGCTAGGCCTGGGGAACATGTGATGTGCTCTCTACGTTCATGGGAAATTTGGAATTCCTTAGGCAGGTGTATATTCTTGCCTAGGAGGGGATCTATGGGGATCATAATGCACCCACTATCCCCCAGGTCGACCATCCTGAAGGACTAGACAAAACCATCCCCACACAACACACCACATTTCTGACGCAACAGGGAGAGAGAAGGCAGTGAAGTCTGGCTCCAGGGTTTATTGTAGCTGATTTCTTCCACCATGGTTAGCAGAGTTGAGGGGCTGATGGGGCCTGAGGATGTGAGCAGGGTCTGAGCAAAGCAGGGATTGCACAGGGAATGGAACTTGCACTTCTCTCCTTCATCCACCCCAAACCAGTGCCCCTGTTTCAGTGCTGCCAGCATAGTAGCACTGGGTAAAGCTGCCCACATGCCCAGGGCTCCAGGAGATGACTCCTGAGCCCCAGAGCTGTGGTGTTTCAGCTGATTACAGTGCAGGAGCTGCAGGCAGTGCAGGACAAGCACTAGGGTTGGTACAGAGTTGCTGGCAGGCACAGGAACAGGACACTGCATTCCTGCAGCCTCCTGGGAGGCTGGCCCCTTCAATACAGATAACACACATCTGTGGGTTTGACCAGGATGAGGGAGGATGCGCAGTCACCACTGTCGCAGAATCCTGGCCAGAGGATGTGGTTTTTGGCATTGAGCAGGACATTCTGGCATCTGTCATACCACCAGCCCCCGTAGCTGCTGGCACAGTTCCCACTGTACTGGTCCTGATCTCTGTCGGTTGTGCTGAACTTCATGTTGTCATGTATTCCCCCCTTCTTGGGATAGTAGCTGGTCAGATAGTCATCCCCATCACCAGAAAACCGACCCAGCCTCAGTGGGTATCCAGTGGCTTCGCTCTCCACCCTGAAGATGTCATATTCAGCATAATGGGTGACATTGGCTTTATTCCGCACAACGAAGCGGACCTTGTAGGTGCCTTGCTGTGTGAGCAGGTGCAGGTACTCGGTGCCCAGCCAGTGATCACCCTGCACATTCCCAAAGCCATACTTGTATGTGGTCCAGGATTGCTTCCAAGTGAGCTCAGTGTCATGAGAGTTTCTCTGGACAACAGTCCAGCCCTTTCCTTCGGTGTCCATGTCGCACCACACCACCCGTGGGGGAGACTTTGCTGGCTGGATGACATACACCCCACTGGGGCTGGTCTTGCGGAGATGGCTGCAGTCGGCGGGGAAACCTGCAAAAGCAGCTGTGGTAAACAGAGAGTAGGGTGGGAAAGAGGAGGGCCATATGAGTCCGTCAGGACAACAAGGAGCTCCAACAACAGAGAGCAAGGACCCAGAACAAAAAGGGCTGTTTTTATCTGTGGTCTAATCCGCATAGGTGCTTCCACTGGCTGGGATCTATTAGATCTAATAGATATGCCCTGGGATCTATTGCTCATGACTTGATATTTCATTTGGATCCTGCTGATGCATCTGTACAAGAAGGGAGGGGGAAGAAAATCTTCCAGATACCAGTCACATCTTAGAAGCATAGCTGACCTGCACACTGAGCCCTTAAAATATTGAGCTGCAGTTCCTGCAAAGATCAGAAGTGTGCAAAATGCTCCACTGGATGAGGACGTGTGAAAAATTATGTTTTCCCTGGAGGTCATGGCATTGCAAAAGAAGACTAAGAACTAAGAAGTTTTACCTAGATCTGATGGAGATGTCTTCCCCCAGCTTGTTGCAGTTTATCTGTTAGCAGGACTGATCTGTCATTATTAACTTGCCAAACTAGTTTGCCATCTAATTTGTTTTTCTTGTTTTGTTTCTGATGATGGGCAACTTTCTGTGGATACTTCAGATTCAGCCTTCGAAATTCTGCTTATCTTGGGCATAAAGGTCTTGCATGGAATGTTACCCTCCCTTCAAGAAGGAAGGGAAGACTCCTAATCAACAAGAGCTACAAAAATAAGTGGATGGATGGATGGATGGATGGATGGATGGATGGATGGATAGATAGATAGATAGATAGATAGATAGATAGATAGATAGATAGATAGAGATGTGCTGGGAGGATCTCTGATGGAGCTGAGGTGTAAAAAGAAAAAAGCACTGCAGAGCAATCCTGCCAAGTTACAATGTTTAGGCAGAAACACCTTGGTTTCAGCCTGAAGCCACCAAGGGTTCTAGGCTGGCTTAATGAGTGTCAGGCTTCTTATCTTACAAGATATGGTCCAGGAGTTAGTGTGCATGAGGAGTTGTTGTGTTGTGCCTAAGCCTGACTGCATCGTGGCCTATCTGGCACTTAGCAGACCCATGGGTCAGTGCTGAGCCAAGCAGATACTTTCCTGCCTTGGTACCCAGCAATTGCCCCCAGTCTAGTCCATCCATACTTACCAGTCCGGGAGCTGGCAGTGGGTACTGCTGGGCCTGCACTCACACAGAGAAGCATCACCATCACCACAGGCAGGATGACAAGGTTCCTGTGGAGCAGGCGTGTCCCAGCCTGGAGCCCTGGGGATGGGAAGGCCCAGCACTGTCAGGATCCCTGAGCAGCCCTCCCAGCCCCTGCCAATGTCCCCCAGAAAGCCCTGACCAGAGAAGGCAGAATCACAGGACCCAGATCCAGAGGATGGGTCCTACTGTACATGTACGACCACCCAAGCAGACAGGAGGAAGTCTCCTGGTCCCACACACTGACATGAGCCTAACCCCTCTGTTGCTGGCCACCGGCACACCCCTAAGCCCTGCACCAGCTCAGTACTGGGGGAGATGCCAGTCATGCCTGGGGAAGGACCCCTGAGCATCCATAAGTGCCACATGTATCGACCAGGAAGGAAAAGAAACAGGTTGGAATTCAGTAACCTCCTCTGACAGGACAGGGGAATACAGGACATAGGTAAGCCTGGAAAAGCATAATCTGGCACCATGAATGTGTGTTGTCTGGTGCTTTGGTTTGTATTCCTTCTGCTACCTTTGGTGCCTGGCCTTGTATCACCCAGGCAAGATCATGGTTGCTGTCCTGACAGTAATCTTGCGCCTTTGTATACTCACCCTGTGCAGGTCTCATTTGAGCCCAGCACCACATATGAATGCAGTGTGCCTCTGGGAAGGTAACTCACCCATCACAAAAGCACAGCTGAGCAGAGAGCAGGAACTCAATGATGCAGCCTCCCATGCCAAGTGTTGCATGGTGACTTTATAGGTACTGCACCCACTTGTGGTCACAGTTGTTATTTGTAGAGGTACTAGTAGACACTTACAGTAGACACTTACTGACTGTGGACTCAAGCAGCTTTCAGATTCGCATGACAGCATAAGTAAGCTCACTGGAGGGAGGGAGTCATGCCCTTCCATCCAGAGAAGTACAAAATAATCCCCTCCATAAGGAGGGATTTCAGTTATTGGACTCTTTCAGCTACACAAACACTACATGTGAATTGCCCATTTGGAACAATTTCTGGAGAGCCATGATCAAACTCAAGTGGAGAGAGCCAGCTTTTTAAGGACACAGACTATCAAGGGAAGGGAGGTTAGGTTTCCATTTGTCCAGTTTCAAAGGAGACCTTGGAAAAATGAGTACACATCTTCAAGAGACCTTCCTGCTTGCTAACTCTCCACTGGCAGGTTTCAGGATCAATTAGTTAAGTCATTGGGCTGGAGCCAGTGTCCAGCAGCCAGAAGTCGTTGCATACAGAATGTCCCAAGGCACCACAACCTGCATGGGCTAAGCAGAGAGCATGGCTCCAGGTGACAAACAGGTGCCTGTGGTTCCCTTTTCCATTCTCCTTCCAAAACCCTATCTTTGGCCTGGCAAAGCCTTTCAGAGCCCCCAGCCCCAGTAATGTTGCCCTGTGGCAAAATGCTCTCAAAACAGGTGGTTTGGGAGAGCTGCCTTTTAGGCCAGAAGATGCAGACAACTCTATCACTTTGTCAAGCCAATTCTAAGAGTTTAAAGATATGGCCCTTCTGCTTTTTTCTCCTGGCAGACAAGCACTGTTTTCAGCAGTGTATAGACCAGATCTGTTGTCTTCTTGTCACAGCTTTAAATCCAGTGTGCACACCAAACAATAAAGCTGAGGCTCCAACCGAACATTTCCATACTGCAGGAACCCATGTCAATTAATGCAGCTTGGAGGTCTGGATAGGACACTGCATCCAGCCCTCTCTGAGATAAGGGCTCCTTGATCAAATTCCATCTGCACCCTTACATCTCACCCCTTCTTGCTTGGTTAGAGTCTGAACATCCCAATTCCCCTGCCCTTAGCCTTCTTTAGTTTGAGAGAGCATAAAAGCAGCAATTCCAAGTCCATAGGTGGAGGAAAGCCCAGGTTACCCTGAGAAGAAAGGACCCCAGGCAGAACGGCTATACTTCCGTTCTGTGTAGGCAGGGGAGGGAAGTGGGTGATTTAGGAGCTCCCGTGAGCCACCTTGTGTCAGAGGCCATTGGAGGTGAGAATTGAAGGTCTCAGGTTGCCTGTGCCAGGGCTGGCTGTGAACTGCTGTGGCCCACTGCTCACAACAGGACTGCTCGATGCAGAGGAACATGAGCCCCATGGGGCATGGAGAGAAAGTCCTCCCTGCTCCTTTGCATAGCAGACTCCACTAGACTGTGCCAAATGAACGCATATGGTATTTCTTTCAAAGAAGCATTGTGTCAACAGGACAGCTTATCTGCAACTCAGCAGATAACAGACAACTCTGTTGTAACTTTAGCTCAAATATTCCAGTCAATGGTGTCTTCAAGGCGATAAAACAAGTGTTTTCTAAATCACTCTGAAGTGGGATCTGTTTATAAGAAAGATGCAAGAGAAACTGTGAGAAGATAAAAGTTGGAAGCAGAGCTGAGGTCAACATCCAAACACTGCGCTCCAGAGAGGGAGAGCACACAGCACTGTGCAGGACTTAAGGGAAAATGAGCTACATCTCTGGGAGAAGCAAAGGCTGGCTGCTCCTTAAGGGCAGGCAAGTCAGGAGCTCAGTCAAGAAAACAGTACCCTCACCAAAGGGGCTCTGTGTTGCAAGGGCTGAGCACAGCAGACAGCTGAGTGTTGGCAACACCCCTAGGCAAGGCAAACCTGGTTGATTAACCAGGTCAGGGATACTGTACAAAAGGACAAAAGGCAAGGGACAGGTCTGGGGATAAGCTACAACATGGATCTGAGTGGTCAATCTAGGAGACAAACTACCTACGGTATAGGTCTAAGATCCATTCAGAAAGCAAGGCCATAGACAGGACTGGAGCCCAGTTACCCATACAAGTATTTCAGGTCAAGACTAAAGGCCTAGGGCTGAGCTGGAACTTCATGGATGCATGGATTGAACTAACTGAAGGTCCCAAGTGGAGTTGGTGCCAGGGGGTGCTGAGCCATTAGGGCACACCAATGTGCTCAAGGCCATGCCAGTAGCAGTTAATCCTAAAAGCGTAAATCACACCTGGCTGTACAAGTCTCTCATGCTCCACAGGCCCTCTGACTGTGTTCCCTAGCCTTTGCTATTGCTCTTCACACTGATAAAGTGCCTTTTCCTGGGAGTACAATGCATGTTCTGCTGCATCCACCTCTTGCACAACACCTGGCACCATGGCTGTAGTTGTTAAGAAATACAGGGGCATAGGGGCTGAGGAAGGAGTGCTCTTCAGGGAGCTAGAGAAACACGAGGTAACAAAGAGTGGGACAAACTTTGAGTGTTGCTGGTCTGACCTCTAGGACAAAGCAAGGAAAATTTAGCATGGGTTACTTGGGGTCATGTCAAGTGGGTTTGTTTGTTTGTTTGTTTGCTTTTCCCAGTGTTTGAACAGCCTCAGCGTAATACTTTTTTTTTTTTTTTAATCGAATTTTAATTTCCCTTCCTTCTCTTGTGTCCATCACCTCTCATCCTGTCCCCGTGCATCTCATAGCAGATTCACAGAATCACAGGGTCATACATTAATTTAGGTTGGAAGGGACTTCTGGAAGTCATCTTGTCCAACCACCTTTCTCAAAGCAGATCTATAAAGTTCACATCCTTGTCCAGTCAAGTACTGAAAACCTATAAGGATGGAAATCCGACAGCCTCCCTGGGTACCTGTTCCAGTGTTTGACCAACTTCATGCTAAAAATAGTCCCTATTTCTAACTGGAATATTCCAATATTCCAAGTTAGATCTATTGCTTCTCATCCCATCACTATGCACAATAAGAACAATCTGGTTCCATGTTCTCTGTATCTCACGAAGTAGTTGTAGACAGCATTAAGGTCTTCCTTTTGCCTGCTCTTTTCTCTAAGGTATTGATCCCTAGGAAAAAAAAAAAAAAAAAAAAAGATGGACTGGAATTTCCTTTAAGAATTACATGCTGTAATTTGCAAGAAAGAGGCTTGAACTAAGACCAATTTACATCAGTGCATGTCACACTTCCTAAAACTCCTTGTGACTGCTTCTGGGGCAGTGGTACCAGGGACAAGCACAGCACATGTTGCAAAAGAGCAGGGTGGTGTGGCAGGCATGTCAGGAGACACATGGAGTAGTCCTTTCTGAAGTTCAGTGCTCAATAAAAAATGCAAAATTTGCCAGAACACTTGAGTACTCTTTCCTGAAAATAGTACAGGATGTAAATGGGTCCCCAATGGCTGTTTAGCTCAATGCCTCCTCTGGAAAGAGCGATTTACCCATTGACATTTGATTTCCATCCAGGAAGGGAATGTCATCTGGGTATTTACTTGTCAAGTTGAAATGTTCAGGGTGCTCAGAGGATACTGTTCCCTGGGGAAACCCTTCAAGCAGGGAAGTGGGAGTGGAGGGGGGTGGGTAAAGAGGCAGACATTGTAATTGAGGTTGTTCAATGCACTGTCTCATGAGCTCTTAATTAATGTGTCTTTGCCTCTGAAAGAAATATCTTCATCTTTCTAAAACACAGCCTTCTTTGTTGAGGACATATTACTTAATGATGAAGAGCAAATAAGCCATAAACCACTGATGCTGTTGCCAGCCAGAGCATAAGTGCTGCGGTTTGGGTCTCGTGCCTCCACCCCCTTACCTGCCGAGTCCTATAACTTTCAGGCTGGAACACCTCTCCAGCCAAGCCAAACCTGCCTGGCTTCCCACTCTGCAGGGTCCCCTCAGAGACAGCTATGGGTGAGTGTGGGCTGGGCTGGGAGGGAATGGCACTGTGCTGCTGAATGTGCTGTGGATCCAGAGCACTTTGTCTGCTGCAGGGCTCACTTCTGCCCACACCCTGGCTATTGCACACTAAGTCCATTAGTCTGCCCAGACTCACTGTGCCCTGGGGTGAGAGCTGGAGGCAGAAGACTGCATTTTCTGCTATGTACAACGCTGTATCAGTGTAGCCTTGCAGTGCCTAGATAGCCCATTTACAAGATGCAAGTTTACCAAACATTCTTTGTAATTTTCAGTTCTGCAGGGAATAATATTAAATTACTCTAGCACAGAAAATAGATTTTATAATTATTAATTTTTTTTAGATATTCTTATTATATAATATTGAACAGGTATCAAGATCTAGAGTTTAGATGATTTGAAAACACACTGCTGTCCCCAGAAGAACACCCAGGAGCGGCTGTTCTTTCTCCTTTGCATCTCCATCCTAGTCAGACCTTTCAAAGACTATTTATGAGGAATGGGCCAGTAGTGGAAGGAACGTTGCTTCTCTAGTGGCCTGAAGACATGATATCTTTAAACAGGTCCCTAAACACAAGTGCATCAAGACACTCAATGTTAGATAGCAATTGAGAAACAAATCAGTTGGACTGGAGAGTGATTTAAAAGAGCTCTGGTGTAGAACTGTATCCAGCACAAATCATTTGGACAACTCTCAGTATTCCCAGAAAGGGGTGTTTATGTCTAGGATGGCAGTGAGCACACATACTAGTTCCAGTCTGGCAATGCCAGTTTGAACGCTTTCCTTCTCAGTCATCTCTAAGAACCTGCCAACCTAGGTATCCCATGGCAGTGCTGGGATAGCTCTGCTCCTGTTCAAACAGAGAGGGATCATACTAGTAACCTGACAGGATGAGTTGTATCTATTATATCATGGATTTGTTTTCCCTATGAGTAGGTATCTCTGTAATGTCCCGCTTGTTCAGGTTACCATGATAATTTTCTGTCATTTTATGTAGATTTAATATTACTAAAAGTGTGCTGGTTTTCCTAGCTTCTCCAAACAAGAACAGTCGTGGGTCAGATGGCTACATGTGGACTTTTTGAAGTAGCCATATATAGAAGATATAATTTGCAACAGCTAGGCAGTTGGCTCTTGAATGTTTCTTCTGCTTCCTCCTACACATCTGGGTTCTTACTACCCACCACCCTGGGCTGGGAGCAAGTGTACTCCCAGTTCACACCAGAGAATACATATGAATGGGAAGCTGGGAGGAAAGAGGATACCTCCTTCCATCCTCACCCTACTTGTTATCTCTAGCCCCAAGACTTGGTTTTCACAGGAATTTCTGATTACAGTTACTTTGGGTTTGGACAAGGTTTTCACACCTTATCTGTCTCAGAAATCACCAACATAAGCTGCCACTGCTGATGACTCCTGTCAATGAGTATTTGGTAGTTCATCTAAGGTAGTGAATTGGGACTTTGAGCTCCAAGAGGGAGCTCTACAAATAAAGAAATTTATTTTGTATTTTACCCTGCAAGAGTCAAGCGGGGACTCATGGAAGAGTTATGTGCCCTTTCTTCTTCTTCTTTTATTTTTTCAATTTCTTCCCATAATTAGCTACCGGTACGCTTTGTCTCCTGATTTGTACTGCTCCCTGCTGGCTCCGGCAGCACTTCTTGCCTTTGACATAAAAAACTTACATCTTTGCAATGGCACACTGGATGAAATTATGAATCTTCACCCAGAGTCCTTCCAGCTTGGTAAGTATACCACTGTAACAGGGAGAGGCAGACAAAGTCATGTTCAGTAAGATCCTAGATAGCTCTCCACCCCAACCTGACCCCACCCTTGTGCCATGGAGGAAGGACTAAATATTACTCTATGTACAGACAATACCAATTTGCTACCAATTTAGGCTACTTTACTGGAACAAGAATAATCTCAGAGTCATCCTCTGATTGTAGCCTGCCTCATCTTCTGTGTGACATTAAGTTCTTCTGCCCATATGTGAGTGCAATAGTCTAAAACTACCCCAGAGTTCCCAAGA
This sequence comes from Aythya fuligula, assembly GCF_009819795.1. Classification (NCBI taxonomy): domain Eukaryota; kingdom Metazoa; phylum Chordata; class Aves; order Anseriformes; family Anatidae; genus Aythya; species Aythya fuligula. The sequence continues at coordinate 81,889 of NC_045578.1, forward strand.
TCACAGAAAAGGAACAGGTCCAATCTCACTGGCAGGAAGACCAAGGCAAGGGTGCTCTGGACAATGGGTGCTTCCTTGGAGAAGTAGTGTTACAGGTGTTGAAGTAGTGTTACAGTGTTAAACCAAACGATCACACTGTTTTGATGACAGCAAGAACATTAGCCACCTCTGGAAATCACAAGGTTAGCAGAGAGAGGGAATTCAAGAGAAACTGATGCAGAGGAAATGAGTGAAGTTACAACAGAGTCGTAGTAACAGTCAGAATCTGTAGTAAGTAGTGTCACTGACATAGGCCAGTCAGATGACAGCATGGAGTAATTTATTAACTACCAGGCGAGCATTGGAGCTATGAGGAAGCCTCCTTGAAAAATGGGTGGCTGGTGAGCAGAAGAGATGGTTCACTTACAATGGATAGGAGTTTTTGGCAGAAAGGGACAAGGTCCAATGTGTTCAACACTGTTTCACATCAGCTTCACCTGCAAAGGTCATCTGTCAAGAAAACGCCAACACGGAGAGCATCTATGACTGAGCGCTTGGCAAGCTTCCCTGAGAAGTGCAAGTCTTGAATACATAAAAAGAAGTGTGCTCTGAGCTTCACCCTCATCTCTCACTCAGGACCACTGGTATGGTTCTCTAAAAACATAAGCAGCATGAATGTAAGCTAGGTGAGCAGGGAGTACATGCCAGATAAGACCGTTTCAACTTGTGGAGGTATGAATCCAAATGGACAGGAAGTGAAAGCAGAAGAGAGAGGGGCAGACTTTGACTTACAAACAAATGTTAGGTGATAGCTTCATATCGCTGTAGTAAATAGTAAATACCCTGCTTAGAAAGTGCACAGAAAGTTGCAAGAGTGTTTTCCACTCTACACGGGCTCAGGCCAACCACCACATTTACTGGTGAGTTTCAAGAGATATTTAAGTGAGAGTTGCAGAAAGGGGATAAGAATAATGCAGATAGACTGTGCCAGGGAAAACTGAAGAATGAATTGTCCAGCTCCAAAATCAATGACTATGGAGGAGGATGTTGTTAGCAATATACAGTCTAGCTGCAGGAAGAAGATGTACTCTTGTATAGCAAGAGAAGGATGGGCTTATACACTGTGAAAGAGGTTAAGTTAAACATTTCGTAAGGGGTAGAGGACATGAAGAACTAGTTGAGAGAGAAAGCAGGAAGCAGATATTTGAGGATGGCAGAGAACAGCAGCTGTAGGGTTAGATGTCTGTTTCGGAGAGGGGATGGATTAATTTGTTTGTTTGTTTGTTTGTGATGGGCATGGCTCACAGGCCTGTGATCCATGAGTCTGTTTTTTAACCATCATTGTATACACACAAGGTGTCTTTGTGAACAAGTTGCATTATTTCACTGTGAACCATCCAGCAACACCCTTCAAATTCCTTTCTGAGCCAGCTGAGCAGAGCTCCTCTTAAAGTTCCTGATACCAGAAACTGGTTTTGCTGTGTCATCTCTCACATTTCTTTCCCCTCTAATCCCTCTTCTTCCTGAATCCCTTTCTAACTTCTACTGTAAATTAGCAACTGTCTTCCTACTGTTGCTACCATTATTTAAGGTTCTTCCCACACAAAGTGTGCTCTAACCATTCTCATCAAGGAAGCATCTGCCCCATACTAACATCATGTAAATTACAGAATCACAGAGAATGATTGAGATTGGAAAGGGTACCTCCAGAGGATCATCTAGTCCACCCCCCTGCTTGAGCAGGGTCACAATAGGCAGCATGTTACATAGGATGGCATCCAGGGTGGTTTTTGAATATCTCCAAAGTAGAAGACCTCCACAGCCTCCTATGGCAGCCTGTTCCAGTGCTCTGTCCACCCAAGCTGTAAACGTTCTTTCTCATTATGGCAATGAAACCGCCTGTAGTTACAATTTAATACCCATTTACCCTTTGTCCTATCACTGGCCACCACTCGCGAATAGTTTGGCACCCATCCTCTCTACATTGTCCCCTCAGGTATTTGTAGAGGTAAATTGCCCTGAACTACCATCTGGCTGATACCTGAAGTGTAAAGGTATGCTACTCTGGAGTGAGGAGCAACAACAGCCAAAAAATTGGAATATCATCTAGAGAAGATTATGTTCTCCCAGTAGGCATTTGATATGTACTCTCAAACACTCAGTCCTGTCTCCTCTGTTCTTTTCAATTCAGATAAGGATGACAAACATGTTCGGGCAGGTCAGAGACATTGCCCCTCATCCCACCAGTGGCTCATGGTAAGTCTATTCTCAAGAAGTACATCTGCTCACAAGACTGCACCATTACTAAGAGCCTAGAGGCTCGTGAAGAGTGCTCAGCCACCTCAGTCCATATCCTACATGTACACAGGCTCCTGCCAGGAAAAATGTTGATTTTCTGATAGGCTACAGAAGTGTCACAGCTCATAGTCTCAGATGGACCTTAACACCAGCCATGTCCTGGATTTAATGATGAGGGATTTTAACATGAAGTTTCTATCTAAAGATCTAACTGTAAAGTCATGCTTCATTATTTGCCTTCAGGTTGTGGGTGTTTGGTTATTAGCCTATTTTTGCCATTCATTTGAAGACAAGCAGTGTGGGAAAAGGGACTGACTTCATAACAGAACTCACTAAGTCAACATCAGCCCATATGACCACAAGATAAGGTTTCACTGGTAGAAATAAACCACTGGTATTGGGTGAACACATCACTTCATTGTTTAAGGGGCTGACACTCTAAAGAATAGAAAGACTGATCAAATAAAATAAGTCAGAAAACCTCTAAAAAGCTCTTGGGTAAGCCCAAAGAAAACCAGTGGATTTGTCCTATTGAGATCACAAGGCTGATTTTGTTATGAGCAATATGGATGTCTGGACCACACTCTGGGTTTTCTAAAATGACTATTAAATCTCTAATCCTTCCGTGCAGTGGCTTTAGAACCCAGATTTGCATTTATCTCTGTGGTGATATATCACCAACATGCTACAGGTGAATCACCACAGCACTGCGTGGTGTGGTGCAGAGACACTGAAATGGACAAAGTTGTATTGTGTGCTGGTTGAAGGCAATGTTTTTGATTATTTCAAGACTTTAATTTACTCCTGTGGAATATGTCAGGAATACAGCTCAGGAATGTATGTGCAATAAAATATAGGTACAAAAGAATTACCAGGTGATTTCAGTGTCTCATTGTGTGCAATGCAATGCAATAACCAGCTCTGTTTCCTGCCCCAGGCTGGCCCAAGGACTGCAGCGAGATCCCTGCTGGTAGCCGCAGTGGTGTCTACATAATCCAGCCAAAAGGACTCCACCAGCTCGTGGTGTACTGTGAAATGAATGTGACAAATGGGGGCTGGACAGTCATCCAAAGGAACCAGAAAGACACAGCTGTCACCTGGGCTGAGTCCTGGAGCACCTATAAATATGGCTTTGGGAATGTGCGCAGCGAGTACTGGCTGGGCACTGAGTATATTCATCAGATTGCCAAGCAGAAGGTCTACCAGGTCAGATTTGTCATCTGGGACACCAAAAACAACATCAAATTTGCAGACTACAACCTCTTCAGTGTGGAAGATGAATCCCATGGCTACCGGCTGAGGCTGGGCTCCTACACAGGGACAGCGGGAGATGCCATGACTTCAGACAATCCCAACACTATGCATGACAACATGAAGTTTTCCACAAAAGATCGGGATCAGGATACTTACAGTAAGAACTGTGCCTATAGCTATGAGGGCGGGTGGTGGTACTCAGCATGTTATTCTGTACGGCTGAATTTCAAGGGTGGCATGACATGGGGTAGCCTGTGTAAAGGGGACTGCAAATCCTCCCTTATCCTCATCAAACCAGCTCCATATTGTTAGTGCTTCTTCCCGCTCCTGTATGAACTGGGTGCTTTCAAAGGCTCTGCACAGCTTAAGCCATTCTGTAGCAGAGAGAAGAGCCTAAGAGTATCAGGGTTTTATTGAAATGCCACTTTCTTTTTTCTGTCTCTGAGTGGCTTCCCCTTTCTTTAGCTCTTTCCTTGTGCTTGCCAATGATTCCTTTTTATTACGTTCATAATCAAGAAAAAAAAAAAAAAAAAAAGTGAAACGTGGATTCTGCATATACCTTCCCTGTTGGAGGAAGACACTGAACCCTGTAATGACTTTTTGTCAGTGATTATTAGTTGCCTCCAGAATTCACAATAAGCAAAACAGCTATGTGCCATGAATTCCATACACTCTGTGTCTCTCTGTGTTGTCTGGTAAAGCAGCCAAATAAATTTGCTTCCTTGAGCTTATTCTCCATTAATGAATGTCTGTTCTATATCTCTGATGTGCTCCCACTCAGACCAAAGAAATCCCATCTCAGGTGCTAGGACTGAAGCAATGGAGCTTATAGAGAGAAAAAGTCTGGAGTGTTTCTCATAGAAATGGATGTAAGAGAATTTAAAACTAGTTACACTGAGATATAGGACCTGTAAATCTGTGCAGGAGGTTTCAGAAGGGATGCAACACATGAAAGAACTCTTTACACATCATCACCATGTTCACAGTCCAGTGTAAAATTCTGTGGTGATGTCCCTGTGATGACATCATCCTGCTGGGAGTCTGTGTCTGTCAAGAGTTGGTCATGGCACCTGCATGTCTGCAAAGTTATGCTTTGATCCTACATAAAAATGATATCAAAGATGTACGTACATCTTTCTGCTGTGACCAAGAAGCACTGAACATAATGGAAGCAAAAGAAAGGTAGGTTAGATGTTAGGAGTTGGTTGAATTAGGACAGATTATAATGAGGAAAGAGCCTATTACAGGAATGAGCAGAGTGTTGCTCATCATATCAAAATTCCAAAGATCAATTTAGATGAACCTTTGTCAGGAAAGGTGCAGACTGAGCTGATGCTGTGAGGCTGCAGGACAAGGTCCCTGAAGCTCCTTCATCCCATGACACTATGGTGCTGCCAGGACATACTGTTCAAGAAGCACTTTCACCTTCACAAAGGGTTCTGGCTTTGTTTTGAGGCAGCACAGCACCAGCAGTGCTTGCTCTCTCTTCACTTGCTCTCCTGAGAGCCTCCAGCACCAAGCAATGACCCATGAAGACAGAGTGCAGAGAACTGGTGGGACCTCAGAATCCAGCCCATGCCAAAGTCTCTTACTTTGGCTGGAATCCCCACTTGGCCTTGGAGAGTGACCCATTAGAGACTCTGCAGTGTCACTTGGCCCTTTCCAGAGATGGGAGAATATCCAGCTTTGGAAACAATCCAAATTAAATCAGACATAGCCCTGAGCAGTCTGATCTGCTTTGGGGGTCAATTCTACCATGCAAGGGTTGGACTAGAGATCCTAAAAGTGCCTTTCCTGACACCAGTTATCCTCTAAGACAGAAAGGGAACTTCACTCTGAGCAAAAGCTATGCCTTTGGTTCCTCTATTATAGTGTCTCCTTGCAATGGGCACCACAGTGCAGAGAGGTAGTGCACAGGGCAGGTCAATGATGGGACTTGGCATCAGCTGGTAGAGAAACACCCATAGCAGCAGATGAGGAGAATGGGTGGCTGGAAGGTGTTCTCCCTGCCATACACTGTCCTCAGAGCAGATTTGGCTTTCAGAGCCAGAAGGCTCAATGATTTCAGGTGGCACCAGGCAGACTGAGAAATGACACTGCTGCTGCTCCTGGGCCTCTGAGGTTTCCAAGTGGAACTCCAAAACTGGACTTGCGTTTGCACGGCCAGTCTAAGGAGCAAATGATCCTCATCCCACAAAAACAGCACATCCCAGTGTTGCAGACAGGTTGTCATCTCTCCTACAACAGCACTAGCTCTACACAGCTCCTTCTAAGCATTTGCTTTCCAAAATCCAAATGCTTTCTAAGTCCTGCTTGGCTCCTGGCTACCCAAATGGTAGTGACCTCCAGCTCCCAGGCAGTTCAATGGCAAGCTTTACTTTGCACAGTTCCAGTAGCCAGAGTTGGTTTGAGGTGACACCTTGTATTGGGCTTACATGGCAAGGCTGTGGTAGCAGGGGAGATGCAAAGGGTGAATTCTGAGAGAAGAGCCCATTAGCTGCTCCATGTTAGAGGAGGAGGCAGGTTCTAGATGTCTCCAAAAGGACCTCCACTGAACAAAGCTGATCTAATGAGCAATGCTAGTACTCTGGGGGAGTACTCTGAAGGGGAAAACTTCTGTGAAACAACAGCTGGGACAAAAGAGTAAGAAAATAGGGAAGAAACAAACCTACAGAACCCCAAGGTCAGTGTAGATGGAGGGCAGAAGGTGCTCCAGGTACCAGAGCAGAGGTTCCCCTGTGGCCTGTGGAGAGGCCCCCGGTGGAGGCAGGCTGTCCCCCCTGCAGCCCATGGGTCCCACATGGAGCAGATCTCCACGCTGCAGCCCATGGAGGAGCCTCCCAGTGGAGCAGGTGGATGTAGCCTAGAGGAGGCTGTGGCCCATGGAGACCCCCAGCAGGAGCAGGCCTCAGGCTGGAGCTGCAGCCCGTGGAGAGGAGCCCACACAGGAGCAGGGGCCTGGGGTGAGCTGCTGCCCGTGGGGGACCCATGTTGGAGCAGTTTGCTGCTGACAGATGGGCCCCGTGGTATGGAGCCATGTGGGAGCAGTACTTAGAAGAGCTGCTGCCTGTGGGCAGCCCCGCAGGCTCAGTTCAGGAAGGACGGCATCCTGTGGGAGGGACCCTGCATGGAGCAGGAGCAGAGAGAGGGACTGAGCGGAGAGGCAGAGACAAAGATGACTGACCTTACCAAGGTCAGTCTCCTAATAAGAGGGTGAGCTTCTCTGATGAAAGTGGTAGAAACTGGTCCTGTGGAATGGGCAAGATCCAAGGAGCAACTGAGTATGCGCAAAGACAAGAGGTCAACTAGCGGTGACGAGTAAGTCATCAATCTTCATCCCCACGACTCCCGATGACCACCACCAGAATACACTGCACAGGCGCAGATGGGAGGAGTTTATGTAAATGACTCATTGGAACTAATTTTAATACGAAGTGAGGACAGGTTATGAATACGTACAGGTGTATTGTGAAACTTCATGCATATGTAACTCTTTACTGCATATAACCAAGGCAAGTTGCTGCGTCAGGGGCGCACGACTTTGGCGGTACTACCCCCCGTGCTGCCCAGCGCTGAATAAACGTACCTACTTTACAATCTTACTGATTGTGGAGTCTGTTTTCCACGAGTCAAAGCCAGGGATAGAAGAATGGGGGCTTGCTTAATCATATTAATGATTTCTAAATAAAACAATTGTAATTATTAAAGCCAGGAATGAAAGAATGGGGCCTTACTTAATTGCTTTAAAATATATATTGCTGAGTGTCTTTGCTTACTACTGTGCAAATTGACCAAAACAAGGAGTCTTGGGACCCCTCACAGAAGATGTTTCCTGACAAAAATGAGGAACCTGTCTCAAAAACTAGCTGAGACCGACCTTGTGGTTTGGACAAGAGCCAAGGAGCAGCTGAGTCTGTACAAAGGCAAGGGGTCAACTAGTGGTCATGAAGAGGAGTTATCGGACTTCATCTCCACAACCCCCCAACGACCACCACCAGAAGGCACTGCGCAGGTGCAGATCAGAAGAGTTTATGGAAATGACTTATTGGAGCTAATTTTAATATTGGGATGGGTTATGAATATGCATATATATAGGGAAACTTCATGCATATGTAACTTTTTACTGCATATAACCAAAGCAAGTTGCCGTGTTAGGGTGTGCATGCGTTTGGGAGCTATCCTGCCTGTTCCTAGCACCGAAATAAACCACGTACCTACTTATAACTTATTTGCTTTGAGTTATAGAGTTCTTCCGCAAATCACACAAGCTGCAGCGTGTGAGACCCATGGGCTGCAGGGGGACACCAGGGGCCTCTCCACAGGCTGCAAGGGAACTTGTGCTGCATGCCTGGAGCACCTCCTGCTGCACTCACCTTGGTGGCTGCAGGGTGTTTCTCACTCCTCTCTCTCCCAGCTGCTGTTGTGTAGCATTTTTTTTCCATTGCTTAAATGTGCTCTAAGAGGTACAGACAACCTTGCTTATTGGCATGGCTCTAGGCAGTGGCGGGTTCCTTTTGGAGATGGCTGAAAATGCCCTTATCTAACATGGAGCAGCTTCTGGACTTTTCTCACAGAGGCCATCCCTGCAGCAGTCCCCTTTCCGCCCCATCTCCCCTGTACCCCTCCCCTCCTCGCAACAAAATTCTTGCCACATAAACAAAACAAGCATGCACAGAGCAGATGCAGTGCGGGATGCAGACAGCAGGTGCAGCACGCACACAGCGAGGTGCAATGCAACACAGGATGCACACAGAGGGTTCAGTGCAGGATGCACGTAATGGGTACAGGAAGCACACAGCGGGGTGCAGGATGCACAGAGCAGGTGCAGCATACACACAGCGAGGCGCAGTGCAGTGCAGCGCAGGAAGCACACAGCAGGCGCAGCATGCCCGCAACCCAGGACAGTGCGTGGCGGAAGCGCCTCGATCCCGGCGGCCCCGTTAGGGCAGGCGGGGCGGGGCGGAGCTCCGGCCGCGCGGCTCCCGGTGCCGCGGTCGGCGGCGGGCGGCGGGGTGTCCGGCCCATGGCCCGGCCCCTGGCGTCCCCCGAGGCCCCGCGCTGCTTCGCGGCGCTGAGCACGGTACAGCTGCGGGCGTTGCTGCAGGACGAGCCCCGGCTGCAGCGCGCCGCCCGCCTCAGCAGGAAGGTAGGGGCTCGGCGGGGCTCGGGGCCGCCGGCAGCTCCGTTCGAGGAGCGGGGCTGGGCGGTCCGGACCCCGGCCCTCTTTGGCCGGGCACTGGCCGGCCTGGCGTCCCAGCCGCGCCGCCTCGGTCGCGGGGGAAGCTTTGTTCGTTTTCGCGGCTGCTCCGGTGCTGCTGCTGCCGCCGGGAGGGGTGGGGCAGCAGCCATCGCACCCATCGAAAACCTGAGCGTGGTCAGAGCCTCTGCCCCTGCTGCTCTCGCTGTTGAAGCAAAGCCGCGATTGCAGGAGAACGGCAGCAAGGGAGGAAACGGCCGAGGGATGTGCCGCAGCCCGGGGGTAGCAGCTCCCCGCCTGGACCCCTCTCCCAGCTGTCCATTTTAAAGTTAATGTAAGCCTGTTTTCAGCATACTTCCACTTGGCCTGCTCTCCACTTTCCATGGGTGGAAGATGTGTGTGCAGCAAAAGGGGGTGCCTCTCTCCTGACGTCCTCATTAGCTAATGAGGCCTTTCAGGAGCTGTGACTCGCTGCAGAAGGGAGGCTGGGTAGGCCAGCTGTGAGCACTGCTAACCTTCAAGGTAACCTATCCTGTGCTGTGGATGAGTTTTTCCTAGGACATGACCCTTTTGAGGCAGAGGAGATGGTGGGGACGGGGGAGGTTTTGTGGCTCAGAGTGGCTTCAGCTTTGCCTCCTGGTGTGAACCCTGCATCCCCATAGTTTCAGAGTCTGCAGCTGGAGCGGGAGATGTGTTTGGCATCAAACAGTACCCTGGCCAGGGAGAACCTGTCCCTGCGCCCACAGCTGGAGGACGGGAAGGCTTCCTTAGCCATCAAGTACCAGGAGCTACGGGAGATACAAGAAGCGTGCTGGGACAAGCAGCAGCGCCTAGGTGAGTGGGGGGTAAGACAGAGATGTGCAGGGCTGGCTGGCATGTCCAGAGAATGCTGCATTAACAGGAAGGCCAGGGTGGGCTCAGCACCCTCAGACGTGCATGGGGATATGGCCCATTCATGATCAGGAGTGGTGTAAGGTGTAACTGGTGCTCAGCTGCCATGGTGAGATACAAGCTCTGCTGTGAAGATGGCTCCAGGGATGTGTTTGGGGGCTTTTTGTTGAGGAGGGGAGAGCTCCCCTCATGCTTGGGAGTGGGAAAGACCACAATCCCAGCAGTGGGGACATCTGTGGGGAGGTTTTTTGGCAGCTCTATCCTTTCCCGGCACAGAGACGTACCTGGAGAAGTGGAGCCCACAGAGTGCCCTTGGCCAGCTCCAAGCCAAGCTGGATGCCTCCGAGGCAGAGTCAGAGGTAAGTCAGATAAGGCCCCTGTGCTACTGCCCCTTCCTCACCTGGGGCCTGTGCCCTTCTGTGTGCAGGACCCTGGAGAACAGTCCAGGGGCTCAGCCACCTGGGCTCCCTCCATGGTCCCACAGCTCTCATTGCTTGACACTGCCCACTGCCTGTCCTGCAGGCACAGATGGAGCAGTTCCTGGCCCAAGACCTGCCCCTTGATGCCTTTCTGGAATCCTTTTGCCAGAGTCGCACACGCTCTCACATCTGCCGGGTGCAGCTGGAGAAACTGCAGGAACTGCTGCAGAAAGGCAGGGCAGACAGGGACCCTGCAGGCCCTGTGGGGTGCCCAGGTGTCCAAGTCAGCCCATCGCCAGTCCGCCTTGCCCCTCTGTCAAGCAGAGCAACCCCCAAAGACCTCCATCTCTGCTACCATTTTGTGCCTGCCTGTCTTATCTCCTCAGAGGCTGTTGCGCCCTTTGCCATGCCAGCTATACCTCTGAAATGCCATCTCCCAGCCCTGGGAAAGCAGCCAGCAGTCCCCTGCCCTGACACCCCTATGGACTTGCCCCTGCGCCTTGTCCAACATGTCCCCCTGCTCAGCCCCCGTCCTTTCTGCGTGCAGCAGCTGCCACGCCACCAGAAGCAGGAGCCACCACACCGATAACAGAACAGGGACAGGGCTGTGCCCTGTGGGCTGCATGGTCTTGGCCAGGGAGCACGCAGGGGTGTCCACAAGGCCCTGAGGGGCTGTGGTGGCTGTTGAGCACGTACAGGGGGTGGGTACTTGTGGAGAAGGACCTGCTTGGCTGAGGATGCGGTGGGGTAGCAAGTGTGGCTAGGCAGTAGATGCTGCACTTAGTGAGCTGTTGGGAGGGAAGATATTTCTGTGTCCACAGCAAGAGGAACAGTGATGGGAGATGGGGGTGGGGGTCAGTAGAACCCAGGTGGGTTGGAGGAGGCAGGGAAGAGGGCTCAGGAGCTCTGGGTGCCACATGCTTTCTAAATAAAGACTTTTTTCCATGCTCTGTGTTCTCTTGTTGGCCTGTCTGTGAACAGATATACAGGAGGGGTGGGGAGGAGGTGCCCTGGGGGGCGACACTTGCCAGGTTTGGAGGTGACCGTAGGCAGCGCCCTTGTGCTTGGTCCAGTCCATCAACATTGTGAGGATAGTGAGGGCACAAGGAGGGTGCAGGAAGTGCAGGTCTCTCCCCAGCCCTGCAGTTTTTTTAGTACACATTCCCTATCCACCCTCTTGTACTAGTCCTGGCTCCCCAGGGACTCCTCTGGGAGTCTTTAAACTCATGCAATGGATGGTGAGACAAAGCTGGGAGGAAGCAGGATAGTCCTCAGGCAGCCTACTTGCTCCGTGTACTGGGATGTCTCTTGTGCTAGTGTGTTGATGCTGTTTCTAGCCTTTGATTTGCTTTCAGGCTCTTATGCTTTCAATCCGTGTCTGGTTGCAGGGTTTTTTGTTTGTTTTCTCCAGCTGTCTATCTACCCTCCAGCTAGGAGGCCCTGTTGTGCAGACAGCTTAGAAATCTTCCAAAGAAGCACAGGGCTCTGGCTTCAAAGCACCCCAAAATATGGACTGTAGGCTGGTAGTGCTTATCACCCCCTTTGCCATGCAGCTTACAGAGTCCCATGAGTGCTCCTGCACCCAGGGAGGAGATGGGCAGTACTGGGGTACCTCACCCATGGGGTACCTCACCCATGGTACCTCACCCCATCATCCAAATCCCTGCCCTCACCTGTGGCACTGAGGCCAGTCATTCAATTTAACCAGTTCAAACAGGTTTAAGACTAAGATAAATCAGAAACCAGCCACCGAGATGAATGCTGTCACTTTATTGGCAGGCCAGAAGATTGTGGTGGCTGGAATATTGTTGTTTTGCAGAACACCTCCTTTCCAGGGTCCCACCTGTGCTCAGTTTGTGCTCATCCCTTCAACAAATGGTGGCCAGGACATGGCTGACTGCTGGTCAGGCCTCTGGCTTGCCCCACAACACTGATGTGACCAGGGAAATAAGGGGACTGAGTAGGAGCACATAGGAGGCCAGTTTAACTCTCAGCTTTACTGTAAGGAAGGTTCATGCTACAGATCTCAAGAAGTTGCTATTCCTCCAACCCAGTGCCCTGAGGGCCAGTGCCCGGGCTCTGGCCAGAGCCTCTGTGCAGGACACATTGGCCAAGGGTCCTGGCTGTGCCTCATTATCCCTCACTACAGTGTTTGCACTGTTGCTTTCACCCCACAGACCATTATTTTGCACCTTGTGCAGGCATGGAAGGACCTGAAGCCACTGAAGCGCACTGTTTACCATACCCAGCTCCCAGAGAAGGAAAGGGGCCCGGCAGGTGCCTTTGGGCATGGTGCTGAGTGCCTAGTGCTCTCTTGCAGTACCGCCCACGGCACACGCAGGGAGGATGTGCACAACCTGTCCTGGAGGACCTGTTGGGCCCAAACCAGCATCTTTTAGAGGTAATTTTGGTCTTTGCTTCATCCTCCTCACTGTGGCCACTGGCCAAGTCCTCTCCTGGAGCAACTCCACGTAGGACCACCTCAAGGCTGTGTCTGGCAGGGGCTGGGATGCACAGTGTCCTGGAGCCCACCCAGACGCCATCCAGGCTCCCTCAGGGGCTGCATGGGAGGCTGCCTGAGATGACTGGGAGCTGTGGGAAAAGCATAGGGACATGGGCCCAAGTGATGTGCATGTTGAGCGATGCGAGCTGTGAACGTGCACACAAGAGGGGGGTTCTGCTGGGCAAGCACAAGGCTTCTCCTTAGGGATCTGGATGCTCATTTGGGAGAGAAGGCCTTCACAGCTTTTGGAAAGGCACTTGCAAGACGAAAACACCCCCAAGGAAATGGTACGAGGATAGAGCATGCCAGAACCCAGATCCAGACACCTGTGTGGGTTGAATGTCAGTAACACTTACAAGCTGTGTCAGTTCCCTGCAAGATGGGACCAGAATCAGCCCTGGGATGGGCGCTAGAGCATGTGACCATTGAGGAGCCAAGCCATCCAAAAAACAGCCAGGCACAAATGGTCGGTCTTTCTACCCAGTCCCTGCCTTGCATGGCTCCCCAGATTGGGCATTCCCAGACAGTGCTGCATGGGTTTATCAGCAGCTCCAGAACAACCTGCCCTAGCCCAAGCAGCTACTGAGTCACCTTACAGGGAGTGCCAAATCCGGTCCCATGAGTGAATCCTCAAAGTGAGCAGCTACCTCTCCCAAGTCCAGGGAGGTAGTGTCTCTATCTTTCTGAAGGTAACAGTCCAAAACCACAGTGATTCAGGAGCCTTTGCTGAGTTGCAGCAGCCCTGGATGGCTTTCTGTCTGTAGGAGTCCTGCAGCACCCCTGGGTGCTGGCCCCACTCGGTGGGATGACATGGCTAGGCCCTGGCACCCCAGTAGTCCATTACCTTTCTTCATCCAAGGCCGCCTGGCAGACTCTGGCACAAGATGAATCTCCTGCACTGAGGAGATTCTTCCAAGCCCCAAACCTGGAGCTGGGTCTATCCAGCTTGAGGTCAGGGCAGTGGTCCTGATGGGAAACACAGGGTTAGTGCAGTGCATGCCTCTGGAGAGCACAGCACCATTGGCTGCCTGCCTCTTGGCTCCCAGAGTACATGGACAGCACCTTGTCATTCTGGCAGCTCCGGTCCCTTACACAGGCAGACCTGGGAGGACAAATTCCTGCACAGAGCCACAGGATGGGAGCATCGGTAACAGGTAGGAGCTGGCAGAAGCAGCAAGGGTCCTGCTGGGGAGGACGATCCTCCTGTGACTCTCCTTACTGTGCAGTGACACTTTCAGCAGTACCCATGCCCCACGGGGCCACCGCCCACCACCACAAGACCTGTTGGGGTGGGGAGGCAAAGAGGAGATTTGCCTCCACTTGCCCCAGGGAAGAGGAAGAGCTGCTACTGTGTGTGGAATGTGCCCCCACATTCATTCCTGCGTCAAACTGGGGAAAGGTGGTCTGGAGCGCAAGCCCTGCTGGCTGTGACCTCTCTGCCCTCCCCAGACAGGTAGGTGAGCAGCAGACCCAGCCTGGGAGGGAGAGGAGACCAGGGCAGAGAAGGGCTACCCCTGTCAGCCTCCCCAGAGACCTTTGAGACACAACCCTGCTCCGCTGGAAGATAAAAAGCAGGATGGAGCTGGCCAGCAAGTGGCATAACCACAACAAAGTGCCCCAGCTGGGCCTCCCCTGCACAGCAGGTGCTGAGCTGGCAGCTGGGCTGTTAATAGGAACTCCATTAACAGAGGAGTTGCCACAGGGGAAGTTGCTGGATGGAAGCTGCCTCACCTGTCCCTACAGCTGCAGGTGCTGCCAACATGCAGCCCTTCCACAGGACCTTTCACTGGGGCCCAGCAGCAGCAGGGCATAGGGTACAGAGGTCTGCCCAGCAACTCCAGGGCAGGTGAGCATTGGGGGCTGCCACCTTGGTGCTGTTGCAGGACCCTGCTCACACAGCCTGCTCCTTTCCGGGCAATGCCCTGTACCTTGAAAGGTCTCAGGTGGTGGCAGGCTTAATCCAGACTTATCTCAGTTTACCTGGAGCTTTCATTCAACTTAGTGTAGCAACAGCTAAACTCTCCTTTTTCTCCTGCTTCCTCCCCTTTTTCCACCTTAAGCTTCTGATGTTGGCAACTCACACAACCCCTTGCCATTACACCAGTGCTGTCACAGTTAGATACTGATGGATTTCCTCTGGCACTCATAGCAAAGGTACCCCACAAGGACTGTGCTCACTTGGCAAATGGAAAACCAATCACCCCTGGCAGCTTTCCATTAAGGAAACAACTTGGAAAAGAGGAGAAATATTAAACATGATGACAGTATTAACACAAGCATAATGAAGGTGTAGAAACTTCGTGTGCTGGGAGGTGACAGTAGGTCTGTGAATCTGGACTACCTCCAGCCCAGTATGTGCCTGATCCAAAATCTATCCCAGAGCAGCAGAGCACTCAGGCCCAACCAGTACGGAGATGGTGACCTGGAGACCAGTGTCCTGGTTTCAGCTAGGATAGAGTTAATTTTCTTCTTAGTAGCTGGTATAGCACTGTATTCTGGACTTAGAATGAGAATGTTGATAACACATCGATGTTTTAGCTGTTGCTGAGCAGTACTTACATCAAGTCAAGGTTTTGCCTGCTTCTCATACTACCCTGCCAGCAAGGAGACAGGGTGCACAAGAAGCTGGGATAGGTCACAACCAGGACAGTCAAAAGGGTATTTCATAACTTATGGCATCATGCTGAACAATAAAGCTAGGGGACTGCTTGGGGAATGGCTGGGCATCAGCAGATGGCGAGCAATGGAATTGTGGATCATTTGGTGACTTTTTGTTGTTGATTACTGTTTATTGTTTTGTTTTGTTTGTTTGTTTGTTTGTTTTCTTTATAAAACTGTCTTTATTTCAGCCCATGAGTTTTTGCTCTTTTCTTACACTGCCCAAGCCACTCACAGTTAGGTACATAGATTAGCTCAGCTTTGGCATCTGGATACTTCACCCTCCAATTTCAGACACAAGCATCAGGCATAGAGCAGGAGAAACAGATGGCTTATAGGAGTGCTTCTCTATCCCCAGCGTTAAGCAGGGAGCACACTAACTAGTCGCAGTTCCTCCTGTTCTGTGCAGCACCAACCCACTCCCTGCCTGCAAGTTAGTTCATAGCTGGATACAGGGCTTGACTGCAGGAACAGCCCACAGCCCTGGGCCTCGGCACTATACACAGGAAGATCAATCTTGAAGACAAGTGTTTGGCAGGGCTGCCTTGAAAAACCTTACAACCCATACCAGGAACTAGAGATGTATTCCTGTACAATACCCACTGCTTTGCATGGCTGTTGCCAAGCTCTTCCAGCCTGCAAAAGACTATTACTCGCCAAACTCTGACTGGGAAACAGCCTCTGGTCTTTCAAGAAACTTGCCTTATTACAGCACAAAAATACATCAGCGACGGCACTAGCCAGAGCTCTAGAAGCTTTCAATTCATAACCAAATTTGAACACCAAGCTCCCTCTGCCCTTCACATGTTGATGTTTCAGGACTATTATCCCACAAAGAGGGGGTGGAACAACAACCAAAGAGGATCCTGGAAAGCCCTCTATGTGCTCCCAGGCTGCATTTCTCCAAACACGCAGCACTTTTGAGCACCTGCAGTTGGAATTAGTAAAATTATTTCCAGAAGAGGAAAACTCTCCTATAGCAGCATATACCCTGCACCAGTACACATTACACTCTGACATGCTACTGCATAAGGCTCAGTTCAGTATCATGGAACTCCAGAGCTGGAAAATGTTAGGTGTTTTCCTTTCACAAGTTTATATCGGAAGAAAACATAACCCAGGGTCACTGCAGTGAGAGGGGAGGGCTCAGCTTCTGCACAGAAGGCATAGCCAAGCCCAGCAAATATAATGCAAAGCAATGCAGACAATACCTTAGGCATGCTAAGCATTGCAATACCATGTTATAGCAAGCTTCATTCTCTTCAAATAGTACAGGTGAAACTTTCACCAAAGGAAACACAGAAGCTCTTAGAGACAATATTTAGTTCCTAAAACACTCTGTAAATAAATAGGTAAATACTCTTATACACAAATGATTCTTAGACACATGTAAAGCACAAATACATCACTCAGTGCCCAGAAAGCGTACCACTGCAAGCCATAAAGGCCTGTACAAGATAGTCTTGTGCAAAGTTCCTAACAAGCCCTAGACAGGACAGGCTGTCTGAATACCAAAGTATTTTGGGCATCCCCAGGTGATGTCATACACTGACTAGGACATGGTTTCATTCTTGTAGGATGAGGTTTCATTCTTGTAAGGCTGCTGAAGCTGAAATTTCTGTACTTGCCACAGAGTGAGGCAAATCCTGAATGGAGACAAAGGCAACAATGAAGTCCAGAAACCAGTGCTCCCAAAATGCCCCAAATACATAGTAACAAGTGTGAAAGCATGGAGGTGGCTAGTTTCAGATTAACGGAAAACCACAGGGAGCCATTAGTCAGCATTGGCAAGAGCATCCCCTATGAACACACATAGCACACAAACACCATTGTCAATCATTTAATCTCCACTGCGGCTCAAGAGAAGGCATGTGGTTCCCACCAGGGTCCAAAGAGCAGCACTGATGGTGGGGACATGTCAGAGTCCACCAAACCAAGGTCCACGAACCCGTCAGGCACAACATCTGCAGGTCATACTAGCAGAAGGGGCACACTGCCGCCTCTGGAAAAGGGCCCACACGTGGTTCCCAGTGGTCATAATGGAGTCTGCAGGTCACACTTGCAGAGGTAACACATTACAGCCACATACAGTGGCCATGCACTGTCTCTAAAGATCACAGCAAAAGGGACAGGTCACATTCTGAGAAGTTGTGCCCACAATCAGTGCTGCTGGTCACACACTATCTCTGAAGACCACATTGGCAGAAAGGACATGTCACGGTCTAAGGAGCTGAGCCCAGGCATGAAGTGGGTGCAGGGGCCCTGCCCACCAGTGAGCTCTGTTGTCCTGTTGCAGTGGTGGAGCTGGGCTGGTGCCCACACGTTACTTGAGGCTGTAGAGCAGGACAACGCCCAAGAAAAAGAGGAGCCCAACCGAGAGGTCGGAAACGAGTCGGAAACGGCCTTGGGCCGCAGCCTCCTCCCGGCGGAGGCGCAGCTGCTCCCGCCGCGGCCCGCAGCATCCGCTCCCGCTCCAGCTGCTCCCCCGTAGTGCGCGCGGTAGAAAGCGTCGAAGTCGAAGGGCGGCGGGACGGGCCCCCGGCGGGAGAAAGAGGAGGCGGCGGAGCGGGCGGGCGGCGGCGCGGGGGTGAGCGGGCGGCCCGAGGGCTTGGGGGCGCCGCGCACGTCCTCGCGGCTGAGGACGCCGCGGTCGTACTTGCGGCGCAGCGCGGCACTGCCCAGCACCAGGTAGGCCTCGCTGACGGCGGCGAAGCGCTCGGCGGCGGCAGCACTGCCCGCGTTGCGGTCGGGATGGTACCGGAACGACTGCTCGTAGTACGCCGTCTTGATCTGCGCCTGCGTCGCCGTGGGCGGAACGCCCAGCACCTCGTACAGGTCGCGGCGCGGCCCTAAGGCCTCGCCGCATCCCCGGTGCCCCGGCGCGGCCCGGCGCCAAGCCGAGGCCCGGCCGCGGCGAGCAGGAGGCGCCGCAAGGCGACCGAGCGCCGCCGGCTCCATCGGGCCGCGCCGCCTCAGCGTCCGCGCGCCGCCATCTTGGATGCAGCGCGCTGTGCGCCGGCGCCTGGCGGTGACCGTCGGGCCAGTGCCGGCACGCAGCAGCATGGCGGGCAGCGGGCGCCGGCCGAGCACCCGCGGGCCGCCCGAGCTGGTGAGGCGCCGGGGCCGGGGCCGGGGCCGGGGCCGGGGCCGGGGCCGGGGCCGGGGCCGGGGCCGGGCCTCACGCCTTTCCCCTCCATTCTCTCGTTGCAGTTCTACGATGAAGTGGAAGCGCGGAAGTACACGCAGAAGTACGACGGGGCAGGCTGTGCTGGGCTGTGCTGGGCTGTGCTGTGGGGCCCAGGACTGGGCCCGGCGTGCGATTTCCTGAGCCCTCCCTTGCTCTGTATTGCAGCTCCCGGGTGATGGAGATCCAGGCGCAGATGTCGGAGCGGGCCGTGGAGCTGCTGGGGCTGCCCGAGGACCGGCCATGCCTCCTTCTGGATGTGGGGTGAGGGGGGCCCAGCGGCAGGGTGCAGCACACAGGCATGTGGGGATTCAGCCCGGCATGGCGCCGAGGGGGCACTGGGTCCCCATAGTGCTGGTGTCTGCTGCGGACTAACAGAGGGGGATGTCACTGTTGTGTGATGGCTGTCCTAGAGCATTGTTTTGGCAAGGCTGTGTGATCTCTGTTACCACCCCTTCCTCCCTTCAGCTGTGGCTCTGGGCTGAGTGGGGATTTTATCTCTGAAGAGGGGCACTACTGGATTGGCATGGACCATTAGCCCTGCAAATGTTGGGTGAGAGGCCCCTCCTCCCCTTAAGCTCTCACTTCACCTCAGAGGTGATTGCTGAAGGCATGAGCTTGGTACCATGAGGTGTCTTCTGTGCAGATGTGGCTGTGGAGAGAGAGGTGGAAGGAGACCTTCTTCTTGCAGATGTGGGTCACGGCATTCCCTTCAGGCCTGGCATGTTTGATGGCTGTATCAGGTGAGTTTGTACACCTAACCAAGCTCTTCTGATACTCTGCATAACTACATATTTTGTATTGTATACATGGTCTGCTTATGTTGCATAACAGATGACTGACTGTCCTTATCTGTCACTCTGTTTGCTCCACGCCAACTTGACTCCAGCTCTTTAGGACAAGCTGCTGAGATTCTAGATTGTAGAAGCAGCAGTTTCCAAAGAGATGCTTGTATGTGTTTTGTGGTAGTGAGCTGGGAAGAGTATTGAAATAAATAAAGTGAAGTTGGGGATAATGTGAGGAGAGTTGAGACATGCACCTAGGATGAAAACCTAAAGTATTTCCTGTGACATTGACCTAGGGACTGACCTCACAGCTGAGCTTGATGGTTGATTTGAGGTGAAGGGGAAAGAAATAGTTCTCTTAGAGAATACCTCATAAAGGTACTGGACAGGAGTAGGGGCTGTCTGTTACTGATCTGAATCAGTTTGGGATTGCTCATTGTCAAAACCTGCATGGTTGCTTGTGGGCTATGCCAGGGTCCCAACAAGCATTGAATTATTTGAGCACCTGGACTGGGGAGATGTCTGGTGTTTTCATTGCGCTGAATAAGCTTGAATAACTGCTGTACTATGTTGGTTGTGGCATGGCTTAGGGAGTCTCAAGAGGGATTCCTGTAGTGTCTTGACTGCAGAGTGGAAGGCAAAATTACATGGAGAAAATTAATTAGTTTCCCTGATGCCTAACACATGTTTAACACTGAAAGGAAGCTCAAAGGGAGGTTATGGGCTCTGCTAAAGAATTGATGGCTCGGTGTCTTGAGGGTCTTGCTCTCTTTTCAGTATTTCCGCAGTGCAGTGGCTTTGTAATGCTGATAAGAAGTCGCACAGGTCCTCCAAAAGCCTTTATCAATTCTTCTCAACTCTTTATCACTGCCTTGGTAAGTGTCATGCTCTCTCAGTCAGGCCTCTGCCTATTTTTGTGTCGTCACTGTTGCCTTCTAGGAAGACTTTTTAAGTAAATGCTACTGAAATATAAGACTAGCAGGAGCACCTATTTCCTGTCTGCATTCCTTTTTGCATGGTGCCCTGTGTTTCTGTAATCCCTGCTGTTAGCTTCGTGCCCTGCTGTGCTGTGGAGAAGCTGACTCTGCAGTCTGAGCAGCTCTGCTGGGAGAGTTCTCTAGGAGGTTTTAGGCATTGGAGGCTAGGGACTGGGTGACCAGAGGGGAACCCTGTCTTAACAGGGTTGTGACTGACTTTATTTCCCATAGGCCCAAGGATCCCGAGCCGTCCTGCAACTGTACCCTGAGAATTCAGAACAGGTACAAGATACCACTTGTGGGGAAAATGAACAGGCAGAGCAAGCAGAAAACCTGTGCTGTTTGAGGCTTTGAATGCATGGTATTGGCCCACATCAGGTCTGTGTCTCTGTCCTTCCTGCCATCCATAAAGCTCTGCAAGAGCCAGGAAAAAACAACCAATAAGGAGAAAGCCCACACAATTTCTGCCGCTTCACAGTTTGTTTTGGGCTGAGCCTTAAAATCAAAGAAACTGACAGGACCTTGATCTAAATGTGCTGTGCTAGATTTTTGCCTGTGTAACTGGGTTGAAAGACTGGGACTGTACTTGTCAGCACTCGTACTATGATCCCCAAAGGCTGGAAAATCCAGCCTTGTATAACTCTCCTGGAGAGTCTGCTGCCCCACTGAATTCCAGGCAAGGTGGAAGAGCATGGAGAACAAAAAAATACTGCAGGCTGCTGCTGGACGAACTGCAGAGCTAGGGGCTTGGTATAGGGTTTAATAAAAGCAGGGTGACCTGTCGTGTGCATACACAGTTAGCTGTGACTGAGCCTAGAAGTCTCTTTGGCTTTGCTTGTGGGTGAATTAATGTTTGCATGTGCTTTCTTTTTCCAGTGGAGCTCATCACGACCCAGGCCATGAGAGCTGGCTTTACTGGGGGAATGGTGGTAGATTACCCCAACAGCACCCAAAGCCAAGAAGTGAGTCCTGTCTTCTGTGAATGGGCAATGTGTGGGGTGAGGCATAGCCTCAGCAGTGATTTTTACAAGCTGTTTTTCTCTTTCCCACAATTCAGTCCTGGGCAGTAGGTGACAGTTTAGATCTGACTCAAAAATAGAAGAACTCAGTCTTGCTTGGGGACTGGGAATCACATGCTGAATGTCAGCTTCATGTTCCTCATATTTTTTTCCCTTCAGGTTCTTCCTCTGTCTTTTTTGTTGGGGCTTCTGGCACGTTACCAAAGGTGAGGACTCTGCCTAGCAGCAAGAAATGGCCTTCCTGGTCTGCTGGGTAATGTGGAAGAGCTGTGGAGTGAGCAGGAGTCACCACCAGACAACTGCATATGCAGATGTGGCTTTCACTCTTACGTTTCTTTGTTCTCATCTGGTTTCTGTGCCACAGTTTCTGGGAGATCTGTTTACTCCTGTCCCAGTCCCTCCCCTTACAGAGCGGGCTGTGTTTCCCTTAATTTATTTAGATGGCAGTGAGCACTAGCTCTGTTCTGCACAGGTGAAAGTTCCTAATTTTGCTCTTCAGGGCCTTGGTACTGTAGTGTGCTGATGGACAAGAGATACAACAGGCAAAGTTCACCAGTGAGAGGTATTGTATGGGGGTGAAGTTTCAAGTCCTCCCCCATTTCAGGGATGTAAGTGCTCAGTTTTGCGGACCCACAGTGCTGCTATGTGTGAAGTGGTGGGAGGGAAGGGACGGAGTGTACGTGGAGGGACCGTGGCAGCCCAGATGGGCACCTGCTTTATCTACTGAAGGGCCCAGATACACAGGACTGTAACAGGTTGGTTTGACTAGAGGGCTTTGCTATCGGCATCAGGAGCGCTGTGATGCTTACCCTGGAACTTCAGCTAAGCATTCAGATTGAGGTGCGCTTCCTGTCCAGCACTCAGCTCTTTGTCTCAGCACTGTAGTTATATGTTGTTGGTTGGTGTGGTGTTTTTTGTTTTTTTTTGTTGTTTTTTGTTTGTTTGTTTTTGGTTTGTTTGTTTGTTTTAGTTTTTTTTTGTTTGTTTGTTGGCGGGGAGGCAGGCTGCTGTGCTTGAAACCTGGTGTTCACATCCATCCCTCGTTCAAGTTCTTTGCTGTCTGACTGCGCAGCTGTGTCCTGTGTGGTTTCTCCTGCTGGTGAGGTCTCCTCCTATAGTAGTGGTGCAGGGAAGAGCCCCCCCCCTGCAGCCAGTGGGAGAGACAGAGAAAAAAACAGAGGAAAATCGTCATGGCTGCTAGCAGCTGGTGGCTGCCATGTTTTCCTGCCTCTTACACTGCTGTGCTCTGCTTGCTTAGTCCAGGGGTACTTCATCTTGGAAGGCAATAGCAGAAACTGGCAACTTGTTGGGAAGCCAGAGGCTTTGTCTGCTTTGTTCAGAGTAGAGCAGACAAGGGCAAGGTGGCTGTGCTTAAGCACGCTGCTGGTATGTCACACGTGGCACAGAGGAGTGCTGGTCTGCTGCAGCCTGTGGAAGGTAGGTGTCCCTGGCTCAAAGCTATGGTTGGTGGTAGCCTCCCTCCTTCTGTGTGTCTGGAGTTGGACTGTGTGGGCCTTGTCCACAGTGCTTGCTGAGCCTCTTTTATCCCTGGGGAGTGGGAAAGCACCTGCTGTTTTTATGAGGCATGCCCAGGTTCTGGGTAGAAATCTTCCGGGGCACAGAAAGTGTTCCTCCCCAGCTGCTGTCTCTGTAGGACCACGGTTCAGAAACACCAAGGGGAAGTCTGTGAAGAAAGCCGGGACTGGATTCTTGAGAAGAAAGAGCGCAGGCGACGACAGGGCAAGTAAGTTTATTTGGGTCCTGCCTCAGCTGAGGTTGACTGTGCTAGACTGGCTTGCTGTCTGTCACCCATTCAAACTCCTGCCATGAACTAGCTTCCCTTCCCTCCCTGTGTATCGCACTGAGTTGCTCTCTGCTTTTCTTCACAGGGAGGTACGAGCAGACACCAAATACACAGGTCGAAAGCGCCGCCCTCACTTCTGAATTGCTGCAGACACTGATGATGTGGAAGACGGTGTGTTGGCCTCTCCAGTGAGCCTCCTGTGAATGGCACAGATGGGCACCCCAGGCCTGGGACTTGTTGGAAACAAGGTCACTGGGGCTCTTGCAGGTGTAGACTGGCTCAGGTGCAGCCAAACTGCCAACTGCAAAGCTGCAAGACCTGTTTCCTCTGAAGGCAGAGTGGCACAGAGTCTGTCCAATGGTGTCTGCCATGCCATTGCTTATCTTCCCAATGGGGCAGTGAGCCAGAACATTATATCCAGCTTCTTCACTAAACAGTCAACAAGTAAGAAGTGTTGCTGGTCTCCTGTGTTGTGTTCTTAGTGCAGGGGAGCTGAGGTAGAAAACAGCACCAGGTTTACTATCAGCTTCCCCTCTGCCTGCAGGCAGGTAGCCAGGCAGCATAAAGGTGTGTGTCCCATGAGGGCCAATCTTCCTCTAGGCAGAATGGCAGAAATGTTATCTGAACTGTGGTGATTCCTCCTGCATCCACTTCAAATCAGGTCCACCCTGTATGCATTAATGCTCTGAGGGTGTTGGAATCTAAATTGCAACCATTGCTGCCTGTCACTCCCTCCCTTCCCTGTAAATAGAGGTGCCAGCCTAGAGCTTTACAGTTACAAATGTTTATTCTACATAAAAATTCCACAAAATGGGAAGCTGTTTTGCACCCAAAGCTTTGGGAGAAGGAAGGGAGGTTAGCAGGGAGGGAAAAGGGTGAAGGAAAAAAGAGGCAACAATACAGTGTCATCCAGCCCAGTGAGACAGAGCAAGCCAGGGTCAAGATCCACATAGAAAACAAGGACACTTAGCTCACAGTACAGCAACAGTACAACTCCACAGAGGGCTTAGAAAGCCTTCAAGTACATTACTAAAAAACAAACAAACAAAAAAAACAACTAATAAAAATAAATCCCCAATCCCCAATTCAAGTGCTAGCTGTGTGTGCCCCACACTGCTTATAGAATACTGCATCAACATGCTCATGGTGCTAGGAGGGCAGGTGGCACTTGGAACAGAGGTGTCATAACCCAAAGGATAAGTGGTCTGAGGTTGGGGGCTAGAAAGAAAAAGTGAAATGTTACCTCAAAGCACAACCACGCTATTGGTGATTCAGTCTGTACATGCAATGACAGGCAGGTAAAAAGGAACTGAACGGGGCTTCCCATAGTGCAGGGGTAATTATTGCACCAAAACACCCTCCCCTCACAGCGAGGACAGTGAGAGACAGCCTGCAAGGCAGTGAAGGCAGCATGCTCCTCTGCCTCTATCATGTCAGAGCATGCAGCCATCACTGCCTGCATGAGCCCAGCAAAGTGCCAGTGGCAAAATCACAGTGCCGTCTGGCTCCTGCTGCTGGCAGTGGTGGTATCAACAAGGAGCAAGGGTCAGTAACCACACCAGTGCCTGTTCTTGGCTTTGTGCCTTGACGGGGGTGGGTACTGACAGCATCTGAGCTTGTATCACAGAAACCATTTCTTGGAAGAAAAAAGTCCCCTTGAGCTAGCAGTGGGCATTGCTGTGGGGTCAGAGCCTGAGATGAACTTTCTTGCCTGCCTGCCTAGGAGCAGTCTTACCAGTAGTGTTATTGCTTCCCAGAGGAGGGGGCCTAGTGCTCTCACTGGCTTATCACAGCAGTGTTCAGATTGCAGTGGCAGGCACCAACACTGGGGCAGAAGCAGCAGGCATTGTACATAACCTCCACCTCTCTCTCCTGTAGCCAGATGTGCCCACAAAGATGTGCCACTGGCTATGCCAGTGCCTGCTTCCTACTCTGGAGGGGTCTCCAGAGCCTGCCTTCCCCTGCTTGCAGGGGTCCCAGTGCCCCAAGATATTGTGCTGAACGCAGGCTGCAGTGATGTAGCTAATATTAGATGTCACAGGACTGTGAAAGAAGGGGACTGTGGTCTTGGATGTTCTCATGGCCACAGGTGCTGGGGGCTTGGGCTGGGCAGGATGGGGGACTGGGCTGGACACGCTCCCCAACAGTGACCGAATGCAAGCAGAGTTGTGTTGTGGGACCTTTGGTAATAGTGACAGGGAGGGCTGTGCTCAGGGAAAGCAGGACTGTGTCCTGGCTACAGCCTGCTGTCCTGCACCCTACACCTGTGGGCACACTGCACAAGGCAAGTGCCAGTGCTATTACTAGCCAGGCAGGATGGCGGAGTGTGGGGTGGGAGCAGGGCTCAGCTCCAACCAGGCCTGCCCTCGCCCTTCCACTCCAGCTTGCATGCCTTAGCCCTCAGGGAACATGGAGGTGGGGTGCACTCAGCTGCCCCTGATTGGAACAGTGAGGCAGCATGCTGCCTGCAGCTGGAGTACTCACTGCCATCAAGTGCCCCTTTTCTGCTACCAGCATCTGGGCTCACATCCAGCCTCCACCCTGGTGCATGTCTGCAAGCTTGGCACCAGCACCTACATTGCTCGGGCTCCTCCACAGTGCTTTGGGATTTCATGAGCCAGCCAGAGCACCAGACTCTCCTGAGGAATATAAGGGCTGACACCTGCTGTTGGACTGAGGCAGCAGCATGGGAGTAACAGGATGGTGGCAACAGGGCCCCTCTGAGCTGCCAGCAGGCAGTAGATACCGCTGACAGCGTGGGGCACCTAGGTGCTGGCACAGCAGCCCACAGTGCTACAGGTGTCTCCCAGATGGTCCCGGGGAAGAGCAGGCAGCAGGACACTGTGCCAGAAGGAGGTGGCAGGCAGATGCTCAGATGTGGCAGAGGTGGAAAGAGAGGTCTGGCCCTGCCCTGCTCAGGAGCTGGTGACGGAAAGGAGGAGAAAGAAGGCTGCTGCTCTTAGCTTGCAAGGTGTGGATGCAAGCCTTTGCTGCTTCCTGGGACTGTGATAGGAGAAAGCCCCCCTGCCTCCAGCCCCCAGCCCAAGGGTGCATATGTGGAGGAGTCAGGCTGGGTAAAGCCTTGATCCCAGGTAAACACCACCTGGGGCTGTGGGTGTCAGAGCTGTCCTCAAACTCTGACAGCCTAAGCCCAGGCCTGGGGACAGCAAGAGCCAGGGCCACTGTGTGCCACAGCTGATAACAGAACAAGGAGGATTTGGAGCAGGGTAAGCAGCCAGTGGAACTTGGTGGCCTCAAACCACCTGTGGCCTCTTGCCCTGCCTGAGGTGCAGCACTGAGCCCCATGTGACTGTCCCCATCCCTAAGCATCAGAGATGGCCCCAAGCAGCACCACTGGCCAGCAGCAGCAAATCCAGCCTGAGGCACCTGCACTGGGGCGAGGGCTTGCACAGGGCAGAAGGCAGCTCCACCACTAGCAAAGCAGCAGGAATGGAGCACTGCAGCCAGGCATGGGCATGGTGGGGGGGGGGGGGAGGCAGAGCCTGGCAGAGTGTACCCCTGGGGAAGTGCCCCATCAGTGAAGCAGCCTGAGGAAAAGTGTTTTGCAAACACTGATGTGGCTGACAGACACAAGAGCTCTGGCTGAAGGCGATGGGAAAAGCTGGGGAAAGTTGATTGGGCTCTGTGCTCCTGAGGACTCTACCCATCATTGGTCTCATCTTCAGGTATGACTAACACAAACTGTCTAGCACAGGAAGAGCAGCAGTGCCCAGTGGTACCTCTGTCCCCACCTGGTCCCAGCCAGCCTCTCAGACTGGTGCAGTGATGAGAGCTCAGGTTCTCCCCATAGGTCCCCCTCACGCCCATCACTGTCCCCTGCACCCCGCCTGCACCCCAAGGCTGGTGCTCCCTCCACACAGACGTACCGCACACACAGCATCACAAACAACCATGCATTAGAAACTGAAATGCTGCTGGGAGGCTCCGGGGGCTGTGTGGTTCGCTCCGGTGTGGCTGCAGCCCCATGGCACGCGCGGCTCCATCCATCACAAACAGTCCCGTGGGGTGAGTCTATCCAAAAATACCGCCAAAGGTGGAGGCAATGACAATACCCAGGATCACACAGCAGATAATGATCATGATCTTCTTCTGCTCAGGTGTTGCAGCACCGGCAGGGAGAAAAGGGAGAGGGGACCATGAGTGCCAGGGGTAAGCTGGACCCAAGAGCTGGGGCCTGCGATGTGCCCCATCCCTGTGTGTCTGTGGTGGGCTCTGATCAGCACCAGGCGAGCCAGACAGGCTCTGGCCATCGCTGGGACATGGCTGGGTACCCAGGCTCCCTCTTCAGCACTGGACTGGCAAACCTGGTGGCCCACTGTATCCCCTGAGCTGCTAAACTGCTGCAGAGACATAGGAGCATGCTGGTAGGGCCAGGCTTGGGGAATGGGACAGGCAGCTGGCACTGCGCTTGGGGCCAGAGCTGTAACATGCCTTTTTCTACCACCTCCACCTTGTTTTGGCAAGGGACATGGATCCCACATCTAGCCTGGCCCATGGAATCCACCCTGTCCCTCCTCTTCCCACCAATGAGCACTCCTGCCCCATGACTCATTGACAGTGCTCAAGGAGCACCCTTACAGAGCTCTGCCTCAGTCCATGTCACCAGCAGGACCCATGCTGCACCCAGCGGTGTGGAGTAAAGTAGTGCTTGAGTACCCACAAGGCTGCACTTTGCTGTCTGCTCCTTTGTGTAAGCAGCAAGGCAGGCAGGGGTGCCAGGCTGGGACCTGGTCCATGGACAGTGTCAGAAGTGCATGCAGAGGAAGATATGACCCAGCCAGTGCCATGACTCACCCGTCTGGCTTTGCTCTGGTACTTCACTGCTTTTTTGGTGTCAGACACAGCCCGCTCCACGTAGTCCACAGAGTGTTCCACGTTGTACTCAATGCGGTCAATCATCTCACCCTGCAGAGTAGGGACAGAGCCCACACGCCCATGTGCACATACGTGAGCTCCTTCCTTCCCTGCTGCTCCCTGGCACCGTGCAGACATCACCCTGCCCAGTGGCCCTGCATGGGAGATAAAGGGATAATCACCTGCCTGTAGCAGGCACACAGACTGTGGACACCCTGGGGTGTGGGTCCAGACCATAGGCTTTGTCCAAGAGGGCTGGGACCTCTGTACACACGCCAGCAGAGAGGCAAGTAAGAGTCAAGCGGGTTCCCCATCCCAGTCCTGGCCTGGTGGCCACATGTCTTATGTCCCAGGTGAGCATCACAGCCACAACAGGATTTGCATCATCATGGTGCTGCACACTGGAGAAGCAGGAGGAGTGGCAGGGGAGGGCAAAGACCATACCAGCAGCACCATGTGGGGTACTCATTAAGCCACAAACATGCACAGGTGACTACTTAGATCTGCACAAGCACCCTGCCAAGAGCAGAGATCCCTGAAGCAAGGCTGGTCAGTCTGGACCACTGGGTCCTGCAGGGACTCCTGCCCCACTCCTCTTCCAGGATACGGAGACATGGCCTGAGGCATCCTCACCTAGCCAACCTTCTCCCTTCTGCCCCCTCTTTACTGCCCACCAAGCGCATCTGGGTCCTACAGCAGATGGAGACTGTCTGATGGTTCATGTGAATGACAGGCTTTCCAGGGGTGGGCAGAGGCTTGAACCCCAACACCCTTCTGCACAGCACAGAGAGAATCTGGGCTGCAAAGCTGAGGATCATGGCCAGCAACTCTGCAACGCTCTTTTCTGAGCTTTAACACCTGGCAGCACCAGAGAGGACAAGCCTTGCAAGCCCAGGGATGTTACCCTCCCACCCAGGTCAAAGCACTGACCCTTATCAAGCACCCTGCTGCTCTTGTCCCATGCCTGATATGCTGGCCTGGGTGCTGTGCCTAAAGCTGATGCTTCCCCTGCCCACTGGTGCCACTCCTAGGGCAGAGTAGACAGCTGCCAAGCACAGCTGTGAGTCTGATACCCCTCTGCTCTCTGCCTTCCCTGTGCCAGCAGCTCAGAGACTAGCCCCCCTCTTCTCCCCCCGGGGGTGTTGCAGGATGCTGACATGGTCTAGCAGTTACAGCAGGGCAGAAGGCCGCAAATCCTCCTAGAGTGCATCAAGCCTCCTGCACAGCTTCATGCCTCCAGTTCTCCCAGGGAAGGCTGATAAGGGATGGTGGTGCCCCTTCCCACACAGGGACCAGCACAATGTAGTGT
This sequence comes from Aythya fuligula, assembly GCF_009819795.1. NCBI lineage: Eukaryota > Metazoa > Chordata > Aves > Anseriformes > Anatidae > Aythya > Aythya fuligula. Next base: position 111,041 of record NC_045578.1, read on the forward strand.
CCTCAGGTAACTGTGCCCACACTGCCCTGACCTGCTGGGCTGTGGGGTGGCAGCATGGGTGCTGGCTGCAGGCAAGGCCACAGCAGCAGGCAGGGCCAGAGACAGTCACAGTGGCCTGTCACCCCTTGCCTCCACCTATGTGTGTGTATCATGGGGTCTGTGCCACCCATGGGCCCTGTGGAGGAGCCGGACATGGCCATGTGACAGGCTGTGACAAGCAGGTCTCCCAGGAATGGTGACAACTCCTGCTGGCAGAGTGTCATAAGGAGCCCAAAGAATGTGAGGATAGGAAACAGGACCTAGAGTCTCTGAACAAGGTGGAGGTGGCCCTGCATGGATTGGCACCTCCTCCCCCTTCCCCCCTACTGGGGCCAGCCAGAGGGGACAGAAGATGCGAAGGCCCTTCTCTTGGGAACAGCATGACAGCACTGCCAAAATCTTCTGACCCTGGGCCAACTGTCCCAGCCTGTCCCAGGAGCTGACAACCCAATGACCTGCAGACATCAAGGGAAAACAGAGGAGACACACAGGGCCAGGTTTGCCAGCTAGTCAAGGGCAGGCCAGACAAACACCTCCATGCCACAGCCACCCTCACCCATTTTCCAAGGGCCAGCCCTGACGCCACACAAGAGCCACAGACATGCAGAGTGCAGCCATGCAGAGCCAAGCATGCAGCACTGGCAAGGGCCAGGCGGGGCTTTACCTGCCACTGACGTCTCCTCGGCCGCGACAGCATGGCAGGCAAGAAGGGGGGTGAGCAGAGACACCGAAGAGCATGCCCATCTGAAGGGCCATGCCCTGCAGGCTGGTGGCACAGCCTGGGGCTCCCCAAGCTCTGTCAGTGGGGCCCAGTGCTCACATGTGAGCCCACATGGGCCTCCCCAGAACTGCTCAGGCTCTGGGGAAGAAGAACCCATCCCCACCTGGGTGCCAGCCATCAGCAGGTGCCCTCCTAAAAGGCAATTCACTTCACCACCCGCCCTGAGCACACAGCAGCTCCTGTTCTGGGGCACACGACAGATACCTCCAGCCCTCGAGAGCTCACCTCAGCCCTGCTGGGAGCAGTGTAGGTACCAGGTGGCCAGATGCAGGTTTTCACCTCAGCACCCACCCTGAAAGGACGCCAGCACAGAGGTGCTTTCATGGGCTCATGGCTGCCCTCCCAAGCTGTCTGCCCCAGTGCCCTTTCTGTGTCCAGGCAGAGCACATCAGTTTCTCTCCAGCCATCCCCTCCCTCCTACCGCCCCCACCCCCGCAGTGAGCTGGCATCTGGGCTATGGGCTGCAGGTCTCCTTACCTGGCTCTCCACCAGCATGGCCATGTCCATGAACATGTCATGCAGCTCTCGGATGCTGTTCTCCAGCTTGATGATCTCACTGTGCCGTGTCTCAATCTCATTCAGTGCCTGCTTGGTGATGTTTGAATCCATAATGATCTGCAAGAAGACAAAGCCAGTAAACATGCTCGGTCCTGCCTCTGTGCCCCAGATGTTGTCCCTCACCTCTGGGACCAGGGGAACCAAGAGAGATAGGGGAATGGTTTAAATGGGAGGTATCTTCTGGGGCAATGGAGAAAATGGAGCAAGATCCTGGAAGAGCACTCTGGGGTTTGGCCTCACAGCAACCATGAGGCCATAGCCAGGCCCCATGGAGCCACACAAAAGCCTTGGAGGCTGGCGCTGGACTCAGAGGGAACATTGCAAGCTGGCACCATCTGCCTGCCCATGAGGCCACTGGGCATGGCAGGGATCTGGGCAGAGCAGGGCCTTGGTGCAAGCCAATCCTCCTTGGGGTTGTGGCTGGTGCCAGAGTGTGAAAGGCTTGGCTGCCATATAGTCTCTAGCCCACAAGTACCATGGAGCAGGGAGAGCCTCTAGCCACCCCAGCCAGGCAGTTTGCAGCAGCCACCCCCCTGCCCTGCCCCAGCCCAGAGCTGCCCTTCCGGCCAAGACATAGTCCCTGCTCATGCAGCATCCTGCTGCAGTATGGGCAGTATTTGTCATTCCTGTGCTGGGAGCACATTAAACAGACAACTCCCAAGGGACAAGGACTGGGTTGGCTTTTAACCATGCTGGGCTTGAAGCAGGGCCAACCCATGGTGCTTACCCCAGAAGAGAAGATGGCTGGGTTGCCGCTCTCCAGCATGTCCTCCAGCTCCTCACTGGTGGTGGTCCTGCCAGCTGCAAGCAACATACATGGGTCACTTGTGAGCTCCTATCCTGGCCACAGGTCCAGCAACCCTACCACAGGGCTCTGTTGTCTCTGTGACATCTCCTAGAAGCAGAGCCGAGCTGCTCTTCTAGCCCTATGAGCTCAGAGGCCTGCTACAAGGATGCTGGCAGCCAGCATCCAGGAGGGATGGGAGAGCAGCAATCCAAGAGCAAGGATGCACTGCAGGGCTATCCTAACAAACTCTATCCCAGGACAGTCAAAGCCCACAAAGACATCCAGCTCAGCAGAGCTCACTGCCCTGACACGCCCTACTGCAGCTACTCAAAGCCTCATTAATGCCCCAAGGGTGTTTTAGCCCTCAGGGCTGCCTGAGTTTTAGCCCTGCAGCTGTTTAACAGAGAGATCAGACTCATTCCTTCTCCTGCCCTCATTCTTGGCAGCACACCTGGCCCCACTGTGGTACTTTCAGCCCCACAGCTCCTTTGCGGGCAATTTTCTCATCCTTTGATCACAGTTGCCTCCCACTCCCCACAGACGTATTCTTCATAGCTACAGAAGTGAGACATAGTAGTCATTCTGAAGGTTACAATAGTCCTCCAGAATAAGTTACTTCATTCTTATAGGATTCTATGATTCTAATAGCCAGGTGGTACCCATGAAATTGCAGTGCTAAACAGAGACAAACACTCTGGGCAGGCTTTTACCAGGGATGACACCTCCATAGAAGGTGGAGGACATCCCGTTGGTGCGACCAGGAGCAGATGGGGGCAGACAGGCAGGAGCAGCTAATCATAGAAACATAAAACAGCTTGGGTTGGAAGCGACATTGCAGATCATCTAGTTCCAAGACCCCTGCTATGGCTAGGGATGCTACCCACTAGATCAGGTAGCCCAGTTCCTCGTCCAACCTTGTCTTGAACACCTCCAGGATTGGGACATACACAGCTTCTCTGGACAACCTGTTACAGGGCCTCACCACCATCTGAGGGATGAATTCCCTCCTAACTTCTAATCTAAATCTCCCCTCTTTTAGTTTAAAACCATTCCCCCTTGTCCTGTCATTATCTACCCGAGCAAAAAGTCGCTCTCCATCTTTTTTTTATAAGCCCCCTTTACATATTGAAAAACTACAATAAGGTGTCCTGGAGCCTTCTTTTCTTCAGACTGAACAGTCCCAGCTCTCTCAGCCTGTCTTCATAGGACAGGTGCTCCTGCCCCCTGCTCATCTTCAGGCCCTCTTCTGGAACCTCTCTAACAGGTCCACATCTCTTGTGTATCATCTTGCGCATCTCTTGTGCACATCTCAGGTCCCCAGACGTAGATGCAGTACTCCAAGTGGGGCCTCACAAGAGCAGAGTAGAGGGGGACAGTGACCTCCTTCAACCTGCTGGTCACATCTCTGGCCACATTGATGCAGCTCAGAATGCAGTTGGTTTTCTGGGCTGCAAGCGTGCACTGCTGGCTCATGTCAAGCTTTTCATCCAACAGAATCCCTAAGTCATTCTCTGCAAGGATGCTTTCAATGAGTTCTTCACCCAGTTTGTTCTCATGTCTAGGATTGCCCCCACACAGGTGCAGCACCTTACACTTACACTTTTGAACCTCATTCAGTTTACATGGGCCCAGTTTTCTAGCTTGATCACATCCCTATGGATGGCATCCCTTCATTCTGTTGTATCAACTGCACCACTCAGCTTAGTGTCACCTGCAAACTTGTTGAGGGTGCACTTGACCTCGTTGTCCAAGTCATTGATAATAACACTAAACAGTACCAGTCCCAAGACAGATCCCTGAGGGATGCCACTCGTCACCAGCCTCCACCTGGACATAGAGCCATTGACCAGCACTCTCAGGGTGTGGCTTTCAAGCCAATTACTTATCAACTGAATGGTACACCTATCAAAATCATCTCCTTCCAATTTGTTGTCCAGGATGTCATGTGAGACTGTGTCAAAGGCTTTACAGACTTCCAGGTAGGTGACACTGGTCACTTTTCCCTTTCAAATGATACAGTCACTCCATAGAAGCATTAAAGTTGGAAAAGACCTCCAAGGACATCTGAGCCTTGATCCTGGATTTCACTTGGCAGGTAGAGGGGAACCAATGACAAGATTAAATGCAAGAAGTTTGCTGCAGGTTATATCATGTGTGCACCGAATAAATTTAAAACACTACATTGGTTCTCAAAGCATTCTTTTCTTGCCGCTTTTCTGTAACTCCTACTTTTTGAGTTTCTCTTACCACTTATTTACATTTGTCTTCATTTTTTCCATACATGGTTGAGGAGGAGGAGAATACATCCCCATCGTCTCCCAGAGATGCAGCTGGGACCTGGGAAGCCCAGCAAACAGCATCCTGAAGGACAGTCTGATTTTTTGAAATCATAGAATCATAGAATCATTAAGGTTGGAAAAGACCTCCAAGATCATCTGGTCCATCCATCCCCCTACCACCAGTATGACCCACTAAAACATGTCCCAAAGCACCACATCCAACCTTTCCTTGAACGCCCCCAGGGACAGTTATTCCACCACCTCTCTAGGCAACCCATTCCAATGCCTGACTGGTCTTTCTGAGAAGAAATGTCTCCTAATTTCCAACATGAACCTCCCCTGGTACAACTTGAGGCCATTCCCTCTAGTCCTGTCACTAGTCATTTGCGAGAAAAGGCTGACCCCCAGCTCCCCACAACTTCCTTTCAGGTAGTTGTGGAGAGCAATAAGGTCTCCCCTGAGCCTCCTCTTCCCCAGACTAAACAACCGCAGTTCCCTCAGCCACTCCTCACAGTACTTGTGTTCCAGGCCTTTCAACAGCTTTGTAGTCCTTCTCTGGACACACCCCAAGGCCTCGATGTCCTTGTAGTGAGGGGCCCAAAACTGAACACAGTACTCGAGGTGCAACCTCACCAGAGCAGAATACAAGGGGACAATCACCTCCCTGGTCCTGCTGGCTATACCAGTCCTGACACAAGCCAGATACCCTTGGCCTTCTTGGCTACCTGGGCACCCTGCCGGCTCATGTTCAGGTGAACATCAACTAACACTCCCAGATCCTTTTCCTCTGCACAGCTTTTGAGCCACTGTGCTCCAAGCCTGTATCATTACATGGTGTTGTTGTGACCAAAGTGCAGGACCTGGCACTTAGCCATGTTGAACCTCATGCCATTGGCCTCTGCCCATCGACTGAACCTGTCCAGGTCCCTCTGTAGGGTCTTCCTACCCTCCAGCAGATTGACACTTTCCCCCAGCTTGGTGTTGTCTGCAAACTTACTGAGGGTGTACTCGGTTCCCTCATCCAAATCACCAATAAAGATATTAAAGAGGATGGGCCCCAACACTGACCCTTGGGGAACACCACTCATGACCTGTTGCCAGCTGGATTTCACTCCGTTCACCACTACTCTTGACCCAACAGTCCAGCCAGTTCTTAACCCAGCAGAGTGTACCTGTCCATCATAGAAGGCTACCAGATTTACCATTGGTAAAGCCACGCTGGCTGTCTTGGATCACCTCCTTGTCTTGAATGTGCTATGATATTGCTTCCAGGAGGATCTTTTCTATGATCTTCCTAGGCACAGAGGTGAGGCTCACCAGTCTGTAGTTCCCCAGGTCCTCCTTTGTACTCTTTTTAAAAATGGGAGTGATGTTTTCCTTTTTCCAGTCACCAAGGACTTCACCTGGCTGCCAGGACTTTTCAAGATGATGGAGGGAGGCTTGGCAATTCCCTCTGGACCCTAGGATGCATGTCATTGGGCCCCATAGACTTGCACCTGTTCAGTTTCATCGGGTGTTCTCAAACTTGCTCTTCACTTACAGTGGGAGCGTCTTTGCTCCCTCAGCGCTCACGTACAGGTTCAGGGAAAAGAGAGACATGGGAAGCCTGACTGCCAGTGAAGATTGAGGCAAAGAAGTTGTTGAGTACCTCAGCCTTCTCCATGTCTGTTGTTACCAGTTCACCCTCCTTGTTTATCAGAGGGGTTACGATCTATTTGGCCTTTCTTTTCTGGGCAGTGTACCTACAAAATCCCTTCTTGTTATTTTTTGTATCCCTTGCCAAGCTCAGTTCCCTCTGTGCCTTGGCTTTCCTGATTTCATTCCTGTATTATTTCCATGCCACATGTCCCTGCTTCATGCCAATGCCTTTGCATTTCCTTCTTGCACCTCATTTTGAGCAGCAGGTCCTTGCACAACCATCCTGGTTTTCTGCCCTCCCTGCTTGCTTTCTCACACAGGAGAATGGAAAGTTCTTGTGCTCTAAGAAAAAACATATTTAAAGAGTTTCCAGCTGTGTTCAGCTCTTTTGTCCCTAAGGACAGTGTTTCAGGGGCTCTTGTCCACTGGGTCTTTAAATTACTTGAAGTTTGCTCTTTAGGAGTTCATGGTCCTGACTTTGTTCTGCCAGGCCAATATTCCTTGAGATCACAAACTCAATCAAAGCATGGTCACTGCAGCCCAGACTACCTCCAAGCTTAACCTCTTTAATGATTTTGTTTGCACTGGTAAGCACCAGGTCCGGTAATGCTTCTCCTCTGGTTGGTTTGTCTATTACCAGGAAGTTACTCTCAACACACTCCAGGAGTCTTCTGGATTGCTTACAGCCTGCTGTCTAGCTTTTCCAGAAGACATCCCGGTGGTTGAAGTTCCCCATTAAGATGGGAGCATGTGAATGCGATGCTTCTTGTAGCTGAAACAAGAAGGCCTTGTCAACAGGCTGCCCTTGATCAGAAGGCTAGTAGTTGACCCCAACCACAAGGTGCCCTTTATTGGTCCTTAACTTTTACCTACAAGATCCCAAACCTTTGAGCCTTTTTTGTGATACTGTTTTTTGTGCAGGTGATAGACTGAGCCAACTTTGTATGGTTGCCCTTTCCAAGGTCTTTACCATTACTCACACAGTCTCTTCTCTCCAGCCCTAGAGAATCGTATCTGTTGTGCAGGGGCATTTCATGGGCAAGGGGAGACTTATCCTGCTCCAAGAAGAGGTGAGGATCCAGTCTCCTTTGTCTTGTAAGTCATTCCAGTTTGTTGGTTCAGGGCTGGAAGCTTGTTTAACTTCCTCCTACCAGGACTTAAGGCAGGGCTGTTGATCAGCCTATGTCAGTACATAATAAAGCCTGTCAATCTCCCTCTCAGATTGCTGGATGCTACATGGCCTGGTGTGCACATATTGTAACAGAGCCACCTGTTTGAAAAGTTCATCCAGCTGGGCACACTTACACCTATGACATCTACCTATGCCTTCAGGACATAGTGGAACTTCCAGAGACTGGAGTTCCCTGTAACTGAAGGTCTAGGCAGCTCTTTCAATCCCCTTTTTGATCCTCTGTTTGGGTGTAGGCATCTGCCCAAGGAGGTTGCGGCCCCTAAATCTGGGTTTCAGCCTCAGACTGGCAGGTTCAGTGGGTGGACACAGTTTCTGCTGCAGTAGAAGGCCCTTCCTCTGCTGCTCCCAGAATAAAAAATGACCCATCCTGCGCCCTCCCATGCAGACTGCTGTGCCAATGGCCACGCCTGGCTGAGGTGCCGCACCATGGTTGCCTGCCCTGGGTGCTCATGCTCCCCAGAGGCAGCCTTTGTACCTGGGGTTGGCTGCTGCTGCTGCTGGCCCTGCCCAGCCCTCATCAGCTGCTTTTGTGAGGGCTGCTGGGTGCTGGCAGTTCCCTCCACTCCCTGGGTTGCTTTCACGAAGGAACCCCTCCTGAATGCCGTGGTCCCCCACTCCACTAGAGAACGTGCCTGCCCTGGAGCTGATTGCCTTAGCAAAAAAATGATATGACATAAAAAAACAGTGAACTCATAGAAGCCAAATGAGGTTTGCTCAATCTAGAAGAAGCCCTAGATAAGGCCAGTAGCTGCCACATGGTTACAGAGAGGCGAGGCAAAGGGAGTGCATCACTACTAGCACAGCCCCACTGAAGAGAAACCCCAGAAATGCAGTGAGTTCCTGCTCCTCCAGCCATAACCATGCACCAGTCCCTTCCTCTGCAGCATGGCTGAGGAGACAATGGGGCTATTTGGGGCTGGCTCCAGTACCATAGTCCAGGATGGAAACAAGCTCTTCCCTGCAGCACTCCTGACTCTGGAGACTTTACATTCACTGCTGTGTCAGGGCTGGATACACACATAGGTTTATACCCAATTTCTCCCTTCTGGTATTTCCTTAAGGAAAGAAAGGAGCTTTAAGCCATGCTGCACAGCAGCATAGTGAATGCTGCTTCCCTGCCTGAAGATTTTCCACAGAAAAGGACACCTCCACACTTAATTTCAGGTCTCTTTTTCTTGTCATGAAACACAGAAACAAGAAGACCACCTGGAGCTCCTGTGCTTACTTCCTGAGGCCCTTATCACATGTAGGTGCTCTAAGCATCTGCAATGGAAGTGTGTTTCCGGCTTTGCTTCAAGAAAACAATGCCATATCAGCAGATGTTGATGGTGACAGCAGTCAGGAACACACTGGAGACTGCCGGCTCCAGGCAGTGATATCCATGCCACATGAAGGTTGTTTGCTGTCTCCTGGCAGCAGAAGGTTACTGGAAGAGAGAGCGAATAAACCCAACCACACACTTGGTGAGCAGGAGACTCCAGAAGTCTTAAATTGGCTAACACTCATTAGCTCTGATTCCCCATCAGACAAATGCGGTTTATGTCCACAGCTGGAACAGCAATGTGCAACCTTCTTACAAAAAGCAGATAAAGTGGGGAGCTTTATAGATGCTTTCTGGGCCATCTGAGCAACAAGAAAAGGAAGGACAGTAGGATGCAGAAACATGCTGGGGTCTCTTGCAGACACTGAGTGGGACTTGAAGATTTAGGAGTCAGGAGGGCACACACTGATGTGTGCAGTGGGTAGCTGGGATAACTTTTCTGATCTTCCTCACCCATGCTCCTCTTCTGCCCAACATTATCAGTGCTGCACAGCTCCTTGATGCCTGCACTGAATATGTTCCTCTTCCTGGGCACACAGGCAAGTAAGAAGTGAGACAAAGGGAAGGCAGCAAAGGGAGAACTGAAACTCATCAGCTCTTCCAGAAGCCTCAAAGGAGCAGGTGGAGGGCCGTGAGAGTGCCCCAAGCATGGGGAACAGAACCTGCATATGACATGACAAGGCCCAGCACCTGGTGACATCTAAATCCATATCACCCCAGGAGTATCTGGGCAGAGCTGGATCCAGTGCTCCGCCAACACCTCCAGCAAGTCATACAGACCAGCAAGCAGCAGAGGAGACATTGCAGGAGGGAGAACAGGAGCTGCGAGCTGCACGTTGAAGCTGATAGAGATTCTAAAAGCTAGATGTAATTGAGATGGACAGGTGGAAATAGAAAGGAAGCCATTTACTGGGATGTCTGAAAAATACAGTTAGAAGACAGATAGATAGAAAATAAAAAAGAACAAGAGAAAAAACAATAGCCAGGAACGAAAAATGGAAATTCTTTAGAAAGAAATTTCTCTTTTACAGGTTTTGTTGAAACGAAATACTTTATCTTCAAAGTTAATTGCCCATGGCCAGGAAAGAATTTTATTTGTGACTAACAAATAATCTAAAAAGTTAATAGGATTTTTATTTTAATAACCAATAGGCATGGCTCAATAAGCCTGCAACAGTGCCCAGCTGGCTCTTGAAGTGGGAAACCAAGGCATAGACCATAGTGGGACACTCTTCTTGGCATGTCTGGGGCTTTTTTGGGACAGGCAGCCCATGATTTAGGCGAAGAGAGAAAAATGGATTGAGCTTTGCCCCACTGTGCCTGGCTGGACACCAAGCTTTCAAGAATATGGGACAGTTCCTGGGCTATCATCAGTCCAGGTCACAGCAAGCTGTGCTGCTATGTGGGGGACTGGAGCATTCAGACCTCTCCAGGCCTCCACACTAAACAGAGAGAGCAGAGAGATGCAAAGTATTGCAGCCCAAATCATGCACTGAGAACCTGCTGCTGAGCTCAGTGAGCAGCACACCGGTTCAGCAACACTGATTCTCCCAGCTATGAGCCTCCCAGTAGTCTATTGCTCTACCACTTGGGGTCAAACGAATTGCATTTGATGGGCTCAAGGAGCCTAAAATGGAGCCTGCATCCCTCCCAGAGGTTCTGTAAGGAAGGACTACACTGAGCCAAATGGCTCAAAGGGGAACATAATCCACAGCTCATCACTTAATGGAGTAAATCTTCAAATCTGACTGCATACTGCAAGGAGACAAAATCACAAACTGAGCAGATGTTAGATATCAACATTAAAAAGTATAATAAAGATTATAAAGAGGAAGAAAAGGGACCATATGACAAAGCAAAGAAATGCTCCACCCATAAGACATAAGCACAAAGAACCATAGAGGGTGAGGAGCAGCAGACTGCTCCTCCATGTTTGGTCTGCAGCCCCAAAAAGAGAGGCAACCAGAACCAGACAACAGAGATCACCACCCTGCAGCAGAAGTTGTTCCTTAACAGAGCTGGCATGAGCTCATCCAGTGGTTCCCCGTTCCTGGAGTTGCTTGGGCAGGCATGGTTCCTTGTCCCCACATCTCCCTGGATGAACAGCAAGAACAAGCCCACAGCCCTTACATAAATGGTGGGTTTTAAATGTTTTCTTCAAGTTCTGGGCAATGTGGTCACAGGCATTCCAAAGGCTTCAGAAACCTGGGGAATGCTGAAATGCTGGTATGCCATCCTGCCTTGGCAACCTCCCCAGGGCTGTGCTAGAGAAGCAAGCGTGGCGTTGCTCCAGGGCAGGGTCTGAGACAGGAGCTGGACTGACCCCAGCACACGTGGGGCCTTCACCAACTGGGGTGCAATCCCACAGCATGAAAGATGAGTGGTGATAACAGAGTCCAGCAGTGGTGTCAGACAAGGCAAGCTGTGAAATCAGATCTGGGGTAGCTCCAAAGTGTCCTGTCAGGAACAGCAGGAAATGGGACTGGAGACAGGACTGGAGACAAAGCTACAATGTAGGGCCAAGGTCTATCCAGGAGGCATGGCCAGAGAAAGACTGGGGACATGACTAAGACAAAGATCCAAAGTCCCAGGAGACAGAGCTGGAGACAGGTACATCTGCAACACATCTCAGATGTGAACTGGGTAGCCCAGGCCTGATCCTATACAGTTGCAGGATCCATGGGCAGAGGTGGAAGTCCTGGGAGAGGCTTGTCTTGATGACTAAGAACTGCTAGTGGCCCCCAAAGCCCTGAGAAACTGCTGCTTTGCAAGTCCTCCTCCTAGCTCTGCTCACACCATGGCTGGCAACTCCAAGAAGCAAAATCTTTTCTATTTTAGCCCAATGGAAATGGAAATTTCTAATGGAAATTACCCATGGCAACCACACTCTGCTAGAGTCCTTCACCACTCCTGCTGACATGTTCCGACCCCCTTCCATCCTCCTGCAGGAGGGCTGGGAGCCTTGGCAAGAGGCTCCACCACCTCTGCATACTGCTCTGCCAGCATCTGCCACCTCTCCTCATCCCCAGGTCTGTGAATGGTGAAGTACAAGAGGATCTCCAGGCATTCAACATTTTTTTATACCAAACGTGAGCTCAGTGAAGCCTGTTCAGTAACTACAGATCAGGGCTTAACTCTGCAACCTGTGTGCTCACAGGTCTGAAGGAGTTGTGTAATGCTGATGTGCCCCTGGGTTGAAACATCCTCCTTACCTCCCCAAGCTCCTGGAAGGGCTCCACAGCCTGCTTCCAGTCACTGCTTCAAGTTTTACAATCACCAACGGCAACTCATGACATCCCCTTCCCAGCCCCACAGGCCATTTCTGCCACACTGACTCTCAGTGGGCAAAGCTGAGTCCCGTGTTCCGCTGCTGGTGGTTCTTCATGTTGTGCAAGTGCCATCAATCAGAGAAAAGTCTTTGTAGTTGCAAACAAAACTACCTCCAAACAAAACTTTCCATAACTCCAAAGGACAGTCCAAAAGCTTTTTTTTTTTTGTCAACTGGAAAATTTCTGGCAGCCAGAGATTTCTGAAGATTCATATAAATTAGGACAAGTTATCAAGCCTTCCAAAAAGACATCTCCAAGGACAAAAGCTCTGCAAGCTTTTTTCTAGCTTTGGTGGAAGATCATCCAGAGCCTGCTTGTGCCAAGCATGACCCAGCTTCAGCCTGCACAGATGCTTGTGTCCAACACACAATCCCAGAGCCAAAGGACCTAAATTCTTAATCAAAACATCTGACTTTTGTCAGATCTTGTCTTGTGTTTGAATTAATACATTCCTTTTACTGCACTAGAAAGATTAATTGGTTCATGTAACAGGGCCTGTTTTGCAGAAAGTCATGCTGGCTTCTCTGGTTGCTATTGGCTCCTTGCTCATGGCAGCCCTGGACCCAGGAAGGCAAAACAAGGCACAAACAGCACAAATTTACTAACCCTCATGTTGATTATGCTCAGCACTGAGTGGTCACTGGCACAGTGACAAAGAGGAGGGTGCTGAGTACGGTGCATCTCAAGGACCCACTGCACTGTCCCATTCAAGTCCCGAAGAAAGCTCTGAAGACAAGCAGCAGTATCAGCTCCAGGGGTTGCTATGTCTTGCAGGCAGAGACAGGACAGAATGCAGGATATGTGCCCTTGCCCTGTCTCTCACTGTCTCCTTGCTGTCCCATTCCACTCTTGCAAAGCACAGAGCAGTTAAAGGCCTCGAAGCATTCAAGGCAAAGAATGAGAGCACAGACATCATGTGGGTTAACAAGGAGCCAGGCAGTGCAGGCTTGACCAAAGGATGTAGCTGGTCAGAAAGTTTGCTTTAATGTTAAGACAAAGCATGAGGCCTGGAAGCTACACCTTGTCCACACCATGCAGCACAGCACTCACCAAAGACTTCCAGGGAAGTCTTCTGGGGTCCTGCAAGTCCACTGCCTTCTGGCTAGGTTTCACAGTTTGGAAGGCTATTGTTAGATGTTCAACAGCAACAAAAACGGATAAATGTGTGTCAGATACCTGTTTGATCCATTGTCTTTCCACATTACCACAAAATTACTGCATAACCACAAATGGGATTAAAGTGCTGAGTCAATGGAAAGTGCCTATAAAGCAGGAAGAGCCCAGGAGAAAATCTATGCCCTGAAATTTGGCAAAATACTGGAAAATTATGATAACTGGTCCTCTGCCTCCCTAGAGAGCTCCAGAATGCATCTTCCTCTCTCCTGGCATCTTTAGAAATTAAAGCTTTCCTGAGAAAAGCCTCTGAGAGTTGTCAACAGACAAAGCAGCATAGAGCTCTGCTATTGACTGTGAAACAGAGAGAGAAGCAAACTCAGCCCTTAGCTGGAAGGGAGAGAATGGCACAAGACAGGTCATGAAGCTCTGGGACAGGCAGAGACATGAAGCCATTAAGGAGACTTGCCACCAAACTCCCCTCAGTGCCACTGCAGGGGTTGTGGCCCTCGCAGGGATCAACTAGCTTCCCAGAGAGAGGGCAGGGGCGGCTCCCTCCGGGATGTGCAGGGATTTGGGGAAGCTCCATGGGGAAGGTGCTGGTACTGCAGCTTGCACTGGTCATACAGCCTGTGCAAAACATCAGTTTGCAGAGTTCTGCACATCACGCTGTTTATAAATAGTAAAGACTGCCAGGTAGGTGCCTCTGGACTGCAGAAGTCCAATATGCCACAGCTGCATTAACTGTAACAAGTCAGCTGTGCTCAAAGCATCCCTCCTCCCCAGCAGCAAGGCTGCATGAGCACCCACCGAATGACACTAGGGCTCAGGCTGGACACAGAGAGAACCAGACACCTTCCCTGGAGGCTGGGATCCTCTGTCTGAATCAGACTTCCAAGCTCTCTGTAGATACAAATCTATACAACTCCCACAGGGATGGATAACGCTGTCCTGTCTATCTGTGCATGCAGAGGCGGCAAGTGCTGGGGACCCAGCCCACTTGGCTGTCCCCCAGCATAGACAGGTCTAGCACCGGCAGCAGTGGTATTGAGGGGAGCAGCCTTCAGCTGTAAACGCCTAAGCAGGATGTCACAAACTGCTGCCTGGATCCCTGCCCTGTGACCCCTTCTGCTCCAACAGGGAGGACTGCAGGTGCCAGCCTCCAGAGCTGTGTAGGCATTTTGACCCAAGAGGGTCAACTTACCACTCATTCATCTACCCTTTGTAGGGTAGATGAATGAGTGGTAAGTTGTGAGATGGAAGTGCCACAAGGAACCCCATGTGAATCTGTTCAGGCTCCCATGTAGCACTGTGCATGCAGCTTCTCCTGCCCTGCCAACCCACCAGCACACATGGGGAGCACCATGGCCTTTCAGGCTGCTCAGGGCTACTCAAAGGAGCTACCTGCGTTGGACCAGCCCCAGGCTGTCCTACATCATGGGCAGTTCATGAAGCATCTACAGCTTGCACTTCTGCACATCAATTAACCCCGTCTCACATAGTGGGGTGGGGGCTGATTAGTTCTCTCAGTGCCTTTGGAGACAACAGATTCTTTATTTTTGGATCCTCGGTCTCACACATAACTTTTTGTTCATAAAAATCAGTCTCTATGCAGTACCTCCATGGCATCAAAGCTACACAAGTGCCATAGAAAGCTCCTCCAGGCCTCAAATCCAAATTCTCTGGGATCAAAACCTAATCACTTAAGATGTCATTCCTCATAATGGCCAAAATCGAGAGGAGAAAACAAAGGAGCAACACCTCCTGTTGCATGCAGCAATGACACTCAGGTTCCAGAAAGCACTAGTGAAAGCACGGCTCCAAGTTGCATCCGTGGGGATGCCACAGAGGGGGGACACATCTCAGCAAGAGGTGGTTGAGCAAGAACAGCCACCAAGGATCTGTCCAGCACTCAGCAACCTGAGGACACTGCATGCCTCTGTGACATCCTCTGTCTTGGTGTGCTTGGAAGCAGTGAGTGGGTAGGCGAAAAGGGGACAACTGCTAGGACTAGAACAGAAGCAGTGAGAGGAGAGGATACCCACTTAACCAAGTCAGACTCAGGGACTCAGCACACACTGTATGTGCAAGGTGACAGTAAGGACCAGAGGCATAACCTCTGTCATGCACAAGTTGCCTACACAAGGAAAAGAGGTAGGTCCTGAGGGGGCTGTGAAGAGCCCCAAGGGTTCACCAGTTAGTTGTTCTTTGTGAAAAACAGCATTGCCCGGGCCTATGACCCACTGCCCATGAAAGTGCCATGGCAGTATTCCTACATCATCGTTTCTTCTGCAACAAGCACATTCTGAGCTTTTCCCACTCATTATGTCCCTGCAGGCCCTGTCCCCAGACTTTACTCATCACCAGGTCCCAACCAGCCATGACACTTCCAGCACCAGAAAGGAAAAGTATTCCTCTGCAGACAGCAGCACTTCAACAGAGAGCTATTTCTCTGCATGCCCACTACCACCTCTGCACCACATGGAGAGGAGGCGTAAGGCTGCCACGTACAGAACAAGTATGTCACAAACATCAGACCAGGAAAAGAAGCTGGAGTGACTATCCCATTTCCGGAGCAAGATGTAGAAGCAGTTAGGACAGAGAAGCTCACCAGCTGCCAGAAAGCCTCCACAGAACAGCTGATAAATCCCTGCTCTCATACTTTCAGAACCTTAGTGATTTACTGACTTTGCTGTCAGAGCTCCCAGCACTTCCATCAGTGGAAAACGAGAGCTACAGATTTCATAGATTTTTGTGCAGCCACCACTTCCCAGCTGAGCTCAGTTCAGCAGTGCTGGCTGTTACATGCAGGGAAAAGCACAGCTCTCTGTCCAGACAGCACTCCTGACAAAACCCCAGTAAGCTTGTCACTTCTTTTTGCCAACAGGGATTTTCTGCTGTCACCAGCCAAAGGAACCAAGCTTTCGCAAAGGATTGTGCACTGGGCTGTGCACAACACAGACTCCCATCCTCCACATGCATCTGCCTTACATCTCGGCCCCAAAAGGGAAGGCAGGTTCCTCACTGTCACTGACTAGGACACCTCCTCTGCACCCAACAACTGCACCACTGTGAGCCTTTTCCTCATGCCCTGTCAATGCTCTGCCAGCTCTACAGGCCAGCCCAATTAGGATAGACAATGCACGGACAACTACTGCATAACTTAAACAGAGCAGCAGAGTCCTTCTAAAACCTGACAAACAAGAGGAAAGTTTCTTTCAGGATTCTTTCATGGTTTCTCTGCAGATGATTAAGGACCTGGCTAAATCCTTTCAAACCTTCTCCTCTCTTAAAAGGGAGGAATAGGGATACTTTAAATTCCTGTTATGTTGTAAGACACCCCTGTGGCTGGGTATCACCTACAGAATGACATTAGCTAACAAATTAGTCACTGTCAGCTGGAGCAGTGACACACATTCGTCATCTTGCTTTACTTTAAATGTCAAGCTCTTGTTGAGCCTCATGTCAATCAATTCAGCCGGTGTGAAATATTCTTCTTATTATTATACATTATAAAGAATAATCTTAACAAAGGAAAGATTTGCACAGTCAAGTCTCCTTTTATCCTTCCACAGAAGCTACCCACTGCATCCAGATTCACAGGCATTTGCAGCTCACAAGGGACATTTCCACAAGTGACCTTCAAGGAAACCGTTAGGACTCAGAGATCTGCCTTTTTATTCGTGCTGAATCTTGAAACGAAAAAATAATCATTTGTTTGTGAGAAAAAAATGGACTGTGTTTCAGACTTTTACATTTTAATCACAAAAACTCATGACACATGTCTGCTCATGAAATTATTTGCAAAATGTCTTTCAGTATCTACTCGCCCTAACTTCCCTCTTGTCTGCTTATGCCCCTAATTATGGTGGTGTTAAGATTCTTCGTTGCTGGGAGATGACCACATTTCTCTGAAGCTAACCATGTATCACTGATTCTCCAGAATAATCACTAGGAAAGCAGATTTTGTGGGCAGACAAAGACAGACTTCTCAGTGATGGGCTCTGAATTACACAGTGAAATCTTAAGGAGATCCGAGTGCCACAGTGGCTAAATGACCTCGGAGGTGTCACCTGGGGCCCACCTTCAGCCAGAAGACACCACCACTGCAGAGAACTACCACCATCCTGGGGCAAGGTTGCTATAAGGGAAAATGTTGAGAACATAAAATGCCCATATCTCAAGAGCTCATTTGTCTGTTATTATATATATTTCAGCATACCTGAAATGAAAACCGCCCAGAGGAAAGTCAAGCACTGCTACTACCTGGGCAGGGACTGATGCCACAGATATACATGGGAGTCGGGAACTCCCACAAGCCTGTTGGAGTTCAAAATTAGCTGCAAACAAGAGAGAGAAATTTCTCTCTCTGTGGTCTCTATGCAGCATTTAAGAAAACCTTTGCAGTTTTTGTGCTTTGCAGGATGAAGACACACCTTTCCAGCCCTGCAGGTGAAGCAATGCTCTCAGTGCCTGGAGCAGAGGTGCCATGCACTGCAGTCTGCTTGCAACACTGGGAGGGATGACAGCATCTAGGACAACACCCACCTTGTGCAGACGCTAGATGGATGGAGCCAACTCCCCAGTAAGGCACTGCTATTTGCCTTTCTTAACCAGGGCAGCTAAATAAGTTTGATATGATTAAGCTGAAAACCTTTGGGCTAATGGTGGCTCTCCTCACTGCCCGCAGCCCACGTGTGCTCCTGCCAGCGCCCAGCAGTGCATGAGGCTTGCTGCCAGCTGTCTTAAGTGCCCACACCAGCAGCATGCATGGCCAACCTGGGGTGCTTCAGAGCTGTGCCGGGTGTGCAGTGAGCAGCATCCTGCAGTGGGGCATGAGCACAAATCCAAATGTGATGAAAACCCAAACAGCAGAAGTGCCCAGCCATGTCAGCTGTAGGGACTGCACAGGTGTGGGAATCACTTGTTCCTCAGCTCCGGTGGGCACACCAGCATTACTGACTATATTTTTAACAATGAAACACAGCAAAATACAAGGGACTGTCACTTGTCTGCCCTGTAGCAGGAGCACATCCTAGCCGCTCCTGAGTGCATGCATAGCCCACGGGCACTTGGGCTTGGACACAGAAGCGTGTGCAGGTGTGGGCACCTCTGGCTCTGCCACAGATAGTGCAGGATGCAGCCCCTGGCCGCCCAGCTGTACTCCCCACTGCATTTACTCACTGATCTCCAGCTGTCTCTGAATCCTGCCCTTGCAGCGCTCCCGGTAGTCAGTCTGTGTGGCGTTGTACTCAGACATCACTTCTACGAACTTGCGCGACAGCGTTGAGTGCTGCAGAGGGAAGAGCAACAGAGGGGGTTCAGAACCTGGCTGCTTCCAGCATCCAAACACCATTTCCAGCCTGGCAGCCACTCTCAAACTGTATGAGAATTCAAGGTGGGCAACAGCGCATGACAAGGCTAGGACTGACCCTGAACCCTGCACCCCAGTCTAGGCTTTTTTCTCAGCCTCCAGAGTTCACTGGGGGTTGTGGCAGGCAGCAGTCCCCTTGAGGCCAACACAGGTGACTGGGCTGATCCCATGGCAGCTACCTGGCAGGGGACATTTGCCAACAGATAGCAGCACTGGAGTTGGAACCCCAGTGCCACCCAGCCCATGCCCCTGACTGTTCCTACAGCAGCACCGATCTGAGAACATTTTAGTGGTCTGTCAGAAGAAATGGGTAATGTGCTGGTAGAGAAGCAGGTCTAGCACAGCAGACAGACAAAACATCACCAACCTGGTTCTGAACTTGTCTGTCCTGCTGGGAGTGGGTAGTGCTGCTGCCCAGCCTTTCCTGCCTGCTGCACTTCCCCAGGCACAGGCAGGGGCCAGCCACCAGTCAGGCTGGCGTGGAGCACTGGGCCGAGCAGGCTAGCCTGTTAGCATGTAGCATGCTCTAGGACAGCCCTGTTTTCCCTCCCCATACTGGAGGGCCCAGACATTCCCCATGCCCCCTAAACCTCCCCCAAACTCTGTCCACCCATCCACTTCAGGAATTTCAAAGACAACAGAGCCTTTATAAATTGCATCATAGAATGGTTTGGGTTGGAAGGGGCCTTAAAGACCATCCAGTTCCGACCACCTGCCATGGGCAGGGACACCTCCCACTAGACCAGGTTGCCCAAAGCCCCATCCAGTCTGACCTTGAGCACTTACAGGGATGGGGCACCCACAACTTCTCTGGGCAACCTGTTCCAGTGCCTCACCACCCTCATAGTAAAGAATTTCTTCCTTATATCTAACCTAAATCTACTCTCTTGTGCTTTAAAACTTTTACCCCTTGTCCTATCACTACACCCCCTGACCAAAAGACCCTCCCCAGCTTTCCTGTAGGGCCCCTTTAAGTACCAGAAGACCACTATACAGTCTCCCTGGAGACTCTTCTCTCTGCTGAGAGTTCTCAGCCTGTCCCCATAGAAGTGCTCCAGCCTGTGATCATGCTCATGGCCTCCTCTGGACTTGCTCCAACAGTTCCACATCCTTCTTGTGCTGGGGGCCTCAGAGCTGAACACAGTACTCCAGCTGGGGTCTCAGGAGAGCAGAGCAGAGGGAAAGAATCACCTCCTTTGATCTGCTGGTCATACTTCTTTTGATGCAGCCCAGAATACGGTTGGCTTACATTTGCCGATTTAGACACAAAGATGTTCTTTGGGACTATATCAAAGGCTTTGTACAAGTCACAGTAGATGACATTGGTTGCCCTTCTCTTGCCCCACAATGCTGTCATAGAAGGCCACCAAGTTAGTCAGGCATGATTTGCCCTTTATGAAGCTATGTTGCCTATCTCCAGTTGCCTCTCTGTCTTCCATAAGCCTTAAAATAAGCTGAAATAGCTCTTTACAGCCCTCCAGCCATTCATAAACAATGAGACTATTTATCTGAGTCTCACCACCAAGCTGCCTGCCACTGCAGTGCAGCTAACAGAATCATCTACGTTGGAAAAGACCTCCAAGATCACCGAGTCCAACCTTTGACCTAACACTAACAAGAACTCCACTAAACCATATCCCTAAGCTCTACATCTAAATGTCTTTTAAAGACCTCCAGGGATGGTGACTCCACCACTTCCCTAGGCAGCCTATTCCAATGCCTAACAATCCTTTCAGTAAAGAAGTTCTTCCTAATATCCAACCTAAAACTCCCCTGGTGCAACTTTAGCCCATTCCCCCTCGTCCTATCACTGGGCACATGGGAGAACAGACCAACCCCCACCTCGCTACAGCCTCCTTTAAGGTACTTATAAAGAGCGTCGCCCCTGAGGTCGTCCCCGAGCCTCCTCTTCTCCAGGCTGAACAACCCTGGCTCCCTCAGCCGCTCCTCATAAGACTTGTTCTCCAGACCCCTCACCAGCTTTGTAGCCCTTCTCTGGACTCGCTTGAGCACCTCAAAGTCCTTCTTCTAATGAGGGACTCAAAACAGAACAGAGTACTCAAGGTGAATACTCCACAGTACTCGAGATAAGCCCAGCTTCGCACACAAACTGCTCACCCTGAATGCTGGTCCCATGGGGACACAGGGGGATGGCTGCACATCTGCTGCCTGCAGAGCTTCCTGCCCACCTGGGGCTGATGTCACAGCAGAGCTGTCAGCCCCTGCACACAGATCACCCTCATTATATTAGTCTACTTTCCATTACCAAGGAAAGGCAACCAGATCCCAACTACAGCCAGTCAAACATACTGACCCCTGACAAGCATCACCCATCCACAAAGCTGGTGCTGCCCCTGGGTGGGAGCTCATCCCCCTTCACCCACCCAGAACCCATCTGTGCTGGGAGTGCCATACGATAGAGATGCCCACTAACAAGAGAACAGCAAACAGCGATGAAGATATTCCAGGAAAGCCAGGACAGAGCACCACATGCATCCAACATCCAAACACTTACACTTCATCAACAAGCCTTTTTCCCAGCATTCCTGAAAACTGAGAAACTCAGAAAACTGAGCTTCTCATGCATGAGTCTCAAGGGAAGCTAAATTTGATGCTGTGTCAGGCAAGAACCGTTCATGACCTTCTTCATCCATGCAGCAGAAGTAACAGCATGCTGGAGTTTAAGAAGTGTTTGGATTGTGCACTTAGCGACATGGTCTGAATTTTTGGGTAGGCCTGCGTGGTGCCAGGAGTTGGACTCTATGATCCTTCTGGGTCTCTTCCAACTCGGGATATTCTATGATTCTATGATTCTGTGATTGATGGGACTGGCTACATATACCGCACAGCCTGAACAGTCAGCATTCCACCTGCAGGCGACAGACATCTACAAGCTGGGGCCAGCCAATGGTACCCAGGTGGGAAGATGCAAGGTGGGAAGCCAATGGTGCAAGGTGGGAAGCCACTGGATTGTGTTACCCCAGCCTCACACCCCACAGACTGCTCATGCAGCCAGACTCCAGAAGCAGGAGCAACAGGTGATATAGAAAAATGGTGGAGGGAGAAAGGAGAATAGGAGACAGAAAAGGGACAGGAAAACAAGATATCCAGAAAGAATGTAAGGAGAGAGAACACTGAGAGTGACTGACAGGATGAAGGAACTCTTGGTAAAACAAAGAACTGTTGGCAAGCCACCAGAATGGCCTAAGCTCACAGTGAGTTACATCCCATGGACAGCTGAAACAAAGGGCTGTACCTGAGCTCTGCCCAGCTGGAGTATGCTTCAAAGCCTGTACGTGGGCAGGACACTGTCAATACAGCATGTCCCTGCACTCCCTGCACTGTCACTGCAACAGGCCAAACATGCATGATGCACACATGCATTCAGATGCTCCTACCAGGTGTCCATGTGTCCTGAGCAGCCCTGACCAACACACCCCTACCCCTACCTCCTGGGCACAGCACTGGAGACATCTTTAGAAACACCTGCATTTGCTTTGCAGCTATTCTAAGCAAGAGGCAGGTCAGCATTTATGGCAGACCCTCAGGCTCCGCCAATCTGATTCCTCTTCTGCTGGCAAACCTCACACAAAAGACCCTGGCAGCGTCAGCTTCAGCAAGCAGCCTCTGCTCGAGGCGCCCAGCCCAAAGCAAGGTCAGAATAGCTCCTGATCATCTTCAAGTCATAGCTACAAATCCTGCAAAGATGTGATATACTGTCCAAGTGACTCCTGTTCTGCCTTTTCAAAATCATTTTCCTAAAATCCAGTTCATTCTCATTCAGCTGAAAGCTATCAACATATGTTGATCTGCAGCCAAATACAGCCTTAGGTGTTGAAAGACATTCCTTTCTGCTAATCAGTATACCACACCACCTCTCTTTTACTTAAGTTATTCAACTTAGTGTTTATTCTGTCAGATTGTTATTTTACATTCCCACAGGCATCCCACATATCTATAAAATGCATTTGATTTTGAAAGAACACAGTTTCACAAAAATGCACTAGAAAAAGCATTTTAAATGGCTTTTAGTCATTAAATAATAAAAACTGCTTGAATATTCAGAGTAAATAAAAAGCAATTTCTTGCATTTGAAAGAAAAAAAAAAAAAGTAACATTATGAAATGGGGTTGTTTCACATAGGGCCAGTAACAATTTACTCCTCAAATGTTGGGAAAGCAACCCACTATGCTGAACCACCAAGATGGATTTCCAAAGAGCTCATGCAGAACCAGCAGTCTCGGGGTACCTATGGAGTGCTACAAAACACCCACAAAGCATATACTGAAACCAAAGACCTTGTCCTATAACATTTTTCTATTTAAGAGAAAGATATTTCTGAAATGCTCATCCTGTGTGGATTCCTGTGGGTCACCCCAGCCTTCCTCCAGAGCTCCCACTGGGTATACAGGGGAAGCAGAGTTCCTGCTTCTGAGATTCCACCAACTGGGTTTCTTTCACAGTGTATGAAACAGTCCAACCAAGGTGAAAATTTCCACTGCACCAGCTGGATAAACCAAGCCCAAAAGCAATTAAAGCAAAAGCTATTCTAAATAACAAATACTGACATTTGGAAGAATGACAGTACTAGTGTTCACTCTGCTATGAACTTGAAAAAACTTTCATACTTATAGAAACACTGAAAATACTGTCACCATTTCTGTGAACCTGCATCTCTGGCAATATTTCTGAGATGGGGATACCCTCAGGAGCTGCACAACTCCCTGTGACCCCAAAGTACCTGTATCTTTTCAGATATGGCTACTGCTGTTAAAGACAACAAAAAATGTTTTTATAAATACATAAACACAAAAAGGAGGACTAAAGAGAGTCTCCATCCTTTACTGGATACAGGGAGGAACTTAGTGACAAAGAGATGAGGAAAACACTAAGGTGCTTAATGCCTTCTTTGCCTCAGCCGTTAGCAGCAAGACCAGTTATTCTTTGGATACCCAGTCTCCTGAGCTCGTGGAAGGGAACAGGGAGCAGAATGTGGCCTTCATAATCCATGAGGAAATGGTTGGCGACCTACTACAGCACTTGGATGTACACAATGGGGCCAGATGGGATCTACCCAAGGGTACTGAGAGAACTGGCAGAGGAGCTGACCAAGCCACTTTCCATCATTTATCAACAGTCCTGGCTATCGGGGGAGGTCCCAGTTGACTGGCAGCTAGCAAATGTGACGCCCATCTACAAGAAGGGCCAGAGGGTAGACCTGGGAATCTATAGACCTGTTAGTTTGACCTCAGTGCCAGGGAAGCTCATGGAGCAGATTATCTTGAGAGTCATCACACAGCACTTACAGGGCAACCAGGTGATCAGGCCCAGTCAGCATGGGTTTATGAAAGGCAGGTCCTGCTTGACAAACCTCATCTACTTCTATGGCAAAGTGACGCGCTTGGTGGATGAGGGAAAGGCTGTGGATGTGGTCTACCTTGACTTCAGTAAGGCTTTTGACACCGTTTCACACAGCATTCTCCTCAAGAAACTGGCTGCTCATGGCTTGGACTGGCGTACACTTTGTTGGGTTAGAAACTGGCTGGATAGCCGGACCCAAAGAGTTGTGGTGAACGGAGTTATATCCAGCTGGAGGCCGGTCACTAGTGGTGTCCCCCAGGGCTCAGTATTGGCCAGTTCTCTTTAATATCTTTATCGATGATCTGGAAGAGGGGATTGAGTGCACCCTCAGTAAGTTTGCAGATGACACCAGGTTAGGTGTGTGTGTTGATCTCTCGAGGCTAGGAAGGCTCTGCAGAAGGATCTGGATAGGCTGGACTGATGGGCTGAGGCCAACTGCATGAAGTTCAACAAGGCCAAGTGCTGGGTCCTGCACCTGGGGTGCAATAACCCCAAGCAGCACTACAGGCTGGGAGATGAGTGGTTGGAAAGCTGCCTGGTGGAGAAGGACCTGGGAGTATTGGTGGATAGTCAGCTGAATATGAGCCAGCAGTGTGCTCAGGTGGCCAAGAAGGCCAACAGCATCCTGGCTTGCATAAGAAACAGTGTGGCCAGCAGGACTAGGGAAGTGATTGTCCCCCTGTACTCAGCTCTGGTGAGGCCGCACCTCAAGTACTGTGTTCAGTTTTGGGCCCCTCGCTACAAGAAAGACATCAAGGTGCTCAAGCAAGTCCAGAGAAGGGTGGTGAAGCTGGTGAGGGGTCTGGAGAACAAGTCTTATGAGGAATGGCTGAGGGAGCTGGGATTGTTCACCCTGGAAAAGAACAGGCTCAGGGGCAACATTATTGCACTCTACAGGTACCTTAATGGAGACTGTAGCAAGGTGGGGATTGGTCTATTCTCCATATTCTCCAACGTGTCTGGTGATAGGATGAGGGGGAATGGGCTAAAATTGCACCAGGGGAGGTTTAGGTTGGATATTAGGAAGAACTTCTTTACTGAAAGGGTTGTTAGGCATTGGAATAGGCTGCCCAGGGAAGTGGTGGAGTCACCATCCCTGGAGGTCTTTAAAAGATGTTTAGATGTAGAGCTTAGCGATATGGTTTAGTGGAGGACTTGTTACGTCAAAGGTTGGACTCGGTGATCTTGGAGGTCTCTTCCAACCTAGATGATTCTGTGATTGAGCCAGCACCAAGGATAGACTCATGCTCCTGTGGAAGAGGCCAGCACCCTCATCTGCCCCAGGACCACAGTTGGAGGACCAGCCCTGTCAGATCTTCTGGTACACATCCTCACAGGTCTTCCCTGCCTTCATAGCTTCAACATAGCCCAGACAATTTAAGTAGTCAAACAGCAGATGGGTACCCCAGCCCACATCAATGGACGGGAAGTGGAAGTTGTTCCTATGAAGGCTCCAGGTCCAGTGGGGCTCTTTTGGCTGGCAATGACAACAGCAAAACCAGAATGAAAGTCCATAATCTTAATGCCTAGATACCACTGCTACTCCTACTTTACAACATGCTGACACGGGTAATCTAGCTTCTCATTTTTTCTTTTACTCAGTGATTTGCTCACAGCAAAGTCTGTATGAACGAGTAAAGCCCTTGTTGCAGAAATACCTACACAAAGATCACACTTAATGTACCAGACATCTAAATCAGATCTCCAGTTCAACCTGTCCCAACTCCCACACACAAAAGCACTTTTCAGAAGCAGGGCAGCTTCTTTGGGCTTCATTCTAGACAGATCAGAGCATGCTGCTGAATGTATGGCACAAAAAGAGTTTTAAAATGACAATTTTAACACCTTGGTAGGCTTAGCAATTGCAAATTTTTCTCTCAGACTGATGATTTAAAATTAATTTCAATCTGGTTCCTACTGGTTTCCTTGGCTCCAGATAGCATAAGCAAGTGAAGGTGAGCCTGGCCACATGCCAGGCCCTGCACGCAACCCCTTCCCACTTTCCTGCACTAGGGAGGTGCAGAGATGGTTCCACTGTGCTGTGCTGAGCCCAGGCAGTAATGTGCAGCACCAGCAGCACTGAGGGCAGGCAGGATCTCAGACACTAGGAGAGAGCTGGGATCAGGGCCAGGTTCCAGCGAGCACAGACATGTTGCCAAGTGCCCAAGAAGGAGCTGGGAAAGCCAAAGCTCAGCTGGAACAGTGTCAGTGTTGTGCAGGACAGCAAGATGGTCTGCCAAAAGTACCAGTGAGCCTGAAGGAGCCCCATTGACTAGGGAAATGGCCAAGGCAAGGGTTAGATTTTTCTCTTTTGCTTCAGTCCTCTTGGCCTCCTAGAGTCCTCTGCCAGAGACATGAAGAACTACCCACAGAGCAGGATGTAGGCTATGGGAGAGCTTACACCAGCTGGAGATACACAGGTCCATGGGACCTGGCCCATGTCACTGTAAAGGGCCTCTCCATCATCTTCAAAAGACAGCAGTGACCATGGGTGATTCCAGAGGATTGGCAAAAGGTAAACATTAGACCAAACTTTTGGTAAGAGAATCTGGGAAACCCAAGGCTGCTCAGCCTCCCCTGAGTCCTCCTGGAAGGACAAGAAGGTAATTGGAAACAACCAGTGTAGATTTACCAGGGGCAAATCATGCTGTACTAACCTGTTTGCCTTTTCCAATGAGATGCCTGGCTGTGCAGATGAGAGGAGAATAAAGAATGGTATATATCATGAGTTTAAGGCCTTTAGCACAGACTCACGCAGTATACTTATAGACATTTTGATAAGAGATGGGCTGGATAAGGTAGATGGAAAATTGGACTGCTAGACTCAGAGGGTTGTGAACAGCAATACAAAGTCCAACAAGTGGCCAGTTCCTAATGACAATCCCTCCATGTGTGATGCTGGGGACTATATGTTAAAAACATTCATCACCAAGCTGGCATGACAGAGTTGAATGCATTTTCAGCACATTTGCAGAATACATCAAATTGGGAATTTGGAAGGCAGGGCTGGCATTCAGGGGGACCTCTAAAGTCTGGAGAAAGAGGCTGACAGGAATCCCATGAAGTTCAAAGGGAAATGCAGGGTCCTGCACTGGGGACAGGAATGCAAGATGGGCTAGGTGCCAGGTGACCAGAAAGTAGCTTTACAAAAGCCCCTGAAGTCCTGGTGGAGAGAAGACCACGCCCATGAGTCAGCAGTCAGCAGTGAGCAGAAGGACAGCCAGCAGAAAAAGGACAGGGATTACTCTTTCCACCTGCCAATTGTGAGACCACACCTAAAGTGCTGTGTTCTGAAAGGGGCTTCCCTAGAGAAGTCACATGGGAGTGAACACAGTTGAGGCCACTGAGATGGTCTAGGCTGGAGCACAGGCTGAGAGAAGCAGGTTAGGTCAGCTAGAGGTGACAAAGCTCAGGGGGATCTTAGAAACACCCTGGGAAGAGAGAAGATGGAACCAGACTCTTCTTGGAGGTGCACAGTGGCAGGACAAGAGGTGATGGACCAAGCTGGAATATGGGAAATTGCAAAATTTCCTATATGAAATTTAACTGGAAATCATCACAAGAGTGGTCAAACACTGGACGAGGGCCTAGAGGACCCATGGACCTGATGTCCATGGCATCTCCATCCTTAGAGATACCAAGAATGCAGCCTGACAATGCAACCTGATATGGCTGGCATGGTTCTGGGGCAGGGACTAAGATCTCCTGACTTCCCCTCTCACTGATACACTGTGATCCCATGATAAGGAACAAATCCAGATGGCAGATTTCTAGCTGGGCCACTGGCTTGTTGCTGGATGGCTGCGTCCAAAGAGGACACCTACACTTGCTCACAGACAGTGCCAGCTGCAATATCTCCATTACACTCCCTGTGGCAGTGAATATGTCCCATAGCACCAAAAGTCTGAAATTGCACAGCAGTGCACCAAATAACAGGGCAAAACCATCAAGGGCCATGGACATTTTCACACTAATTGTATATCCAAGCCAGAAAATTACAAATACAAATGATTAGCGGGGAGATGCTGGAGCTGCCCTGTAGGGAAAGTGGGATCAGCATCCTCCCAAACTCTACAACAAACTGGAATGCAGATAACTCTCAACTCAGAGCCAAGTCACTGCCTTACCATAAGCTCACCCCACACTGTTTCCCTGGGGACAGCTACAAAATTTGTGTTGGCACAGCTCATCCATCAGGCACTCACAGTCCAGCAGTGCCACTTGCCAGACCCACAAGAGCTATCAGCACTACTCACCTGCAGCGCATGATGACGAGCAAAGCCAGCAATGCAGCCCGAGGATGACGCTGCTCCGTGCCCAGCTCTGCTCCCAGCCTCCACCATCCTGAGTACATGCTGAACTACACACTGCTGTGCACAGGGTCCCAGCACAGGGTCAGCATCCATGAGAAGACAAACAGTCAGAGACTGACTGGATCACAAGCCCAAGCCCAGAAGAAGAGCATTGTGCTACATCATCCACTTCAGCATTGCAGTGCAGGGGCTCTGAGCTTTCAACTTGCATTGGGTCCCCACCAGGCTTTGATGGAAGGAAGCCTCACCATATCTGGAGGCACTGGGATTCAGGAGAGCAAGAGGAGGTAAAAGATACCCAAATTTCTTTAGTTCCTTCCAGGGGATGAAGGGAGATCGTGATTAAGAGCTCCAAGCTTTGCTGCTAACCCTTTACCGGAAAATGAGCTTTGGGACTGGTCCCCGGGGCTGTGCAGCCCTGTGTGCTCCTACTTTCCTGCAGGCTGTTTGGGCACACCTGTGTATCACATGCCTGGTCTCCACCTTCTTGCCACTGTCACCCACACCTGTATTTGATGGCAAACCACTCCTGAAAGGCGCATTGTGGAGCAGAGCTGAGAAGAAAGCTTGGTGGTGGTGGTTTCACAGCACTGCTGGAAGCACGCAGCAACAGCAGTGTCTTTGGAGTGGTAAAGGAAGAGGTGTTTTGGGTTTTTTTGTTTGTTTTTTGTTCTGGTAAGAGACCTATGACATCAACTATGACATCATCGGCATAAGCGAAACCTGGTGGGATGAGTCCTGTGACTGGGGTGTTGCGATAGATGGTTACAGGCTCTTCAGGAGGGACAGGCAGGGTAGGCGAGGTGGTGGGGTGGCGATGTATGTGAAGCAGGGGCTGGACTGTGTGGAACTTCAGGTCGGCGATGGCAAAGTTGAGAGCCTCTGGGTAAGGATCAAGGGACGAACGAATAAAGGGGATGTCGTTGTGGGAGTCTATTACAGACCGCCTGGCCAGGACGATAGCGCCGATAAATTATTCTTTACAGAACTAAGAGAGGCCTCGAGATTAACTCCCCTTGTCCTTATGGGGGACTTCAACTTGCCGGACGTTAACTGGGAGTGCCACACGGCTGACACGAGCAAGTCCAGGAGGTTCATGAAGCACCTAGATGATAACTTCTTGGTACAGGTGCTAACGGAGCCAACTAGGAAAGGTGCCCTCCTAGACCTGTTGCTAGAAAACAGAGAGGGTCTGGTGGGAGATGTGGTGATTGGTGGCCGCCTCGGTCATAGCGACCATGAAGTGGTTGAGTTCAAAATTTATGGTGACAGAAGGAAAAGTGCCACCAAAACCTCATCCCTAGATATGGGGAAAGCGGACTTCAGGCTGCTCAGGGAACTAGTCAGTAAGGTCCCCTGGGAAACTGCTCTTGAAGGCCTCGATGTCCACCAGTGCTGGTCACTCTTTAAGCGATGCCTCCTAGAAGCACAAGATAAGGCAATTCCAAAATATCGCAAGTCAGGCAGGCGGGGCAGGAGGCCGGCGTGGCTGACCAGGAACATTCTAATGGAGATTAGGCGGAAACAGAGAGTGTTTCGCTACTGGAAGGAGGGCCAGGCGTCATGGAAAGAATACAGGGATGCTGTTCGTGTTTGTAGGGAGAAAGTTCGAGTGGCCAAAGCACAGCTAGAGTTGAAGCTGGCTGTGTCTGTGAGAGAAAATAAAAAGGGTTTTTTTAGATATGTAAATGGAAAAAGGAGAACTAAAGAAAACATAGGGCCGCTCCTTGATAGGGAAGGTCTCCTCACAGACGATGACGTAGGCAAAGCAGAGACGCTTAACGCCTTCTTTGCCTCTGTCTTCAATGCCGATGATGGGCGTCGGGACCCAGGGTGCCCTGAGCTGGAGGACCGGGACGGTGGGGATGACAAACTCCCAACTGACCCTGAACGTGTGCGGGATTTGCTACTCCACCTGGATCCCTACAAGTCCATGGGTCCGGATGGGATTCATCCCCGGGTGCTGAAAGAGCTGGCGGATGTCATTGCGGAACCTCTATCAATTATTTTTCAACGATCCTGGGAATTTGGAGAGGTCCCGGTAGACTGGAAGCTGGCAAATGTTGTGCCAATTTTCAAGAAGGGTCAGAAAGAAGACCCTAGCAATTACAGGCCTGTCAGTCTCACGTCAGTGCCTGGTAAAATCATGGAGAAGTTGGTTCTTGGACTCATTGAGGCGCACCTGGGGGACAAAGCAGTTATTGGTCCCAGCCAGCATGGGTTTGTGAAGGGTAGGTCCTGCCTAACTAACCTGATTTCCTTTTATGATAAGATCACCCGTATGGTGGACCAAGGGAAACCAGCTGATGTGATTTTTTTGGACTTCAGCAAGGCTTTTGACACGGTTTCCCATAGGATCCTACTGGACAAAATGTCCACCATAGAGCTAAATAAAAACATCATACGATGGGTGAGCAATTGGCTAACGGGCAGGGCCCAAAGGGTTATGGTAAATGGAGCTGCGTCAGGCTGGCGGGCGGTCACCAGTGGGGTCCCTCAAGGCTCCATTTTAGGGCCGGTACTTTTCAATATTTTTATAAATGATCTGGATGTAGGAATAGAGGGTATTTTGAGCAAGTTTGCTGATGACACCAAACTTGGAGGAGTTGTGGACTCAAGTGAGGGCGTAAAGGCCTTGCAGAGGGATCTGGACAGGTTGGAGAGCTGGGCGATCACCAACCGCATGAAGTTCAATAAGAGCAAGTGCCGGGTCCTGCACCTGGGACGGGGAAACCCTGGCTGCACGTACAGACTGGGCGATGAGACGCTGGAGAGCAGCCTAGAAGAGAGGGATCTGGGGGTCGTGATAGACAGCAAGTTGAATATGAGCCAGCAGTGTGCCCTGGCAGCCAGGAGGGCCAATCGTATCCTGGGGTGCATCAAGCACGGCATCGCTAGTAGGTCAAGGGAGGTGATTGTCCCGCTCTACTCTGCGCTGGTGCGGCCTCACCTCGAGTACTGTGTGCAGTTCTGGGCACCACAGTATAAAAAGGACATGAAACTGTTGGAAAGTGTCCAGAGGAGGGCTACGAAGATGGTGAAAGGCCTTGAGGGGAAGACGTACGAGGAACGGCTGAGGTCACTGGGCCTGTTCAGCCTGGAGAAGAGGAGGCTGAGGGGAGACCTCATCGCAGTCTACAACTTCCTCGTAAGGGGTTGTCAAGAGGCAGGAGACCTTTTCTCCATTAACACTAGTGACAGGACCCGCGGGAACGGGGTTAAGCTGAGGCAGGGGAAATTTAGGCTGGACGTCAGGAGGGGGTTCTTCACAGAGAGGGTGGTTGCACACTGGAACAGGCTCCCCAGGGAAGTGGTCACTGCACCGAGCCTGTCTGAATTTAAGAAGAGATTGGACTGTGAACTTAGGCACATGGTCTGAACTTTTGGGTAGACCTGTGCGGTGTCAAGAGTTGGACTTGATGATCCTTAAGGGTCCCTTCCAACTCAGGATATTCTATGATTCTATGATTCTATGATTCTATGATTCTATGACCTGCTGACATCCCCACACACACTGCCCAGTTTGTGCAGAGCTGTGCCTGTGCCAGGGCCCCTCCCAGGGTTAGGAGAGAAGAGATGGCACACAGATGCTGTCCTGCTTTGCTGTATACTGTTTCACTCTGCTTTGCTTTGGCTTTGCTATGTCCTGCTAAAAGCAAGCCCCAGCAGTTGTTATTTCCAGTTGCTCTTGAGACACATTTCAAGCCTCTCTCTTGCATCTGTTTTGCACAGCATAGTTTCCCCACTGCCTGAGGCTCAGCTATGACAGCCTCTCACCACTTGTGCAGGGTCTGGAGGATGCTGGGCTCTGTGCTGGAAGCTGCCTTTGCAGAATTAATTAGTCAGTGTTACTAGTATTGGTTAGGCATTGACTGCAGCATAGTGGAGCAGACTACACAAGTGGCTTTATGGGCTGAAAAGGAGTAGAAATACCCCATATCCTCTTGCTTCCCTGCACAGCACTTTGAGAAAGTATAATTTATATTTGTGTGTAAAACCTCTGCGAGAGAGGCACAAGAGGTGCCTGGATCCCCACGCATAGGCAATGAAGAGCAGTGCTGACAGCTGCTATTTGCATTATCACTTTAATTGTTTGCTAAAACAAGACCTTTGCTGAGGAACAAGGACTCATTTGTTTGCTCTATCTTTTTTTTTTCCACTCATGTTTTGCCAGTATGACCAGAGAGAACAAAGTACCAGAGCTCACTCTGAAGTAAAAAAGAGGCAAATGCTGAAGAAGCACTACCAGAGCAACGGCTCCATTTTGTAAGGTGCTCTTCCACTGAAAGCTCACCAGTGTGTTGGCCAACCCGCAATAAAAACTACACAGCAGCACTATGTGGTGAGGAATTAAAGTTTCAGCCCTGGGCAAGTTTGTTTTAAGAAGCTGTGACCATGCGACACCTGTTGAAGGCTCATGGCCCTGCACCAACCACACAGACACCCCATGCATGCCCTGAACACAGTCTATCACAACTCAGTTTGCCCAGCCATCACAGCATGACTAACCCAAGGTGAATGGCTCAAGTATGGCTGAGCACTGGCTGAAAACACTGCAAGGTCACATCACCAACTTGGCGATGTGACTGGTAGGTCACATCACCAACAAGGCAGGGATGGGCAAGACTGCTTAAGACACAGAGGCTCAGCACCAGAGTGCAGCAACTAACCTAGTGAAGCTCATTAAGACTGCACAGAACAATAAGTTGATTTATTAAATAAAATGTGTTTCACTCACACTCACTCCTGGATTCACTTATTTTCTCATGCTCCGAATTCACAAGGCCAAAAACACACATGGCCAGCAGTGTTTGTGTGTGACACATCTTACGAGTCCTCCTCACATGTCCTGGGATCTTTGTTACTGGTGGCCACAGACTGGCTTGGGATGTACCTTCTGTGCTCTTCAAGAGCTGACAGCAACACTGATCTTACACCCTTTCACCCTTACCTGCCTTGGGTCTTGAGGCAGCACAGCTGATACATAATTATGGAATTATTAAAATTGTCCAGGGCCTTTAGAGGTCCTTCTCATCTGTTCTGGAGTAAGATGCCCAGTGGTTTGCTACCTACCCTAAGCTTTCTTAGAAGCTGTATGTATCTGCGCTGGCATCTTGATAACCTTCTGCGTTGGGTGCCATCAACCCATGTCAGTCTCTTCTTCCACCTGTACACACTTCCATTCAAATTATCTAAATCTTTCTATTACCTGTCTCTACAGGTAGCCACGTGCAATGCTGCATGGCAAACCCAGATAGAGTGGGGGGTCCTGAAAGACAGCAGGATCTGCTGAGTATGTTCCCAGCTGCCACATACAAGCAGGCTGATAGAAATCCTGAGCAGCGGTACCAGACTTGCCACTTCTATATGACTGGAAAGGCACAGAGCTGCTCCTGTTTTCATCAATCACCAATACAGATAACCTGCCAGGACCAGAGTCTGCCTCAATTCAGGACCAGAATTGGCTGCCTCTGTATACTGAAATGGTCTCTGCTGTGGGAAGATGTGCACCAGAAGCAACAGCCCTTTGTATCTTAGATCCCAAATCTTTGAGCACAGAGGTGTCAGGCTAATTCACCTCAATCTAAGTGCAAAGTGGCAAAGAGGAGCAAAATACTGCATGCTGGACTTCCCACAAAGAAGGTAAGGAGTTCTTATGGACTAGAGAGGACAAAGAAGTGCTTGTGCAGCTTTCTAAGGCATAAACATTTCAACAAGAATCCTTGGTCCTCTGTAGCAAGGACCAAGCTAGTAAACACACAGAGAAGTTACAACCAAGAACTACATGTAAGAAGCTGGGAACTTGTGGACTGAGCAGGCAGCTGAGGTCACCTCGGAGTGACCCACCTCCCCCAGCACAACCACTGTGACAGCTGCACCTCTTGGTGGTTTACAGGGTCGAGGCCAAAAGTGAAGGTTTCAGCCCATACATGAGCCAGCAGCCAGTAGCTTTATAGACCAGGCTGCTTTAGCAAGCGCAGTGATGAAGTCAGACCCAATGCTGGGGTGCAGCAGCACCCAGGTGTCAGTCATGGCTTCAAACACTCAACTGTCTGGCCTTGATAACCCTTGCTCAGCAGGGCCAGATAAACCCACCTTCATTGTGGGTCTCCTGGAGTATCACCACAAAGGCAGCAGTAGCTTAGTGAACGAGGAAGGGAGAAACCATGCTTGCTGGTTTGGTTGGGATAGAGTTAATTTTCTTCATAGTTGCTGGTAAGGTGTTATGCTTTCAGATTTGTAATGAAAACTGTGCTGATAACACCCCAATGTTTTAGTTGTTGCAGAGCAAACTTACATGAAGCCAAGGACTTTTCAGATTCTCATGCTGCCCTGCCAGTGAGGAGGCTGGGGATACACAAGAAGCTGAGAGGGGACAGAGTCAGGACATCTGACCCCAACTGGCATAAGGGGTATTCCATAACTTAACAGCATCATGCTGAACAGTGAAGCTGGGGAAGTTGGCCAGGGGGGCTACTGTTGCTTGGGGACTGGCTGGGCACTAGTTGGCTGGCGGTGAGCAATTGCAATTTGCATCATTTGTTTTAGTTTGGCTGAGTTCCCCCCCCCCCTTTTTTCTTTTTTTTTTTCTTTTTTCTTTTTTCTTTTTTTTTATTAAACTATCTTTACCTTGACCCACAAGTTTTCTCAATTGCCTTTCCAATTCTCTTCCCCCACCATCCCACTGAGGTGAAGTGAGTGAGCAGCTGGGGTTAAGCCACAACACCATGCTTGAGAAAGCCCTTGCAGACACACTTCCCCACTGTGCCCATGGCTTGGGGCACAACAGGCATGCGGGGCTTGGGGCTAGGAGGCCAACACTGAGCACACCTAATGCCTCTCTAAAAGGGCTTGATGCCTCCTGCCACAAGAGCATCCAAGGCTTCTCATCAGCCAGAGCACGAAGGCAGCTGCCCACAGGGAAGAGGAACATATGCTGATGGAGGCGGGGCTGCTAGAGGGGGACCCTCCCCACAGGCTAATGGGATGGGAATCATTGCCCTTGCAGGCCTGAGGAGCAACTGAAGTCAAAAGCATCCAGAACTGCACACACCACCCCTTGTCACAATGTTGGCTAGGCTGAATAAAAGCAGCCCAGTGCTGCCAACATCTGTTTGGCATGAACTCTCTGAGATCTGGTATGGGAGTCTTGGCCTTCATGGGCCCAGTGCCTCCCCTTAACTAGAAATGGA
Source organism: Aythya fuligula (assembly GCF_009819795.1). Taxonomy (NCBI): domain Eukaryota; kingdom Metazoa; phylum Chordata; class Aves; order Anseriformes; family Anatidae; genus Aythya; species Aythya fuligula. The sequence goes on from NC_045578.1 coordinate 146,319, forward strand.
GAAATCCACCACACAACAGCATGACCTGCAGGAACAGCCTAGAAAAAGAGGCTTAGCTCTTTTAGATTAGTGAGCGCGTCACCAAAATATTTCTTCTCATGTCACCTTTGAAAGCTTTCACATGTTTATCAGGAAGAAATGAGGTTAGGAATGATTTACTGGCAGGCACGTTTGTTTTTTTCTTTTCAGAGTATTAGGGTTCTATTTGCTTGTCCATTTCTAGTTAAGATTTGTGCAGCAGGGAGCTGCTCCACAGAGGACAATATGTGAATGACAGGAGAAATGCTCATTAAATGATTCATGTAATCAAGTCTCTAACTTTCCTTCTGGGAGATGGAGGATCCAAAGTTATAAAAGATCATGTTCTTTTGAAATCACTTCCCCACACAAATTAGCCCACATTTTCAGCCCATTACTGAGTAGTATGGTCAAGTTACACCATCTGTAAATGAAATACTTTTTTTGCTTTGTACACTTGTTCTGGAGATAATTTATCTTGTCTTTGTCTAATGTCATTTCATCAAGTTAAACTAGTTCAACTTTTAGAACTCAAGACGTAGCCAACAATGTATAGACTTAATGTACAGACCTGGAGTTAACAATGTGCTAGGAGGTACAGTGCCAGGAACCACCTACCCTTCTGTGCATGCCACAGACAGAGTATAGCAGCTCTAAGGCTGGCAGATGTGCTGGAGCCAAAATGCCAACACATACCTATGGCTGATCCAGATAAATCTGCACCACTGCCTGATCCAACAAAGCCACTGGAGCCATGGCTTTGGTCTCTCCTGCCTCTATCCCAATGTACCCTGCAATAATGGGACATCCAGGACAGTGCACAACTGCATAACTTTAACTTCCACACAAAATCTGTAAAAGCATGTCCCATTTTCTAACGGTACATGTTATTTAGGAACCAAAGCTCTGGCTTCAAAAGCAGTTGGAGACCAACAATAACCCTGTCTTATGAGACCTCAGTTCATCAGTGGTCAAATGCTTCTGTGTTAACTTGAGACCTGTAAGAATGCCGCAGGATGTCCAAGTGGGGTGTGATGCTTGCTCATCTCCCCTGCCTCCAGCTCACCACTATGTCCCTTCCCTCAGCACTTCTCAGGTGCTTTGCACAGCTCTCCCTAGTTGTGCCTGCCTACTGTTTCCTGGAGGAAACTTTCTTTTGACAATTTCTGCCAAGTTGTCGGCCTTGCCATGAGCAAGCCTGTTGATTGTGCTCTCTGTTGCTGTTTTTGAAGTCTAGTACTCAAACCCACTGCAGACATCACAGAGATGTTTGTGATCTGTCCTCACAGGCCAGGACCTAAGCAGTGCTCAGCAGAGCCACCTGCAGTGGCTGTAATCAGCTGTTTGTGAGAGAAAAGCCTCTCTACAAGGCACTCCAACATATCTTTGATTAAACATTTCATGGAATCACAGAATGGTTTGGGTTGGAAGGGACCTTAAAGATCATCTACTTCCAACTCCCCTGCCATGGGCAGGGACACCTCCCACCAGACCAGGTTGCTCAAAGACCAATACAACCTATTCTTGAACACTTCCAGGGATGCCGCATCCCCAGGTTCTCTGGGCAACCTGTGCCAGTGCTTCACCACCCCCACAGTGAAGAATTTCTTCCTAATGTCTAATCAAAATCTACCATCTCTTAGTTTAAAGCCATTACACCTTCCCCTATCACTTACACTCCCTGATAGTCCCTCCGCAGCTTTCGTATAGGCCTCCTTCAGGTACCAGAAGGCTGCTTTACAGCAAGGTCTCCCAAGCTACTTCTAGGCTGTTTCTTGACTTTGAGGGGAGTAGAAAGGGAAATATTCAAAATTATAGAATAATTTAGCCTTAAACGGACTTTAGGAGGTCATGCAGCCTAACCTGCAGCTCAGAGAAGGATCAGTGACTCCCATTTTCTAGTGCATGTTGGACTTACAGAGCCCTGTGTCCCTCAACCCTCATCGCTTGTAAAGCCAACATTACCCATCTCCCTTGGTTGCAGACAAGAATCAAAAGAAGCATGACCCCCTGTCAAAACTGAGCATAAAGCAGCCTCAGGACCTACTTGGGTGGAGGAAAGGGAGGTGCACCCCTTCATGCCTCAGTCTCATTAACAAAACTCGATTCAGCATGTTAATCTCATGTAACATGTTCATTTCTTATGGAACAATTTTGTGGTACTCCCCTGGAAAAGCTTTGGCAATAAACCAAGTCTCTACCTCTGTATCTGTGGATAACCCTGTTAAGAAGCCCACTGAAAGAAGTTGCTCGTTATTGGTAGTTTCACTGGAACAAGAGGGAGAATTGCATCAGCCCTTCAAGTCTACCATTTCACAGACTGCAAGGCTACACAGAGATGGAGCAGTAACCACAGCCCCGGCAGGGAAGAACATTCCCAACAGGCTGCAGGCTTGCACTCTGGCAGATAACCAATCTTTTTAGATTGCCCCAGTGACACCAGGGCAGAAACTCACCTGAGTTTTCCTTATCCTCAGGTCAGCAGATGACCTGTTCAGTCCTTCTTCTTGTTCAATGCTCTGCTCAATACCTGATTAGAGAAGAAAGACATGGATTATTTTAGGCTGTTTAGAAAAGAAAAAGAGGTTCTATGGCAAAGTGATTTTAAAAGATGGAAGCCTGTGACCTGGGGAGCATTTGGCACTGAGCAATCCCCAGTTTCTGACTCCAGCCTGTTGGTTTAGCTGGGCAGCACAGCGTCATTTCATTAATGCAATGCACACATTCCCCTTCTAACCCACTCCCTCCATTTTCAGCAATTATCCATTCAGGCAGGAGGAATCAATGACTGTCTCCATAGGAGTGGCGGGGGCTTAGGCAGGGCGCAGGACTGTGCCCAGGCACCTGGGCACCTGGGCACAGGAGAACTGACCAAAATGAGTCCTCTTCACCACCAGCTCCTGCAGCTTCACCTGCACGTGGTCAGGCATGCCAGGCAGTGTCCCTCCCCAGCTTTTGTATAGGCCTCCTTTAGGTACCAGAAGGCTGCTTTATAGCAAGGTCTCCCAAGCTACTTCTAGGCTATTTCTTGACTTTGAGGGGAGCAGAAGGGGAATTATTCAGAATTATAGAATACTTCAGCCTTAAATGAACTTCAGGAGGTCATGCAGCCCAACCTGAAGCTCAGAGAAGGCATGCCAGGAAGTGTTTGTGAAGACTCAGAAGGTGAGGGCACTCATCTCTCTGGAAGGCACTATCCTTTACGTGCATTACAGCTATGCCTGGCCACAGGACCGACTCTGTGCTGTGAAGAGCATTAGTCACTCCCAGGCTGGTAAGCAAGGTTTTCGGCAAAACTGATGTGATGTTCAGCTCTGATCTCTGTACTTTCTGGTATTCAGACAAAAGGGAACACAGTGCTCTTCTCCCCCTGCTATGCAGGATGAGGAAATACAGAGTTAAAATGTCTCTGCAAAACACCAAAGCTCAAGACTTCTCCAGGTCAGCCCTGCACAGGAGAGACCACAATGCCCAGGCTGGAGAGAGGGCCTCATCTTGCTGAACATTCGCCTTCAGCAAAGCAGAGATTTGTCCTTTTAATTATGCCATAGTACAACTAACTGTGATTAATTTTTCACTTGCCCTAAGACTACAAATAACAGCACATAGGAGCGCTGCACAACTGGGGCCCAGGCAGGGAGAGGGCATGGTGTTGCACAGTAGGTCTGCCACAGAGGAAGAGAGTACAAATCCCCTCACAGTCAGCTCAGAACATGCTAATTCAATAGCTCCTATGTTACGATCTTTACAGGGAGTTTAAAAGCCTGGAAGAAATCTCCAATCTGTATGCTGGCACAGCATACAGAGCTACACACCTCCCAGTAGATCAGTGTGAGCTGGTGGCACTCCCTAGGTTAGGCTGAAATGCCCCATTCCTGATGTAGACATCTCCACAGCTCTCCAAGCCCGACCCTGGCAGCTTCCATGCTGCAGCACAACCCATGAGCCCAGCACAGGACAGGTCCCTCCTGCAGCAGGGGCTCCCCAGGGCCAGCCAGTGCGTCAGGGGCACCACCAGCAACATGGGCATTTCTGTGCTTGCCATGTGCTGGTCAGTGCAGGTGGCTCCACAGCACCACTCTGCAGACAGCAGCAGCACCGAAGCTTCTAAGGAAGAGTGGGTCTAGGGAACATATCGTGGTGCTTGCAGAGGGAGTCATATAGCACAGTGTGCTCTAGGGAAGTGCTAGAGAATATCATCACAAATTCTGCATTTCCTCCTATTCTCTTCTGGAACAAGCATCTGTATCTGGGGATATCTCGAAAGGTTCCATCCCACACAACCAGACAGCCGTGGCACTTGTCACATGCATACCCCTGCCTGGGAGAGTGACTGGATGCTGCCTGCACAGCACATTTCATCAGCAATTGGTCTTCCTCAGCATTTGTCATAAATCATTCCCTGTTCCCAAGGAACAGTATTGGCAAACATTGTACATTTATAATAATTAATAAAATCACATTTTCCCAAGAAGCTGGTAATTAGAATTAGCCACTGCATGAGCAGTATCTCTCCTAAAGAAGTCAATCCATTGTCAGCAGATGGTGTTTTTGATCATTCCTGACTGTTTTCTTTCATTGATCATGCTGGTCATGAGGTGATTTGGGACAAGGCACAAGGACTAACAGTCTGCTTCTCCAGGTAAATACAATACTGGTCAGTCTTTTCTAGAAGAAGAAGGAAATGGGAATCAGAACCTGTTCTGCAATTCTTCAGGCTCTCAAAGCCTCTTAAAAACAAAACAAAACATGTATAGAAAAGGATTTTTTTTTGGTGCAATAGCATAAAAACCTGTGATTTATAGAGTATGTTGTATGTCCCTGAAAGAAACCATTAGTGCTTAGCTCTTCTTCCAGTAACTGCTGTGAAGTCTGAAGTAACCACAGCAGCAGCAGCAGCTGGTGCCACCGCTCCGTTTGGAGGGGACAGCAGTGGGGCACCTCCCAGAGTGCCCCCTGAAGAAACTCTGTTCTGTCACTTTGCACAGGGAGAGCTCCTTGGGCGCTCTGGATGCAGGCTTGCAGGCATCACTGCAGCAGGACATACTACACCCTGTCCCCACCTAGGCTCCAGAGATCTCAGTACTGTGAGGCTACCCAGCCAGAGGGGCCCTGCTTCTTTGGAAGGGATCCCCTGGTCTGCAGAACACATAAGCTGATACCTCAGTTTCCATCCTGGGTCTAGGTGAGATCACGTCTCAGGAGGACAGAGGGAGCAAGGGAATAACAGAAGTGTAAGTGCTCCTTCTGGCTTCCAGACAGGCCACAGTCACACTAGTGGAGACAAATCTGACAAACAGCCCCAGCCACATCCAAGTCCTCCATGACTGCAGGGCTCCCACAAAACCTCAGGATCAAGGAAAATGCTGTCGGTGCAGGGGAAGCACCAGCTCCTTGTGCAGCCCTTCAGGTACAGCCAGTCTCCTGCAATGAGCTCTTCCAAATCCCACATGGTCCCAAGACCAGTGCCAACAAACCTGAGCCCTGCCAGTGCAACCTGCGTCCTGCCCCGAGATGCCACCATCCCTGGGGGCTGATCTTGGATACTCAGACTCCCTCAGCAAAATGGGTTCAGCCAAGTGCTCCAGTGCAACCACAGCCATCTGCGTGTTGACAGCCACATCGTCCTCCCTCTGCTTGTCAAAGAGATTGATTCTTCTGACTGCAGAAACTGTGAGTCACACCACACTCTGTCCCCATGCCACCCATGGCAGAAGACACACCAAGACAATGGAGCATACTAATGAGACAGGACAGCCTTCCCCACGCCCACAGCTTGTTTCTCGCCCACCACCAGCCCCACAGAGCCTCTGCATTGGGACCCTGTGGCAGCACAGCTGGGACAGCAGGAGGCCCCACTACTCAGTGCAGAGCTGTCCTGCTGCCACTGGTGAGGCAGTGTGCACTGCAGATGGAAAAGCAAGGGATGACGAGACCAGCCCTGCCAACCCAACCCCTCTGGCCTTGCCACAGGTGTGCTTGGGCTCCAAGCACACCAGGAGAGCCCTATGGCCTGCCTGCCAATGCTGGCATAGGCTGGCCTGAGACTCCGCAGCAGGGACTTGTGCATAAGCCTGCTGGGCGCTCATGCCCCTGTTCCCTCACCTTTGTCCTGGGACAGAGACTCAATGGGGTGACTCCATAAAAGGCAAACAGAAGTAGCTAGAGGATGCTAGAGAAGGGAAGGTGATGCGTATTCCCAGGTGATCCCCACAAAGCAAAGGCAGAAGCTACCTCTGGCTGTCCCTTCCCCAGGTTGCCTGAGCACACACAGATAGGACTGGGCTGCAACAGGGCTCTGTTTGTAACCTGCCTAGAGAAAAACACCCCAAAATTCCCTTGGCCTGCAACAAACTCAAGCTGCTGCTGGCACAGGCTTGAAATGACAGCCAAGGCCCCATGGTAAGCTGAGCCAAGCCAACAGGCATTTCTGGTCATGGCACATCCCCAAAACCTATGTTGTTTCCACACTCAGCACACAGTTCATTCTGAATGTGATCACTCCCCAGCAAAAGTAATTTTTGTTAGACAGCAAAATGCAGGGTAAATCAGCTGTTCCAGGTGAGATTGGACCCATGGAGAGAGAAGAGCAGCATGTGTCCACTGATGTTTGGGGTTACTCTTGCTGTCAGGATGAGTTTGCATGTGGTTAAGAGAGCTGAGATAAGTGAACATTAAAGCACAAGAGGGATGAGTAAGCAGTGCTGGCCCTGGGGACACAGAGCAGGAGGCAGGGAAGCAACCTGAGTACAGGAGGGCAGCAATGGTATCCCCTCCCTGTGCTGAACCTGCCAGCCCAGAGGCTGTAAGGCAGGAGTGCAGCGGGCATACCCCCTTACCTGGTGCCCCATAGCAGCATCACAGGCAAATACTCACTCTTTAGCTTGGAGCGCACTTTGTTCGCTGTCTTTTTTATGTCAGACATCAGCTCTTCCAGCTCTTCCTTTGTTTCTGAGGAGAAATAAAAGAGCAAACATGGGTGTGTTGTAGACATTGTTAAAATCTGTCCCCCAGTCCCACAGTATATGGGGCCCAGAGCTGACAGCACTGCCCCTTCCTGGCTAGCAGAATTGGTGGAGCACCTCCACTCCATGGACCCAGACAGATTCTCCTCCCAAGTCCTGAGCCTGGCCATAACCCAGCTGGTGGCCAGGAAAACCAGGGGACAGAGAAGCCATACTGCAGGACTCCTGCCTGCACACCAAGCTAAACTCCCACATGCTCAGGGCTGTGCAGAAAGTGAAATGGAAGAGATACACAAGTGACAGTGCTGGTTCCTGCAGTGAAGAGAAAATCTTGGCTGCACACCAAAGCCCTTCTGCACACCAAGTGCCACAGTGTGGGACAATTTCCCTAGGGCTCTGCCACACTGGCAAGCCCTCCCCAGGCCATTATAAATAGTTATGTCTTCCTCAGGGAAAGTCTGGTGTTCCTGTGCTCGCTTTCCCTTTGCTCAGCAATAGGGATTTAGCTTGGCCATGCCTAGGCTCTCTTCTGCCCTGCAGCCAGCAGCTATCATTGACACTGTCTTAATAATAGCCAGTTTGTGCATATTCACTCCCCAGCCTGAATTCACTGCTTTTGACAAAAATCTGTGAGCTGCAGTGGCACAGTGCCAGGAAACACTCCCAGTCCTACAGCCTGTATCTCAGAAATGGCTCTGGGGAGCACAACAGCAACAGGACTGTAAAACAATTCCATATTTCAGTGTGCAGGAACACAGAAGATGCAAATAAAAACAAGTGCAAGTACATCCTTTGTCTCTGTACTCATTTACACCCCTATGTACCCACATCCTCCTGTGTGACCAGGCCAAAGCACTGGACATGCGGCTTCAGGCTCCCACTGGGAGAACAGCCCTATCAAGTGAAGGGAGCCCATCATTGAGTCCCTGTGTATCTTCAGGTCCTTCTCTCCAAGATTACAAAGGCTTTTACAGCAGTGATTCTCCTGGACTGTCAGGAATATTGACTTGGGTACAGGGAGAAGGAAACTAAAGCATATGACATGCTTGAGAGCAGTAAATCAGCTGAGAAAGCCCTGACTAACTGACGAGGTTTGGCACAGGACTATCTATCTATCCTCTCTCTTATGCACAAATGTCAGAGATCAGGCAGTAATGCTCTGAACTCATCATTAAAAACACTGGAATTACTATAGTGTCTCTAGACACTTGTGTCTTGCAGGACTTTTCATTGCCACAGCATCTCCAAGCAACCATCCCTGCTTGGCAAACCTGGATTAGAACAAAGCTCCTTGATCTCCATCATGATCCTCTCCCAGAAACCAGAGTGTCCTTGATGGAGCTGAGATGTGCACCTCATGGTTCCATATTTCAGAAGTTGCCAGACCCAGGCAAGAAGCACAGCAAAGCTGGAGCAGGTCACATACCTCCTGTGCCCAGCACACAGATACCCGTCTGTGCTCGGCCTGCATAAACCTTTGCTTGACGCACCTGCAAAAAGGGCACATGGCAAGAACCTCCTGCACTCCAACAGCATCCCACTTCAGCATGGGACCAGCACATAGGTGCAGAGCAGACACAGTGAGTCCCTCTCTGTGCTCATCCATAGGCTTGTGGTAGTTAAGCTGGCTCAACAGGGTCATGATTCTGTGATAACCCTGACCTGACCACGAGACCAGCTGACCCCAAAAGTCACCTGCAAGACCAGCACATCACAGTGTCTCAGGATGCAGATACTAAAGAAAGTACAAACTACCTGCCATTAAAATACGATTTCTCAGAAATCCTGCTATCCTACCACTCCCTCTTGATTTTGATGGGATCAAGACTTAATTAAATAGAAATTTCTTTAATAAAGTGTAGACACATTAACTGAGTCATTTCAATGACTGTGGTGGCTTTGATGCTGTACGCTTCTAGCTGGCAGTCACAGGCTTAATTAGAAAATCATGATGATGGGAATGTACTAGGGGAAGATCACATCCTATCGATGCTTGTACACTTTTCTGACTCAGAGCTTAGCTTTAGCAGTGTTGGGAAAATGAGGAAATGAGCATGTCTGCAAATACCTTCTCCCAGGCTCCGGGAATTTCTAAACAAACCAGCTCAGCAGCCTCACTGGAGAAAGTGGCATGATTACATATTAGACAAAGATCAAGCTCAAAGGCATGGAAAGTAAGAGAACATTTTCAGTTTGAGTTCTCATTTAAATTACTACTTTTTTTTTTTTTCCCCATTCTTGAAAGTACTTGTAGGGCTGCCATGAACACAAGGACAGTTGAGAGCTGGAAACAGGAACATGAAAGGGGATCCCAATGCCATCTGCAGCTGCCCAGAAGGAGGAAGGATAGAAGTTAGAACCATACTCTCCTTGGAGGTGCAATGGAACAGGACAAGCACTGATGGAACATGGGAATTTCCAATTAGATTGGAAAAGATTGCCATTGTGAACACAATCTGGACTCAGAGATTATATGGGATGTCCATCCTTAGAGCAATTCATCACATGACTGGACATTGGCCTGAAAAACCTGACCTAATGGCCCTGCTGGGGTGCACAAGACCAGGGACCTCCAGGGGTTGCTTCCCACCTGTATCCATCTTTGATCTTATGAAACAATTTCACGCAATTCACTGCCAAGTACTTTCCCCTCCCCATGTTGATCTGGGGTGAGGGACATGCCACAGTAATGCCATCAGCTTGCAGGGGCACCCACAGTACCAGCAGCTGAGGCAGATGATGGGCCAGGCAATAGGTGGAGGGGCACAGGACAGTGGGTTGTGCACTTTTGTGGGAAAGGCTGAAACTGCCTTTCCTCAACACATTTTCAACAGAACATCAAAGAGAAAACACTCCTTCTGGATGGCTTCCAGTCACAGGACTTGTGAGGATTACTTGGCGATCTGGCAGGCACAGGCTTCCCAGACAATTATTTTCGCACTGATGGTGTCTGTTTAAGTGACTCACTCAAGTCTATTGAACTGTTCATGGAGAGTAACATTCAGCAACAGGATGCTGAACTACCACAACATCACCACTGCTCTGGCCAAGGCCATCCTGCAGTGGCAGGCACAGCACACAGGGACAAGATGTGCTGCCCAATGGCAGGGCTGGGTTCCCTGCACCCCACACACATCCTAGAAGTCAGAGCTGCTGCCCTAGGGCTAGGTCCCACTCCTTGAATGGTGGAATAGCAGAACATCCCAAGTTGGAAGGGACCCCCAAAGATCACCAAGTCCAGCTCCTGCTGGCCTGGAGCACAGCACAGGAAGAGGGATGTCCAATGGCAAGCGGAGGCTCCTACAGGGGATGCTCTCAAGGGACTTGTGCCTACAGCCAAGCACTGGAAACTGAAGTTCATCGATAACGGAGGGGGGAAAAAGTTATCTGGACAGCAGCAGTGGCACAGCAAGGGCATCACAGCACCAGATCTTCCCTTCAAAGTTAATCATGGGTGACTGAAACCCACTCACCTGTGTGCTGGGAACCTGCAGCGCTTCTGAGCATCACCCCAACACTGACTACATACACACAGTATGGTTCTCAGGCATCTGAGCTTCCTCACTTCCTTGTTACTTGGATTAATGAAACATCACCTCTTGTGACCTGGAATTCTTTACTGATAACCAACCAATGCAATCAACAAAAGCACAATTTTAACTCATACCTCAGTTAACTAACAAAGCCAGAAAAAAAAGGATCTTTTTTGGTAAAGATTTAACTCTTTCGATAAAAAATTAAAGAAAATCCTGACCACAGTTCCCGCAAGGACATTTTTTAAAAAACTAATTTCTCTTGTCTTAAAACTCTTCTTTCATTTCTTGAAGGTTATCCTTGGCATGCCTGCTTATCGTGGCATTTACATTTGCAAAACATTGGATAGTTCTGCAGAGTGCAAACAAAGATGAAGCACAGGACCTGGTGATGGCCTGGCAGCCCACACAAACGATGTGGTCTCTGGACAAGCCACAAGCAAGATGGGGCCTACAGAGCTGGTTGGAACTTCTTCTATAGTGTTTTATGGCCTTAAAGTAATAAAAATGAAAACATCAGAACTGGCTAGAAAGGCTGTTTCAGCCACAAGCCTTCACACTGTTGTGTGGAATGCACAAACCTCCTGTACTGGCTGCCCCACTCCCAATGGGAAGGGCCAAGCCCATGAAGAAAGAGCAGCCTTGGACACGCACTGCAAGAACCTGCCCCTCGAGTGGGTGCAGCAGAGCCAGCATGACCTGAGACATGGTGGCATTCAGCATGGCAAGTGAACAGGACACAAGTAGCATCTGGGCTGCATTCCCCATCTCCAGGAAAGCTTTCGTGAGTTCCTGAATGTTCCAGGTCATTACCAGAGCATCTCCCAGCAGTAAGTGTGGGCAGCTGGTCAGGCTGGCTTGGCAGTGAAAGCACCAAGAGGGCAGATATGCCAGCTGAGAAGTAACTCAGAAGTAAATGCCCTGCATTTGTATATGCACTTTCTAGATAAAGTCCCATTTGCCCAAAGAGACTTGGGATATCAACAAACCCTATACAGTCGTTAAGTTTTCAAAGGCCAATGTTCCTTCTTGGAAACCAAGTTGAAAGTCTAATATTGCAACTTATTTATTCAAGCTAAGTAAAACAAGAAGTAAAAATTAGATATGTATAAAATAGACATGTAAAAATAGACAGTGGGCAGGAGACAGCTGCCCACTTAACTTCCAGCATTACAGGAAGGACAAATACTGCTTGAGATGCATCAAGGAGAGGTGCTGCTGGGATTCAGTGTCAGTGCAAAATGTCACAGTGCTTTTACATGAAAGCAGAACAGCGATGATGGGCACAAAGGTTAAAAAGCTCTTAAAGATCCCCTGGAACTAAGGTGCTATCCTGAACACCTTGCCTGTACTGTCCAACAGTGTTTGGATGTAACCTGCAACAGATTAAAATCGTAGCCTTTGACTTTTTTTCTATTTTTTTTTAATTCACTAATGAAAGAAGCAGGTGAGCTGTTTAACTGATATTTGTAGGTAATTCAAAGCTACTTACCAGTGGGACTGCACTAATAAAATATCGAGATATGAGCGCTGATGAATCCTGTTTCACACACCCAGGAAACTCAGCCTGCTCCTCACAGGCTGCCCATTCAGCAAGGCAAACACCCAACTGCAGCCACGGCAAGCATGGAAGTGTCCACATGGGTTCACTGTCAGGACCAGGACACTGGGTAGCTCTGCATCAATACCTGGGCTTTGTGATCTGCAACCACGCACAGCCTCAAACCCAGAAACCCACTGTGTAAAGCTCCTGGGGAGTCCCCATGCATGGCTATCCTCTGGCTGCTCCTGCTGCTCTTGTCTGGGCTTGGAGACAGCTGACCCAGGTGCCACGTGCCCAATGTTTCTTTAATCTCAGAATGTGCTACACATTATTTGTTTCATCAGCAATCACTCTGGCTGTTCTTTTATAATACAGCAGCACAAATTATGGGGTTGAATTTTGCTTGTAAAAAAAGCATTTTGTTTTTGTGATTAACTTGTGCAAAAGGTGGAGGAAATAGAGATGGTGCAGCTCAGTGCCTTGCTGTATTTCCTCCTTTCGGGAAACTGTTGGGTCTTGATTTTCTTTCCAATTACTCAGAGACAAAAGCAACAGGTTTTGTCTGGTGATGAAGAGCTAGAAGTGAAGGGGAGCCATGAAAATGCCATAACCCAGTCTGGACATTTGTGTGAGCTGGAATTCAACTCATGTAACACCAGGGCTTCTGAGGCCTGTCCCACTTGTGGAGCCACCTAACAGGACAGCCACAGCAGAACAGCACGTCTAACATGTCTAACATGTCTAACAGCAAAGCAAACTGGAGCCACAGCTTGCCTCTGGCACCCCAAGCCTTTCACATCACAAGCCAGGTACTCCAGTTTGTGGCTCCATAGGACCTGCTGTTTAGAGAATAGAGTACAATGCAAACTGAAGATCATAATTCTATTTGCACAGTGGTGAGACCCTCCCAAAATGTGGCTTAAAGCAGATAATGAGTCTGATGAAACCGCAGCACCTTTGTACAGAAGCACTGTTCTGGTGTGTGCTATGCAGGGGAGGGCAGATATTTGCCAGTCAGCTAATCCTGGGGATTCAACAGGCAGTAATTCACCTGACTCATGCAGAAGCCGTCTCCTCCAGGAGCAATGAATAAAGACAGAAAGATTTAAGATAACAAACAGCTCTGAATGGCTGCTCCCACTGTCTGCAAAGGCAACCATCCAAAAAAACTGAGTCTGTCAGAGGTCTCCAGCCCTCCTAGCACCTGCCATTCCAGGAGTACTCCTTTGATAGATAAGCAACCTGGTCCTTCCGTGACCACGAGCTGGGTGGATGCCTCCTTCCAGCCTTCCTCAAACAGTGTAGACCGTGGTGGGATAAGGACTAAGAGCAGAGCTGACCTGATCCTCAGCAGGCAAAGATACAATGTGAAGCTGATCAGATCTATTTTTAAAATGCCTTGCTGAACTGCAGTAATTGTATTATCCTCCTTTAATTCTCTGTTGATCGAATTCCACTTCAAGTAGTCCATTATTTTGCCCAGAAGCAATGTCAGGTTAATCAATCAATAATTACCCAGCTCATTCCATTTATCTTTTTTTTTTTTTTTTTTTTTTTTTTTTTAATTAATGCTGTCCCACCTTCTGAGCTCCTGGTGCCTATCAAGTATTCAGAGACTTATTGGAAATCAACACTAATGGCAGTGGCACCATCTTACTCATCTCTTTGAAAGCTTTCTAATCAATGATTACAGGTAGGTTAGATCCAGCAGGGCCTATTTTTGGTACCTAATGTTTAGCAACCATCCAAATTGCTGTGAGAATGTAAGAATTTAATCATCATAATATATCATGTTATCTCAAACATTCAAAAAAAAAAAGCATTTCCATTACGTTTCCATCCTTTCTGCATTATTCAACCATTTTCATTTATTACTGCACTAGAACCACTGATAGTTTTCTTTTTGTTTAAGGACATTTGAGTGACATCCATAAGTGACACCCCTCCATAAGAAGGGTCGTAAGGAGGATGCAAATCAAGAGTCTGTGGGTAAGGATTAAAGGGCAGGCCAACAGGGGTGGTATTGTGGTGGGTGTTTAATATGGGCCACCAAATCAGGAATCAGAAGTGGATGAGGCCTTCTACAGGCAGCTGCAAGTTGCCTCATGTTCACAGGCCCTGGTTCTTCTCGAGGATTTTAACCACCCCAATATTTGCCAGGGAGACAACAAAGCTCACAACAAACAGTCCATGAGGTTACTGCAGAACATTGTGGATAACTTCTTGATGCAGGTGGTAGGTGAGCCAACAAGGAGAAGGGGAGCTGTTGGACCTGGTACTAACAGAGATGGTCTAGTCGGAAACATGAAGGTTGAGGGCAGTCTTGGCTGAAGTGATCATGAGATGTTGGCGTTCAAGATCCTGCGAAGAGGAAGCAGGGCAAAAAGTAGGACTGCATCCATGGATTTCAAGAGAGCTAACTTTGACCTCTTCAGGGACCTAACTGGAGGAATCCACTGGGACAAGGCCCTACAAGGAAAAGGGATTGAGGCTAATATTCAAGCACCACTTCCTCCAAGCTCAGGATCAGAGCATCCCTATGTTAAAGAAGTCAAGGGGGAAGAAGGGGGCAGGAGACCTGCGTGGTGTGGGCGAGGAGCTCTTGGGAAACTTAAACAGAAGAAGAAAGTGTACATGATGTGGAAGAAGGGACAGACCACTTGGTGGAATATAGAAAACATTGCCAGATTGTCAGAGAATGCAGGGATGCAACGAGGAAAGCCAAGGCCTTGTTAGAATTAAATTTAGCAAGAGACGTCAAGGATAACAAGAAGGGCTTCTTCAAATACATCAGCAACAAAAGGAAGACTAAGGAAAATGTGGGTGCACTGCTAAATGAGACGGGTGCCTTCGTGACAGCAGATACAGAGAAGGTGGAGTTACTGAATGCCTTCTTTGCTTAAGTACATGTATTCGCTGCTAAGGCTATCCCCCATGCACTACTGAGCCCAGAAACAAGAGAAAACCTGGAGAGAGGAAGACTTTCCCTTGGTTGAAGAGGATTGGGTTAGAGGTTGTTTAGACAATCCAGATACCCACAAATCTATGGACCCCAATGGGATGCACCTGAGGGTGCTGAGAGGGAGAGCGTTATTGCTAAGCCTCCCTCTACCATCTTCAAAAATCTTGGAGAACAGGAGAGGTGTCTAAGGACTAGAAGAAAGCCAACATTACTCCAGTCTTCAAGAAGGGCAAGAAGGAATACACAGGAAGCCACAGGTCAGTCAGCCTCATCTCCATCCCTGGAAAGGTGATGGAGCAGCTCATGCTTGAGGAGATCTCTAAGCACATGGAGGAAAATAAGGTGATCAGAAGCAGTCAACACAGATTCATCAAGGGGAAGTTGTATTTAACCATCCTGATAGCCTTCTACAATAACACGACTGGCTGGAAAGGAGAGCAGTGGATGTTGTCTGCCTTGACTTCAGCAAGGCTTTCAATGCTGTCTCCCATAACATCCTCCTGGGCAAGCTCCAGAAGTGTGGGATCCACGAGTGGGCAGTGGGGTGGATCAAGAATTGTCTGGATGGCACAGCTCAGAGGGTTATGCTCAATGGTGCCGAGCGTAGCTGGAGGCCTGTGGCTACTGGTGTCCCCCAGGGGTAAGTACTCAGTCCAGTGCTACTCAACTAATTCATCAGTGACTTAGATGAAGGGACAGAGTGCACCCTCAGCCAGTTTGCAGATGATACAAAGCTTGTCAGAGTGGCTGATGCATCAGAGGCCTGTGCAGCCATTCAGAGGGACCTGGATAGGCTTGAGAGGTGGGCAGAAAGGAACCTCATGAGGTTCATCCTCATGAGGTTTAACCCTGCAAGTGCACGGTCCTGCACCTGGGGAGAAATAACCCCAAGCACCAGTACAGGCTGGGGGCTGACCTGCTGGAGAGCAGCTCTGTAGGGAGGGACCTCAGGGTCATGGTGGACAATAAGTTAGCTATGAGCCAGCAGCGTGCCCTTGCAGCCAAGAAGGCCAATGGCATCTCAGTCTGCATCAAGAGAAGTGTGGACAGCAGGTGGACAGTGGTGATCCTCCCCCTCTACTCAGCACTGGCAAGGCCATACGTGGAGTATTGTGTGCAGTTCTGGGCTCCCCAGTACAGAAGGGACATAGAACATCTCGAGAGGGTCTAGCATAGACCCATGAAGGTGATTAAGGGATTGAAGCATCTGTCCTATGATGAAAGACTAAGTAAGCTGGGCCTGTTTAGCCTAGAGAAGAGGAGATCGAGAGGGGATATTATCAACCTCTATAAATACCTGAGGGGATAACGTAAAGAGGATGGGGCCGAACTCTTCTCGGTGGTGACCAGTGATGGGACCATGGGTAATGGGTATAAATTGAACCACAGAGGTTTCATTGCCATATGAGAAAGAACATTTTTACGGTTCAGGTGACAGAGCACTTGAACAGGCTGCCCAGAGAGGTTGTGGAGTCTCCTTCTTTGGAGATATTCAAAACACGCCTGGATGCCATCCTGTGTAACATGCTCTAGGTGACCCTGCTTGAGCAGGGGGGTTGGACTAGATGATCTCTTCCAACCTCAACCATTATGTGGTTCTGTGATCTGGGGAACTACAGGCCCATCAGCCTGACCTCGGTGCCAGGAAAGGTGATGGAACAGGTCATCCTGAATGCAATCACACAGCATATGCAGGACAACCAGGGGATCAGGCCCAGTCAGCATCGGTTCATGAAAGGCAAGTCCTGCCTGACCAATTTCATCTCCTTCTATGACCAGGTGACCCACCTGGTGGATGAGGGAAAGCCCGTTGACTTAGTCTACCTAGACTTCAGCAAAGCCTTTGACATGGTCTCCCACAGTATTGTCCTGAAGAAGCTGGCAGTCCATGGCTTGGACAGCTACACTCTTTGCTGGGTTAAAAACTGGCTGGACCATCAGGCCCAAAGAGTAGTGTTGAAGGGAGTGAAATCCAGCTGATGTCTGGTCACCAGTGGTGTTCCCCAGGGGTCAGTGTTGGGGCCCATCCTCTTTAATATCTATATTGATGATTTGGATGAAGGGATTGAGTGTGACAACACCAAGCTGGGGGGAAGTGTCGATCTGCTGGAGGGTAGGAAGGCCCTGCAGAGGGAACTGGACAGGTTCAGTTGATGGACAGAGGCCAATGGCATGAGGTTCAACATGGCTAAGTTCCTCTGACAAGGAACTCATGGCAGTCATCGTGGGCACCACAGCCAAAGCCTTCATGGTCCCTTCCCCAGAGCAGGAGGTCCAATCCTGCCTTCACAGATGGACTGCACCCAACACACCCACCAGCATGACAGCAACAAGGAGCACTAGACTGAGGAGAAAATTGGAAATGCCAAAAGCAACAAGACTGCAGTGACCAGCAAACCCAGGAAGCAACTCAGCAGCATAACAGTAAACTCACTTGCTCCCTGTCTCACAGCTCCAAGGCCCTGGTACCTTCCTTGCTCAGCAGCTCTCAGAGAAGGGCAAGTTACATCAGACTCATTTTGCTCCTGCAGAGGAGTTAGTCTGTCTCCCTTAATTATGGCATCCCCAGCCTCTCTTTCTCTGCATGCTGGAATTCACCCTCCCCTGCCACTTAACTCTCCAGATTTCTTTATTTGCCAAGATTTGCTTTCCCATTTGCAGAGCTGCTCATTCTTCGCTAATTACTGAGCATGACATCAGGCTCTGCCCTACAAGCTTTCACACTTTGCCACAAGCATCTGGTGTTGGCAGCTGGCTGGCCAAACACTGCTACCTGTCTAATCATTTGCATGCAAACTTAAAAATCTCTTTAAAATTTAACTACTGTGCAAGCAAAGCCATCTGCATAAGGTGAAGTACCTGCAGTCTCCTAGCAATTCCCCTGCTGACACGGGGCTGTGCAACTTTAACAGGGGCTTTGATGAACAACCCAAAAGTCCTGGCTGCAGCCCAACACCTCCATGCTCCAGAGCAACAGCCCCTGCATGGCTCCTGCTCAACCAGCCACTTTCTGAGGGACTCAGACAAGGATGTGCAGTCACACACTTCTGGCACAAAAACAGCCTCCCACAAGAGCACTGACCAAAACTCACACTCCCACAGGATGTCATTAACCCTAGCATGACCACAGAAGCCCTTCTCACCAGCTTGCTAAGGAACAGACATCCTTCTCCCTGCAAGAGTGGCACTTCTATTTTTACATAGCAGGTTTTGTACTCCCTTGGGGGAATCCTCATACTGGGACATCTTCTGAACATCTGTGGCCATGCCTTGGGCATCCTGAACACTGTGTCACAGGACATGGCTGTGGTCCCCCACCTCATACACTACAGTTGTGGTACATCCCAGCCCTCCTTGTCAAGCTGACACCAAACCCTCCCAGAGGCTCTAACCCAGCTCTACAGCCTTTTTCCCATGCTAGCCTTTTTCCATGTTAGCCTTTTTCATATTTCTGGCTGCTCTGGGAAAAAAGCACGCAGCCCTTGCCTCCACTTCCTTATCAGATGTGCACGCTGTTCTGCAATGCAGCAGAACCTGCTCTCACAAGGAAAGTAACACTTTCCTGTAAGACTACAAGGCATAACTCTCAGCTATGAGTGAAAGACTGCATTAATGCACCCAGAAAACACTCAGGAAAGACAACCTCCAGCTGTTACAGAGGCGAAAAAGGCACCGCTGCTGAGACTATTTCAGTGAGGCTGAATTTAACACTACTCAGAAGGAAAATTAGGCTGAGGATAAGTTTTTAATCAAAGCAAAATTTGCAAGGAAGGAAAAGCAGTGAGGAGAGTGTCTTTAATATTCCTGTAGTACAAAGGAGTTTGGCTAAGCAGGGCAACATGGGTATACCACACCTGCACTGCCAGACTGGACACTGAGAGCAGACAATTAAATATTCAGAGTCAGATTGAGAAAAAAATGATGAACAAGTTCCATTCAGGAGTCAGTCCTTGGTCAAGTTCAAGTCAGTGTTTTCATTAAGAGCTTGTAAGGCTGGAAGAAAATTCACTCACATCAACTCACAGAGGAGGCACAGAAGAGCTGTGCTTGCCTTACATATATGATTTAAAAACACACTTGATTAATGACAAAACCAAGCTAAAAACCAATTACAGCAATACTGAAAAAGGACATACCTCAGCTGGTTCCAGAGGAAGGCAGTAATGCCCAAATCCAGGACCTTATATCTGGTCATCCACTTAGAGGACATTACAGAGAGTCAGAGAGGAAGGCAGCAGATGATGACAGGACAGTATGTGTGGAATCTGAAGGTGTTATGCTTGGAAACAGCAACTGAGCAGGATTCAGGTAGACAACTGCCCACCCACAAGTTCAATGCAGTACTGTGGCAGGAGGACAGAAACGGTCTGCAGCATGCTGAGGGTAGACAGTGAGGACAGAAGGGGATCATGATCCCACCTCCAAACACAACGTTGACCCTGCATCCCAGCAGTACTTCCACCATTTCCTAGATGATGATACACCAAGAAGAAAAAAAGTAATCAAGTGTCACCGATGCTAGGAAGCACGATTTGATCTAGGGAGGTAAGAAGATGCTGGCTGATTGCTGCATACAGGTCCTGGCCAATAGAAAAGCTGACCACGCATGCGACAGTCTGAAATCTACCTATACTCAGCAAAAGATCTAGTTAATCCAATTTTCTGGAAGAAGTTCTCCAGCTGTTGTTCACTAATGCTTGGCTGGCTTGTTTCTTGTGGTCTGTTGATACTTAATCTGTTGTCCAATACCCTCTTCTGGGTAAAGGTCTGGGAAGATCCAGATTTCCCACACTGTGGAATAATTGCCTGAGGTGACTCAGAAATTAAACAGATATTCACATTTTTAAGAAAAGGTAAAATACGGAAGAAGCTTCCAGGGTGGAGTGCATCTGCACTACAGTTTCCTAGGCCTTAGATGTTAATCACATGGGGGGAACTTGGTGTGATGACTCTAAGAGGAACAGTACGGAGCGTGGAGCAGAGTGGAGACAGGGAATGGGTTGCAGAATGTGGGACACCTGTGCACAATGGTTAAGGAGGGATATGCTCTTCTCATGTTTATCCCAATCTGTGAACTTCTGCTGAAGACCATACACTAGCCATGTCCGGACATGGCCTACCTAATAAAGAAGATCTGTGTCCCCAAAAAGTTTTTGATCTACAGCTCATGGTCAGGTCCAAAGTAATCACCAAACCTGCACTTTTACCATGGGGGGCTCTTTCTCTTTCATGGAGCACGTATCCCCCAGCTCCTTTGGCATGGGAGGATTCTGGTCTCTTGCTTTTGACCTGCCACAGTCTCCAGAGGTGACACAGAGGTCCCTGCCAACTTCTACCATCCTGTGGTTCTGCAAGGATTTTTTTATTATAAGGGTACCAAGCACTGGCACAGCGACCCTCCATTCTTGTAGATATTCAAATGCCATGTGGACATACTCCTGAGCAACCTGCTGTAGGTGACCCAGCCTTGAGAAGGGAGTTGGACCAAACGACCTCCAGCAGTCCTTTCCAACTTCAGCTGCTCTGTGATCCTGAAAAATTAAGGAGCTGTACCGGCCTGTGCTGTATCAGACCAGAACAAGCTAAGTTGTTGTGCTATTCTGCAACTCTATGACGTATTTGAAAAGCAATTGTCTTTCAGAAAGTTACATGACTGCCATGCAGCACCACTGGCACTAGACTCCGAGCTGGAAAATAAGGATCAGTAAGGGGGACAGCCTGCACCTTGGTGGACACAAGCAAGGGGAGCTTTCTTATCTGGATACTAGCTGTCTAAGGCTAGTAAACCAACTGGCTGCCTCTTTCTCTGTGTATTGTATCAAAAGGTTAAGCCTCCTGGCCATAGCTTGCACTGGAATATGCATCCTTCCATGGCTAAATCCTTGACATGGTTTCCATGTTAAAACTAACGATCAATCTCTAGAGATAGAAACAACGAAGCAGAAACACAACAAAGCACACAAACAGGACTGAAATTATCACATTCTGGCAGCTCCTGCAGTTCTAAGGAGAGGAAACAGGACAGATGCAGAAGTTTCTGAGCCTTGCAAACTTCACCAAAGTTTAATCCAGTCTTACACACTTCATACAGGAAGAGAAGATGGGACAGTATTTGCCACCTGGGCTTACTGTGCTCACACTTCAGAATTGGGACTATAAATAACTAAGCACAATTTTCCCAAAACTTAGAGGAAAATAAAGTTGGTGAGGTTCTGCTTACGTTCAAATTGCTTTCTCACCAGGCTGCTTTCCTGTAGCATCCTTTTAATTTTAAGTTATTAAAAGCCCTTGCAGTACTCTCAAGACACAGAATTATCTCCCAACTTGGAGCTCCAGGTTCCTTTCAGTCACAGTGAGATATATAATCCACACATGGTACCATTACTATAAGCACAGTCTTTGCAAGAACCCAGATGGATGTCAAGAATAGGCACTTCTTACAGCTGTAACATTTAAGAGATGTTAACGTGCCTTGCATGAAAGTGTTCTAATTTCTGGCTGGGATGAGCACACAATAGCTTCATGAGTCACTCAGCTGCATTCTTCCAAAATCCTACACCTATAAAGAAAAATCCTGGTTTCTCACATACCTAACATGCTTATCAAAAAGGGCACTATAAAGGCCATGGACAAGACAGTTCTGCGCCTTTCTTAATGATTTAAAAACTTTAAGCTCAGTGGAAAAAAACAATACTACGTCATTTCTAGGAGCTTAACAAAGAGCATTCCTCACCTTAGGATGTCACGCTCCAGGACACAATAGTGTCACCTCCTCCCATCATCACAGGCTGATACTTTTACAGGTAACACTGCATAAAGGTAGGCCTTAGTCCCAAAAACTTGGGATTCAGCATGTGCTTTGAATTGTCTTTCATCAAAAAACTTCTCATTCTCAGTCTTGTCAATAGACAATAGAATGGCAACTGGACAGGAGCTGCACTTACCTTCCCATGCAGAGTTATTTTGGACTTAAAGGTCAAAATGCTACTACCTATGTACCACTAAAGGTCCTGAAATCCTCTGGCAGTTACCTGAACAATCAAATGATGGATCACTCACTATTAAAGGTGCACAAATAAGTGGTTCACAAAAGCTAATAATAAATGTCTGCACAAGATGTTCTTCAGCTGTGCATACATCAGTATTTATAGATTAGCAGCCAAGTTTTCACAGAATCACAGAACTGTAGGGCTTGGAAGGGACCTCGGAAGATCATCGGGTCCAAACCCCCTGCCAAAGCAGGTTCCTCAGAGCAGGCTGCCCAGGTAGGTGTCCAGACAGGCCTTGCCTTGAATATCTCCAGAGAAGGAGACTCCACAATTTCCCTAGGCAGCCTGTTCCAATGCTCCATCACCCTCACGTGAGAAGTTCTTTGCATGTCAGTGTGGAACTTCCTGTGCTCTAACTTGCCAGCCATTGCCCATTGTCCTATCCCCACAAACACTCAGAAGAGGTTGGCTACATCCTTCTGTCCCCCACCCCTCAGATATATTTATATACACTGAGGATGATCCCATGTCAGTCTTCTCTTCTCCAGGCTGAACAGACCCAGGTCTCTCAGCCTTTCTCATTAGAGATGCTCCAGGACCCGTATCCTCTTTGTGGCCCTCCGCTGGAACTCTTTCCAGGAGATCGCTGTCTTTCTTGTACTGGGAGCCCAGAACTAGACACAGTACTCCAAATGAGGCCTGACCAGGGCAGAGTAGAGGGGAGGCTCACCTCCCTTGACCTGCTGGCCACACTCCTTTTAATGGCACGCCAGGATCCCATTAGCCCTCTTGGCCACAAGGGCACAGTGCTGGCTCATAGTCAACCTGTCATCCACCAGGACCTTCTCCTCAGAGCTCCTCTCCAGCAGGTCGTCCCCCAGCCTGTACTGATACTTCGGGTTGTTCCTTCCCAGGTGCAGAACTCTACACTTGCTCTTATTAAATCTCATTTGATTTCTTCCTGCCCATCTCTCCAGCTAGTCCAGGTCTCGCTGAATGGCAGCACAGCCTTCTGGCATGTCAGCCACTCCTCCCAGCTTCGTGTCATTAGCATACTTGCTGAGGGCAGACACTATTCCGCTCATCAAGGTTGTCGATGAAGATGTTGAACATGACTGGACCCAGCACTAACCCCTCGGGAATACCGCTAATCACAGGCCTCCAGCCAGATTCTGCTCCGCCAATCACCACCCTCTGAGCTTGGCCAGTCAGCCAGTTCTCAACCCACCTTACTGTACACTCCTCTATCCCACACTTTCTCAGCTTTGCTGGTAGGATGTCATGGGAGATAGTATCGAAAGCCTTGCTAAAGTCAAGGTAGATGACATCCAGTGCTCTCCCCTTACCTACCCAGCTCGTGATCCCATCATAGAAGGCAACGAGGTTGGTCAAGCACGACTTCCCCCTTGGTGAATCCATGCTGACTACTCCTCATAACCTTCTTCTCTTCCAATTGCTTGGAGATGGCATCCAGAACAAGCTGCTCCAATACCTTTCCAGGGACAGAGGTGAGACTGACTGGCCTGTAGTTTCCCGGATCCTCCTTCTGCCCTTCTTGAAGACCGCAGTGACATTGGCTATGCTCAGTCTTCAGGCACCTCACCCCGTTCTCCAGGACCTTTCAAAGATGATAGAGAGCAGTTCGGCACTCACATCTGCCAGCTCCCTTAACACACACAGATGCATCCCATTGGGACCCATGGATTTTGTGTGCGTTGAGCCCACTCAGATGCTCCCGAAACCACTCCCACGTCCACCGGGGGGAGCCCTCCATTTCCCAGACCCTTTGTCCTATTGCCAGGGGCGAGGAGTCCCGGGGGAGTATCCTTGAAGCAAAGACTGAAGCAAAGAAAGCATTCAGTATCTCTGCCTTCTCAGTGTCTCCCGTGACCAGGACATCCCCCTCATTCAGCAAGGGACCCACATTATCCCTAGTCTTACTCTTGCTGTTTACATACTTGAAAAAACCCTTCTTAATTATCCTTTATCTCTTTTGCAAGCCTCATCCCTAGATGGGCTTTAGCCTTCCTCGTTGTGTCCCTGCAGGCCCTGACAACACATCTATACTCCTCCCAAGAGGACAGGCCCTTTTTCAACATTTCATAGACCATCCTCTTCCTTTTGATCTATTGATGAGCTCCTTGCTCATCCATGCAGGTTTCCTGCCCCCCCTTCCCCAATTTCCTAATTCCTCGGGATGCACCGATCCTGAGCATGGAAGATGAAGAAGTGCTGCTTAAATGTAGCCCAGCTCTCACAAGCACCTTGCCTTCTAGCAAACCTATCCCATGAGATACTCCCAAGCAGGTCCCGGAAGAGGCTGAAGTTGGCCCTTCGGAAGTCCAGGGTATCAATCCTGCTTTAGCCTTACTTCCTTTGCCTAGTTTCATCTTGAACTCCACCATCTCATGGTCGCTGCATCCCAAGCTGCCCCCAACCTTCACATCCCTAACAAGGCCATCCCTGTTGGTAAGAATGAGATCCAAGAGCACCTCCCACCTCATCGGCTCCTCCACCACCTGTGTCAGAAAATTGTCCTCATCGCATTGTAGGAACCGTTTGGACCTGCTCGTGCCTGGCTGAGATGCTTACCCAGCAGATGTCTGGTAATTGAAGTCCCCCATGAGGACCAGCGCTCATGATCGTGAGGTTAATAGCAGCTTCTCGTAGAAGGCCTCATCGACTTCCTCCTCCTGATCTGAAGACATGTAGTAGACCCCCACCACTGTGTCTCCCATACCAGCCCATCCCTTAATTCTTACCCACAAGCTCCCCACCTGTCCTTACCCTCCCCAGCTGGAGCTGGGTACACTCTAATTGCTCCCTCACATAAAGGGCAACCCCCACCCTAAAGAGGACATAGCCGTCAATGACAGCATTCCAGTCATGCGAGCTGTCCCATCACATCTCAGTGATCACAATGAGATTGTGGCCCTGTGACCTGAACACAGATCTCGAGCTCATCCTGTTTATTTCCCATGCTCTGTGCACTGGTGTACAGGCACTTTAGGGAAGCAGCAGGTACAGTTACCCCTGGGGGGATGCAAGAAGAAGATACTGGGACAGGGGATCAGGAACGCTACCTTCTCTGAGGAGCCCTCAGACAATCCTATGGGAGAGCTCAGAAGTTTTTTCCCTGTCTTCAACAGTGACAGTAGTGACGACTTCCCCCAGCCCTTCTCTGTCACCTTTAGCTTCCCTCCCTTCCCCCATAAAACCTAGTTTAAAGCCCTAGTAATCAGCCAGAGAGCTTGCTCCCCAACACACTTGTGCCCCACTTGCTTGGTTGGTGTCTGTCCGTAGCCCACATATCGGGCCTCTCAAAGGACAGCCTAAGATCAAAATACCCAAATCCCTGGTCCAGACACCACCCCCTTAGCCAGTCATTTACCTGTCCTGTTCTGCTCCTTCTATCTGCAACCCAGTCACCCAGCGGGAGGACAGAGGAGAACACTACCTGCACCCCCGATCCCCTCAAAATCCTCCCTAGGGATGCAAAGTCCTTTTTAATATTCTTCATTTTTCTAATAGCGGCTTCCTGGGATCCAACCTGAATGACTACATGAGGATAGCAGTCCTCCGGTTTAATGAGTCGTGGCAGAGCCTTCCTAATGTCTCTGACACGTGCCCCAGGAAGACAGCACACTTCTCTGGCTAGGTTATTTGGGAGGCAGATAGGAGCCTCAGTGCCCCTCAGCAAGGAGTCCCCAATCACCAGGATTCTCCGCTCTTTTTTTGTGGCACAGGTTACAATGCGGTGCTCCATCTGGCCCTGATCCTTATTTTCTGCACTTCCCCCAATCTTGACTCTCTTCTCAGGGTTGCTTCCCAGGTTTGGACTACTATCCAGACCCTCAGCCTCTTCCACAACCTCCCTGAGAGCCTCAGATCTATTTCCCAGGGACAGCGTGGGGGTAGGTGGCACCGTGGGTGTAGGGGGCAGACGTCTCTTTCTGCTCCGAGCCGAGACAAAGGCCCAGCCCCTTGATTCTTGTGGACAGTCCTGGCCCTCTGTTCTGCATGTGTTCAACGGGGGCAGCCTCTACCCCTTGTCGGGACATAGGAGAGGGCTGCTGAGGAACAGCAGGGGTGGGGAGACCCCTCCTATCTGTCACCCTCAGAGACTCCCCCAGGCTGCCGATTTCTCGCTGCAGCCCAGCCACCTGCTCGAGGAGTCCCTGAAGCAGGGCACACCTGCACCCGTTTTGACCTGTTGGATTCTACACCATTTGACTAATTATTTACCTCAATGCTGATTAATCATCTATTAACTCTTCATGAGCTCTTTTACCAGTAGGGTACACTCATGAAGTAATTCAATAAATGCTTCTAGCATCTACAGCTTCATATTATTAAGAACCAAAACCTTTCATAGGACAGTCCCAGCCCTGAAATCAAAGGAGGCCATATCCCAGCTGCATTTTATCTTCTTTCCCTGACAGTTACTCGGCCTTGCTTGAGCCACCATTATCCACTATGTGGTGCTCACAACGAGAGTGATTCTCCAGATGCTGCTCCTTTTTTTTTTTTTTTTAAACTTATAACCAAAACAGCTCTTTTATTTGTATTTTTGTTAATAATCTGATAACTCAATTATGAAAACAGAGCTCTGCTCCACCTCTGTGGGTCCTGGAAACTCATTAATCAATGCTAAGAGATTGCAAGAAGCTTAAACCTATTAAGCAGGCAAAGCTGGCATTAAAAGTAAGCTCAAGATTTACATGTATGCTGCTTGTCTTCAGAAAACAATTCCCTTCAGCAGACCCAGATGAGCTCTGGCAGGCAGGACTGGTGGGGAAGTCTCCAGGGCCACAGGAGAAGCACAGTCCTGAAATGGAAGTGTCTGGGCCACATACAAGCTGTGCTCTCATCAGAGAGCCTTGAAACCTGGTGCAGTCCAGCCAGAATCTCCACAGCCATCCTGCCTGAACTGACAATAATTTTTCCCCCATTTCCCCAACACATGGGAACTATTTTCTTAAATCAAATGTACTTACTAGTAAATTGATGTTAGTATTTCAGGTAGCATGTACAGACTTCGATTATTGCAGGCTCCACATGTGGATGCTGGCACAAGGCATGTATGTTTTGCTGCAGGGCTGCCAGCTGCAATTGTCAGGAACTCAAATCCGCCAGCTCTCAGCAGGGTGCACATACCTGGAGTCCATCCCCAAATGATTCGGGTTCCTGCTGTTCCTGCTGCAATGCTCATCCCCTTCCCATATGAAGTAACTGCATCTGCATCCATGAGCAATGCACAGATTCCCCATAGCTTTTTGAATCCATTTATATTTGCTTTTTATTTTGTCAAAGGATTTCCATTTTTGCTTAATATGAAGTTACAACTCATAAGATTTCCTGGATGGTAGTAACATCCATGAGAAAAAAAGTCCCCAAATAACCTTGTACCAAGATCTCCTAGCCCCTTTGCACTGCTCTGATGCTCGTAGTCTGTCACCTCCTGAGCCTGTATGTCCACAAACCCTTCCATCTTACCTCCCACACAGGTGTGGTCTTTCCACACACCACTCAGCTTAATTTGCTTAGTGAATTCAGAACTTAGACTTGGATTTTAAAGGAATTGGTTTCCCACATCCAGGTGACAAGTCCTGTGATTTGAGTTCCTTGCCTGCTTGCACTGTGGTGTTACGTGGCTGCCACGTGGGGCCCACTTCCCCCAGGAACATCACCTTCTTGTCTGGAGCCCAAAACATTCGTTTTTGTGCCCTTAGAGGAGTGGTGAGACAGATGCTACCAGCTGCTGATCACCAACTCTGAACTGCACTCTGGGGGAAACCCACCACCTGAGCTCCCAACAACAGAATGATGAAAAACAGAGGTGGATGAGGTGGGGGTGTCACTTCTTCATCACCTCTCTACATACAGCATGCCCAGCTGTCCTGCAGCTGCTTGAAAACTCCAAATAACCCTGCAGCCAATCCCTACACACCATGACACCCAGAACCACGACATCTTTTTTACATATGGACCCCATTAACTGTTTCCATTCAAAACGTGGCTGCTGTCTCCCAGTGACACAATTGGCATTAGTAATGAGAACCAACCATGTACCCAAAGTCTCCATCAAGTAACAGGCACCAAAAGCCTGCTTATGAAAGCAGACGTAGAGCCAAGATGTAGAGCCAAGTCCTCCAGCACTCCCGGGCTCTGAGGAACCCCTGCAACAAGCCATGATTTCAACAGCCACAACAACACAGGGGTGCGTTCAACAACAGAATGAAGTCCCCATCCATCTCACACATCTGGTTTCCTCTCACTATTCTACCTTGGATATTCTGGGCAGGAAAGCATACCTCTATGGTCTATGCTGACAGCAGTCGTGCTAGGAAAGGGACAGTCTGCAACTCTCAACAGTTCAGCTGAACTCACCAAACAGAGCAAATTCCCCAGGTCCAGCATGCACTGAATGTACCAGCCTGAGTACAGGCAGCATGCACATTGCTTGCTCCTTCCCCAGCAAAACCACCACAGCCTTCAGATGCTTCGTACTGAAAAACAAGTGCATTTCCTCCTGTGCACCAAATGCATCATGCCAGTGATTATTCAGCTTCATCACACACCAGACACAGCCAAGCTAAAGCCAGTTACTGGCATTAGGGGCTGAGGAGAAGACATCCTCTCCCAAAGCAACCATACCTCTCTAATCTCTCAGCAGTATAGAGTATCCCTTGAGTATCAGAACACCCTGGTCATGCTGCTGAGCTCAAGGAACAGTATCACCTCTCCTCCCCCCTTTCCCAAGCTGCATCTCCTCTCTTCCTGCCAGGCAGAACAACCTGGCAACCATTGCTGCACACCAGCCCCTCCACCCTGCCAGCACCATTTTTCTCCCCACCAGCTGCTTTAAATCTCAGCTTGCATTTTGTGTTGAGGTTGGCTGTTTTTGGTATCAGATAGAGAATGCACACTTGCTGCTTTTTTAAACTGTGCAACTGAGTCTGTTCTGTCCTGTCTTCTCTCCCATCACGTATTTGTTCTGTACCAGACGCAAGCACAGGACATTAACAAGACACGCACAAAGCCATGCTGAGGATGGGGAGACCACTTGCAGCCAGGTAAGGAGAAGAGTGGAGCAGCTAATTGGCATGTAGCCGGCACCCTGAAGAAGAATCAGGCACATGCGATGAAAAACGTGATGAAGTGGTAGTAAAAGAGGTGCATCCAAGGAGTTTGCCAAAATAACAGAGAACAATACAATCAGGCTAGATGTCTGGTGATGGAAAGACATAATGGTGAAATTGGCAGAGTGACAGAAATATTTGGTAAGACCTCACAGCATACAGCATCAATATAACTGGCAGCAAAATCAAACAAGATGCATCTTCCAGGCTTGCAAGGCTGTAGGCTTCAACAGCAGCCTACATGGTGTTTCCTGCTCTGCTACCTGTCTCCCTGCTTTTCCCCTGCGTTCCAGCTGGCCCAGGAAATGGGATGAAGGCAGCAGGAGATACTTCATGAAAATGGAGCTAGAGTCTGTAGCTGCTGGATAGCCAGTCCCTGCCACGCTGCTGCATGTCACCATTCCTACTGCAATCAGGGCCATGAGACTTGGATGACAGAAGAATCAGCATCTGCCAGGTGCTGGGAAGTGAGATCTCTTTGCTGCTGAACTAGGCACCTACCCAGCATAAACTATTCATTTTGAGAAACTTTCCATTTAGCAAACAGTAAATACAATTCCCCCGAGTCAGTAACCACTGGCAGGTACTCACTCACAGCCCTGTCAGAGCACTACCCATAAAAACAACCAGCTTTTCCAGACCCACATTAACACTTAGAATCATAGAATTATTGAGGTTGGAAAACAACTTTATGGTCATCAAGTCCTTCCATTACCTAACCCTACAGGTCTACCACTAAACTATGTCCCTAAGCACTATAGCCACATGTCTGTTAAATACCTCCAGGGATAGTGAACCCACCACTTCTCTGAGCAGCCTGTTCCTATGCCTAACCACCTTTTCTATGAAGGAATTCTTCCTGGTATCCAATCTAAACCTTCCCTGGTGCAACTTGAGGCCATTGCCTTGCATCATATCAATTGTCACCTGAGAAAAAAAGAGCGATACCCCCTTGCTGCAGCCTCCTGTTAAGGCAGCTGTGGAGAGTGATGAGGTCTCCCCTCAGTCTCTTCTTCTTCAGACTAAATGATCCCAGTTCCCTCAGCCACTCCTCATACATCTTGTTTTCTAGTCCCTTCATCAGCTTTGTTGCTGTTCTCTGCACGTGCTTGAGCAACTCAATATCCTTCTTATAGAGGGGGCACCGAAGTGAACACAATATTTGAGGCATGAGCTCGCCAGCGCTGCATACAAGGGGCTATCAGTTCCCTTGTCCTGCGACTATGCTATTTCTGATGCAGGCTAGGATGTCATTGACCTTCTTGACCATCTGGGCACACTGCCAGCTCATGTTCAGCTGGCTGTCGACCAGTATCCCATTGCGGCTGTCACCACATGGTGACGAGGTGTCCAGGGTGCACAGTCACATCTCCACACAGCCCCCTGCACACAAAGGTGCAGAGAACCTACAACATGTACAGTGAGCACCAATTAATCACCCATAGAGATCAAGCCCTAATAGTTAAGCAGAAAAATGGCAGGGGAATAAGCCAAATGACAGGTTAATGGATTTTTTTTTCCTTCTGAATAATCTCTAGCTCATACCCAGCAACTGTCCCAAATATGGCAGTGTTTTCCCTTGGTATTTCATTTCCCAGTGTCTCAGTTCCCTGCCCTTATATCTGTTACTTAAACCTGTTCAATGAATTAACTTTTAAAATACCTCAGGGTCCCTTTTCTGTAGCTCTGCTCTAGCTTGAAGTAACAAAGTCGAGGGCCAGCACCCACAAAGAGGGTCAGCCACCACAGACAAAAAGCACATCAACAGGGGGCACATGCGAAGCTGTGAGACCCTTCCTCTCCAGCGAGAACCTAGAGTTACAGAATAACAGAACCACAAAACAGCTGAGGGTGGCTCAGTTGGGCCACCCAGAGCAGGATGCCCAGGACCACATGCAGGCACCATCTGATGATCTTCGAGGAGGAGACTCCACAAACCTCTCTGGGCAACCCGTGCCAAGGCTCTGTTACCCAAACAGCACCCAAGTCGCTTCCTGATGTTCAGAGGGAGTCTCCAGTGCTCCTTGTTGTGCCCCACTGCCTCTTGTCCTTGTCCTGGTCAGCACTGAAAGAGCCTGCTTCCGTCCCCATTGTATAATTATGTACTGGGCCTGCTCTTCTCTAGGCTGAAGAGTTTACAGATTTCTAATCAGAAAGCATCCCTTCAAGCATCTGGTGGCCCTTTGTTGGATTGTCTCCAGTACATCCAGGTCTCTCTTGTACTTTGGGGCCCAGAATATGACATAGTACTCCAGGTGCTGCTGGGGTTGCTTTTTTTTTTTTTTTTTTTTGGTGGGGGGAGGGCACTGGGGTTAGAGCAGAAGTGCACAGCCCACCCACCCCACAGCCTGCATCCCCACAGGCAGGCCCTGCTCTCTGCTAATGAGAAGAATAAAAACAACACTGTGCCTGGCATTGCCTCACTGGAAGAATGCATCAGCCTCCAAAGAGGCAGCCAGAGGGGAGAGAGCTCTGTCACCTGCTGCAGCCGCACTCCAATGGGCCCTGGGGAGCACTGTGCACGTGGTAGGGACCTGGGGGGTCCCTGCAGACCCCTTGCAGCCACCACTGCTGTCTGGCAATGGCTTGGACACGACCTTGGAGGCCAAAGAGGTGCTCTCCTAGGCAGAATGGCTTCTAGCATGGCTGCTAAATCACCGCTGATGTGAAGTGACAGAAAAGCAGAAATCTTGCCAGAGGAAGAGCGCGCGGGATTTGCATACCTATTGGTATGGAGGCTGCTGGGATGGGAACAGATGTAGGCACGGGCACAGCCAACCCATGACACATGAAGGGAATTAAAGGCACACCAGAGTGAAGGGAGGGAGGTTTAGAGACCAAGGCCCACAGCTCAGCTTGTTCAACCAACAAGCCACTAATTCTTTGTTAATCCCCAAACATGTTGAGCTTTTACAAAGGCCATCCCTGTCTGGAGAGGTTAATGAAATCCTAGACATTCAGAAAGTTGATGTCTAAAGCAGGATTTCTCTTGCTTTGCCAGGCAGGTGCACATTACAGCACACTGCAGCAGAGCCTGATTTATCTTCTGAGGAGCTGCTACAAGCTCCTGCTCATGCCTCATCCTGCAGAACCTTCTCTTTCATAGCCAGGTGCAGGATTTTGAAGGGCTCTAAGAAATAAATTGCCTTTAAGCAAATTTAAGTTGGCAACTTGGATTCCATGACCCACAGCCTTGCCACAGGCATCAGGGCTTCCAGACCAGAGCAGTGCAGGGAAAACAGCTGCAACGTTCGAATAGGCAGTTTGCAATGCATTGAGGCTATGACAAAACGGAAAGAGATAAATGCTTACCCTCCTAGCTCTCAGGGCCAGATCTCACTGGCACAATAGCAGAACTCAGGCTTTTCCCGGTCTACAGACTGAAGCTGCCCTGACACTAAAGTTATTGCCCATCTACAAGCTCCCTGGCACCTTTTCATCCCCAGGACTTAAAAAGCAAACAGCAGTCATTCACTGTGCATTCCCTGAGCAAACAGTCAGCATCACCAGCAGTACACTCAAGTGTACTGTCTGACTCAAGATAAGCTAGTGTCTGTTGAGCCCATTTCCACACCAGGGCAGAAAGGCAGGGACACTGCTCCAGCCTCTGGGATATGCATCAGACCAGCACCTCCCTTCAGGCCTGGAAGACTTCCTTCTGTTTCTGGATCCCCTATATCAACACCTAAAGCTGAACAGAAAGGGAGGTGCAACTCAAACCACCCATCCAGCAACCTTGGAAGACAGCATAACAGCCTGACAAGTGAAACAAAACAAGCCTAGGTCCTAGTTCAAGCTTTTGGACAGCTCCCAGCCAAAACCACTGTCCAGCTCAGAGGTTGCAGCTGCACCCAGTTAATGTTCCACTGACACCCATGCCATGTGGCCAACATGCAGGCAGCGGAGCTGACAAATACCTGCACAGATATCCACGTGCACCCTGTGAGAGAGTTGGCAGACGTCCACACAGGGAGCAGTGACTGCTCCAGATTCACAGCTCCCAGGCACTTGCCTGGAGGCAAGCTCCCACCACTGAGCTCTCTGCAGGGTTCCCATTAACAGCAAATGGGCAGCAATACCCCCCACAGTGAATAATCACCTTCCTGGATTGCAGGAAAGTTATTTCCAACCACCACCGTGCAGCTGCCAGTGCACCCATCTCACAGTGCAGGACGTGCAGCCTGGGGCACCTAGACCCCAGGGCAGGGCAGCCACGCTGAGCACCAGGTGTGCAGGCAGCAGCCCTTGGGATCAAAATCATGCAGTAGGAGCATGGCAGCCACAGACCCAGGAGAGAGGGGGCTGCTGTAACATGCCGGAAGAGTAAGCAGAAGTTACATGTTGAAGGTAGGTGGTGTTGCAAGGTAATAAACTAACAGGATTTTGGGGGGAGTTTAGAGGAAAATAGGAGGTATTTTCTTTGTGAATATTTTCTCCCAAAACGAACACTGGGAAGATTTGGAAAAATTCAAGAACTTGATTACTGCAGCAATTCAACCAGACACACTTCAGTATAGTGCTAACTGCTTTCTAAAAAACAAACATGATTATTTTCCAAACCTTCCTCTAAAAACATTTTTTTTTCTTTATCACATTGCTATATTAGGCCACAATTCTGTTAAGTGCTATTTTTGAGCACTTAATAAAATACTCTTCTTGGTCTCCAAGCTGAGAGTAGAGATTCTCTCTGTTTTCAGGATTCTTCTTACTTGCCCTTTCAAGAACTCTGGGCTTTCCATCCCTCTGCGTGAGTATCGAGGTGCAGCGCAGCCCCACCACCATGCCATGGGATCAGCACAAACCATGGGAAATTCAGCCAGGGAAGGTGTCAAGCCTGGTCCCATGCAGGGAGTCCTGAGTGTGGCTACAGGTTAGGCAGCAACGGGCTGGCAATGGCCCTGCTGAGGGAAAGTAGCCTGCAACATGCCCTGGTAATGGGGACATCGGCCATAACCAAGGCTGTGCAAGCAGGAACACGGCCAGCAGAAAACATTTCTCCCCCTTTACTCAGCATTTAGACCCCATCTAGACTGGTTTGTTCCCCATGACACAGAAAAGACATTGATAAGGACAAGCAAGTTCAGCAAAGGGGGACCATGATGCTAACAGACTGGAGTAATTGCTTTGGAGGATGAAGGGAGCTGGACTTGCTCACTGGGCGAGGAGATGGCTCCCGAGGAACCTAACAGCAGCCTGCCAGCATCTACAAAGCCTTTAGGAAGATGAGGCCAGGCTTTTAACAGTCATACACGACGACCAGCAGAGTGAGCACAACAAGCATAAACTGCAGCAAGTAGGATTCATGCAGAAATGTAGGAAGAATCCTTCTCACCATGAGGACAGTGAAGCACTGGTCCAGGCTGCTCAGTGAGATGACACAGCTTTCCAAAGCCACGTTCACGCCAGAAAAAATCACAGCAGATTCAGGAACTCCCCATTTCTGATTGCTGCAGCTTGGCTACAGCCCAAGCAGTAAAAGGGGCCACTTCTAGCAAACACCAACCCTTCCTCAAATAAAGTCTCCCATTTCACAGCCACTATCTCTACTCCTTACTGCAAACCTAACAAACCAGCTCCATACTACATCCAGACCACCCTGTGCCAGAGCCCTGTTCCTCACATTCCTCCCAGGCCAAACCCACACACTCTCCCTGCAGTGCTCAGGGAAGTGTTGGCATTGTTGTCGCAACCACCGATGGAGGCAGATGCCTACCACACACTATGTTAATGCCCACTGGCCAACAGCTACCACAGTCTGATCATTTAATGACTCCCATTTCCAACAGTCAGCCTTGCACTACATACATCCAAATGCCAGTGGCTACAAATCCAACTTCTTCTAAACACCTACTACATCAAAACATCAAACACAAGCACCAACTCACATCTTATTTGAAGAAACAAGGGGCTGAATAGCTGTCTTCCATAGACGAGTTCAATGCATTAATTACAGCATCCTCTGGTCTGAGTTAAGTCCCCTTCCTTTGCTAGGGGAGTAAGTAAGTACATAAGTAAGCTGAGACAGTCCTGTGACTACCAACCCTTCCTGGCCCTTCACCCAGAAGACTTCTTGTAGAAGACTGCTGCTGCTGCTCACTGAAAAACACCTGGGAGCCTGCTCAGGACCCTTGTAACCTACCTGGCTCCTCTGCAGCTCTCAGGAACCCTCCTGAGTGAACCTGGGTCTGCACCAGAGGTCACCACATGATGCATTGCCTGGCTTTCTCCCACACTACACACAGTTGCGGAACACATCTCTCTTTTGCTACAAATAATGACATCTTTTTTGCTGCTGGAAAACCAGATTAAGATTGCTCAAAATGGCAACTTTACAATTCCTCCTGTATCTTCATACTTTAAAATCTCTCAGGGTCCTTCAGCACTCTGATTTCCTGCTTTGTCCACCTGTTCCCTCCTATTACCTAAAATCTCTACTTTAGTCCACTCGTTCTCCTCCCCCTCTCTCCACCTGAAATATAACCATGTACATTGCCCAGCCACATGCCACAGACAGGAAACCACAGAATCTTCAAATGGCTTGTTTTGGAAGGGACCTTAAAGATCACCTAGTTCCAACACCCCTCCCATAGGCAGGGATGCCACCCTGGTTGCTCAGGGCCTCATCTAACCTGGCCTTGAACACCTCCAGAGATGGGGTATCCAGAACCTCTCTGGGCAACCTGTTCCAGTGCCTCACCACCCTCTGAGTGAAAAATTTCATTCTAACCTCTAATCTAAATCTCCCCTCTTTTAGTTTAAAACCATTCTCCCTTGTCCTGTCATTGTCTACCTGATTAAAGAGTACTCTTCTCATCCATCAGAGGGGGTACGCTCTCCTTGACCTTTCTTTTCTGAGCAATGACTTCTTTTCTGAGTAATGACTGCACAAAGACACACACACAACTGCTATTTTTCCAGCTGCCCCAACCCAGACATGTTTTTACAGAAGCATGTAAACAGAAGCTGTTTCCAGCAGTTTCCACTTCATTGTCCCAGACTTCACGTCTAAACAAATCAGTTTTCCCTTTGCAAAGACAGTTCTTGTAGTCCCCCACAGCAGGAGCCACTCACTACAGCAGCACCTGCCACACAATCCCCAGGTATGAAGCCAAACCACGGGTGACAACGAGGAGCTAGGCGATCAATCCCAGGGTCTCTGTCCACCCCCTTCTTCCTCCTCCTCCGTGAAGGTGGCTGGCCATGCCACACAACCCCACAGCCACAAGCACCAGCCAGACACAGGCTGCTCTTGGCATGCCTAGAAAGCACAAAGCCTCCCTAGCTCTGCAACACGCAGCAGTGCCAAAGTAATCCACAGTAACAGGATTTACGGCTTGCTCATCTCAGTCCTACTAAACTCATTTCAGCAAATAATGGATTATCTCCATCTGTCAGCACCAAAACAATGGAGATTTAGCAAGAGAAAGCTGAGATCTAGCTGCAAAGGATACGCTGCTGTGTTTGGATGTGATCTTCTGGAGGGCATTGCACCCCACCCCGGAGACTCTGTTTTCCTGTCTGCAGAGGCAGCACCCCCAGATGCCTGTAGTGTGGCAGCCCCAAGCAAGGGCACACTGCCAGGCACAGAGCCGTTCTTCTGGGTGACAGGACAGCTCGTACCACAGGGATGTACCTCTCATCTGGCTCCCCTGCCAGCTCTGAGCCTGACAGCTAAAAGCACAAGAAATA
The DNA here is from genome assembly GCF_009819795.1 of Aythya fuligula. Taxonomy (NCBI): domain Eukaryota; kingdom Metazoa; phylum Chordata; class Aves; order Anseriformes; family Anatidae; genus Aythya; species Aythya fuligula. Next base: position 183,160 of record NC_045578.1, read on the forward strand.
ACAGCAATTTTCAAGCTACATCGAGTACAGAAGCAGGGGGGGAGGGAATCCAGGCTGCTATAAGCAGACAAGAGAAACTCAACCATGGGCCAGAGTCAAAGCAAACACCATTAGCAGGTCTGTCCTCTCTAGACCTACATGCTGCTCAGTACCCTAGGCACAAGCTGAAAGGGCAACTGCTGCTCCTGCAGGCCCCTGCAACGCACGCATGCAGGAACTGTGCCACTGTAGCATGTGCTCTCATGTCACCCAACATCTGCCTGTTCACACCAGTACTGCTCCCCAGCTCAACACCTGCCTGGATGCCAATGGAGTCCATCAGGGACAGGGGAGGACAGCTGTGTGGCCAGGTGCCACCGGCAGCCTCCCAGCCTGCTGAACCAGTGCCATAGCCCCAGCCTGGCCAACCTACTGAGGAAGATGACCTAACTTCTCTGGTGAACACTGCAAGAGGTGCAGCTGCAGCGTCCCCCCTCATTTTTCTTCCCCTTCACTTCTTCTTCCCTATTTCCAGCCTCCTCAGGCCAAACATCAGGCCTGGGCTTGGACCACAGGGGAGCACAAACTGCCTCACCATGCATGCAGGACCACTTGCTCATCCTGCTGCGGCACCAAAGTACAGCTCAGCTCAAGGATCAGCAAGCACTAGAAAGCACAAGCTAAGCCAAAGAGGGGCAGAAGTGGAGTGGGGAGCAGGGGTTAATTGGGACACAAACAAGAGTAGTCAGTGGAGGGGCACCTGAACGTGTGACAGCCAGCAACACTGCAGCAGGGCCCAAGGGAGAGATGGCCCTGTCCCCTCTGACTCCCAGAGCTGCTGATCTGCTGGCTCTGCCCTGCGTCTTACTCACTCTGCCTCACAGTTCACCCTGTACTTGTAAGTAAAATTATTTCACACAGACAGAAGAGGAGCAATCTATGCCCAATCCAGCACTTGGATTACCTTAGCCACTCCATTTCATAAGAAGTCCAGCTCATGATCCTGCTGTCATGCAGGCAAGTCTGGGACCCAGCATGTCCTGCACAAACACAAGCAGAATAAAAAGCACAACAGCAAAACTACCAGAACAGTCCTGCAGGTTACCAGGTGGCACATTCCTGCCTGCAGCTGCCCAGCAGGTAAACACTCAGCACAGCACCAAGCCCTTCAGGAGGGTTCCTGAAGCCCCAGGGGACCTGGGCATTAAAGTAACATGTAGATTAAACCACTCAAGAAGTAACAAAACCAGGGGCAGCATTATTATACTGCCTACACTGCTACAAATTGCACAGAGCCAAAGAGACATGGGAGCTCTCCTTTGCTACCTCTGGCAGTAAAGGTGGGCTTCTGCTCCAAAACATACTTCCTACAAGGATGCTGACAAGCAGAAGTGCAGTGTAACAGGGCCCAAGGGTGCACAGCCCAAAGGAGGTAAGTTTTTTTAGCAGAAGCATTTTCACCAAAGCATCCCATCTTTACTGCAATCGCCTTGTGACAATGAGAACACATCTTCCAGGAGGACCACTAACTGTCTGGTCTACATTAAGCCAAAAATAATTACAGAGCAGCAGATTCTTTTTGTTGTTGCCATGAATCAGACTACAGTTAATTGATATTTACTCTGCATTCACTCAGTGTTACAGATCATCCAGCATTGTTCAGGATGACAGAGCAGACAATAGGCACCAGTGATCACAAAGCCTAGGCATGCAAGGGAGCTTAAAGTAGCTGCATGGTAAAAAGGCAATCTTACCTGGACTAACGCATGGCACATCAAGGGGACACAAATAGAAAAGCTACATGGGAAAAGAAGAGTGAGGACCTGGAGACTGTCATGGAACAGCCAGCTACAGGAGCTCAGGGCAGCTGAGAAGTCTGATCCCAGACTGCGCAGACATTCAGGTAAAATGAGGGGAAAAGCTCCATTCCAGCAAACTGAGCTCCAGGGTACAAGAAAGACAGTCCTCCAGCAGAAGGAGGGAGACCAGGAAGGCAGTGATTGTGTAAAGCCCTTGTAAAATGAACAAACTGTTGCACAGACCTGACAGGATGAAGCAAGAAGGGCAAACAGCTACTTAAGCTAACTATATTTGTTCTTGTGATGACGTTGGTATTTAAATTGATCGTAAATAGACTCAGGCTGGAAATGAGAAGATGGATCCTGACCATTGAAGGTTAAATCCTAGAGTGGCCTTTCAACAAGAATTACTGGGACAAGAAACAAAACTAGTTCAAGATGGAGCGGGAGAAATGCAGAAATGCACAAAAGGACTATGAAAAGCATCTCTGTGCGAGACAGACAAGATGCAGTAACCCAGAGACAATACCTGAGCAAAGCCCTTTCCTTAGCAAATCCTGGGCATTCACAGGATGATAGAATGGTTGGCAGTGATGTCTGGATCCACCTGGTCCAACCCCTGCTCAAGCAGAGAAACCCTAAGCAGGGTGCCCAGGACCACATCTAGGCAGCTTTAGAAGATCACCAAGGAGGAGACTCTACAACCTCTCTGGGCAGCCTGTGAGAAGGCTCCAGCACCCTCACAGCAAGGAAGCGCTTCCTAATGTTCGGAGGGAACCTCCTGTGCTCCACTTTGTACACCAGTTTGTCACCTCCCTCAACCTGCTGGCAGCCCTTTGGCTAATACAGCCAAAGTGATACCATACCATCAGCCTTTGCCTAAGGGCACGCTGCTGGCTCATGGCCAGCTTGGTGCCCACCAGGACTCCCAGCGCCTTCTCTGCCAGGCTGCTTTCCAGCTGTGTGCCCCAGCCTCCCCTGGGGCCTCGGCTTGTTCCTCCCCGGGGACAGGACTCTGTGCTTCTCCTTGCTGAATTGCAGGCGGTTCCTGCCAGGTTATTACAGTAGTGCTTTAATAACCATGGACATCACAAGCACAGCTCTGCTCAGGACGTCCAAGACAAGGCAGAGCAAGGCCCTGGAGCCACTCTGCAGCAACCAGGTGACCAGAGTTGCATTTCCAGGAAGATTTTCTGCTTCAGAGGAAAGGAAGCTTCCTCTGAGCCACAGCAAAATCTTTTGGAACCACCCAAAACTCAAACCATATTTCTGAGAGCATTGTCCAAATGCATCAGCAGCTCCTGGCCTCCACTTCATAGCATGGAGAAATGCAGCTTCCCAGTGTCTCCAAGGGACCAGAAGACATATGCAGATGTCCTACCTAAAGAACAGCATGCTTAGAACAGGTGCCTGCAAGCAGCCCCCAGGGCCAGGTGCTGTGCAGGACTAGCAGGAGAGCAGCACAGTATCTGGTGGTACTTCCTGAGCACCCAACAGAGGGCTTGACTGAACCCTGTCCTACACTGATGCTTTTTAGAGATAGGATCGGTGAGATCAGCTGCAGGAACACGTCTCAGGGATCACTTTGTGCCACTCTGCCCAGCTCTTCCCCTACCAGACCAGCTGTGCTCCCATGTCCACATTGCTGTGGAGCTCCTGGACCAACTCCAGCTTGCAAAGGAGCACCCCCTCCCTGCCTTCAGTCACCTCTCAAGCTTCCCCATTTCACACCGGATTTGCTACTCTGGGCAGAACCATTGGCCCATCCCCTGCTGCATCAGCACCGAGCACACAGGGATTGTAGAGGGGACCACTCCTGCTCTCCCTGTGTGCAGAGCTACCTGATTTTCTCATTTCCAGTGAAGCAGTTCAGGCTTCATACTGTGTCCTGCAATTCACACAGGCCCAATTACCAGCGGAAGAGTCACTTTACCCACCCACCACTGCTCCGAAATACAGTAGCCTTCCCCTTTGCAGGCACTGGGACTGCAGCCTGACCTACCTCAGCACCAGGTTCTGCACCAGAGCTGCCTGGACAGGCAGCCCTGACAGCACAACCCAAAACAGACACGAAAGTCTGTGGACAGCAGCACCCTTCCACTGCCACTGATGCCAGGCTGACACGTCGTCCTGTGCAGCACTGAAGGGCCAAAGTCCTTTGCTATCCCAGCCCCGACGCTTGGAAAGCACACTCCCCCTTGACCAAGCTGTTGCCAGGAAATGCACAGCAAAAACCCCTGCAGCTGTGCAAAATATTGGAAATTATCTATAGAACATGAGAAATGAGATACGAAATACAGGAACTCATTCATCCCACAGGATGGATGTCAGGAGCAAACCTGCTGCCCTCCTGATAGCAGGGTCAGGATCCTGCTCCCCATGGCATCATCCCCGCCTTCCCCCTAACATACATGCTCAGAGGAGAAAGAGGAGCTGGGGACACAGGCAGGCAAGATGCTGAGAACCGGGGCAGCAGATGGCACCTCCTCTCACGCTGTCCCCAGCAGTGCCTGAGTCCTTTCCATACACAGCAAAGTCAGCACAGCAAAATCACAGAATCACAGAATCACAAATGATGCAGCTTCCAGCTCTGGCACCTCTCACCTGCTGCAGGAGGACGTGGCACATGAGCAGCAGACACCATGGCCCCATGTCCACTGCACTGAAAGCAAGAGAGGGTGCTACAGAGGAAGAGGACACCCCCTCCCCAGATGAGCAGGGTTCAGTTAAATGAGGACTTTGATGAGAGAGCAGCTCTGCTGCTGAGCCCTGCCCTGCTCCACGGAAGGGCTGCACCTGGCTCTCCACAGGCGAGCACTCTGCACAGGGCGGGGCGGGGGGGGGCCTCTTTCACATCAGCCAAAAGCATGTGCTAAAAGAGAGAAGAGTGAGTGCACACAGAAAATACCTCACCATAGTCCTGGCCAGTTTTGGCTTGGGCTCCCCACACCATGGTGGTTTGTCTTCCAGGAGCCTGCCCAGGCTCACCCCAAACCTGACAACTCCCACCAGCACCCTGCGGTGAAGAGCCCCACACACACAGAGCTTAACAGCATGTGGCTGAAGAATCCCTCTTCTGGAGGGGGGAACCTGTCAGCTACTGGCTATATTTGTGCCCCATCCTCTTCCCCAGTCCTGCACCAGTAGATGCTGTCCAATCCTCTGGGTCCCTTCATGTCCATCAGATCCACTCCACACCTCACCAACCCCACTGCAGGTTCAGGAGCTGAAGCTGCCTTTACCATGCCCCTTTATGTCACCAAGTACAAACACCACAGCCCTTCCCATGCCAAACACCATGCACCGCCAGGCCTGAGCAGGATGCAACCAGGGCAGGGGAGGAACCTGCAAGGTGGCAGAACAGGGGTGAGGGCAGCACAATGAGCAGCAGGAACACATCAATTTGCTTTCTGGGCACAGAATGTGCCCAGACATCCTTTGACAGGTCCCTTGTTCTGTGCCTTTTTTGCAGGTGCTCTGCCTCCACCTCCAAGGACTGATGAAGTCTGCAGTAGCTCTGATGTCCAGCCCCAGGGAAGCCAGGAAAAGCAGCAGCACAGAGGGCAGAGGAATGAAGACAGCTCTGAGGACAGGAGAACAAAACCAAGCTTTTCACAGAAATCCATGCCTTTTTTCCTCTCACACTTCTTTTCCCAAAGGAGCATCACACGAGCCTGAAGCCTCCAACCTGTTGTATAACACAGCACAACTGCAGCTCAGGGTCTTCAGGGAAACCTGCCCTCTGCCCAGGCTGAACCAGGCACCAGCAGGAACACATGCCCCAGAAAAATGACTGCACAGTGGAGGCAGAAGTTAAGGGGCCACAGAAAGCAGCACCAGGGGAGAGCAGCTCCAGCAAAAACCAACCACAGTCAGTAGCCTTCCTTCCTTCAGGCAATGCCCCAGCAGCATCTCCTCCACACAAAGCAGGCTTTCAGCTGTGACACGTTGCAAAAGCACCTGGTTGCAAAAAGCCGTGGTGAGCCCCAAGGTTATACTGACAGTGAAAGCACAGAGCCTGTTCGGAGAAATCTAGCCAGAGCCTAGACATCAAGACAATCCAGAATTGCCTTTTTAGCACTGGATAGCTTTGCTTCCTCATGTTGGACAGAGGTGAACAACTACAATTAATCTCCTTGACCACCTGGAACATCCCTCTGCCAGAAGTAGTTCTGTTAGAAATTAGAGGTCAAATAACTTGCATCTCCTTCAGCAGACAGAATCTGAACCAAGTCATGTGGGAACTGTACCCTGGTGTCTGAAGCTACCACCTCGAGTTCACACAGCTTAAATCTATAAAAACAGGGGGTAAATGTACATGCAACTGAACCTCCCTTTCTGTTCTTGCTGCAGATCAGTAATGGACCTGCTTCGAGGTTTGAAATATTTATCAGGTCTTCTGAAGTGTGCGGATCTGACAGGCTGAAAGACCTTCAGATTTGACGATTTATGTTCCCGGAGGTGATTCATTCACCAAACAGCATCTATTATATAACAAAGCACTTGAGGAGATCATGAGCATGGAAGCAAGGAGGAAAGCTGTGCACAGAGAAGATGAATGGCAGAGAAGTCCATCCTGACTGCTCCAGAAAAACATCATTTAATTCCTCTCAATTTGGTGGCTTACTGTTCAAAGCCACCTCTTCTGGGAACCAGCCCAGACAAAGGACCAAAGCAGCAACAGCCTGCTTCTTCAAGCACCAGGAGTAGCAACAGATGCAGCAGCCCACTGAGAAGGATTTTAGGAACAGATTTAGCAGAAATTTATTCAAATCAGGAGAACAGCCCCTCTCCAATGAGGAATACAGCCCCTTGGCCGCTCCAAGGGCCTCTCCAAGCACATCCCAAGCCTGGACATGAAGCTGCAGAACCACTGGCCATGCAGCGCAGAGCTGCTGAGCTGGGAGATGTTCCCCATCCCCCCACAACCACTCTGCCCTGGGCATAAGCATGCTGGAGCTGCAGGCGGGTGGGCTGCCACCTCACAGGAACGATGGCAAAGCGAGACAGATGCCCACCCACAGGGCACCAAAATAAGCACAGGCAGCAGTGGCACGTGGATCCAAGAACAGCCTGTGCAGCTAGAAGAGAGATCAGCGGGAGGGAAGAGATGAGCCCTACAGACACAAGGCTCGAGCCCAGAACCTCCAACCCAGCTCAGGGCAGGTGGGCACATCCCGGTCTCAGGCAGAGTCCTGGCCACCTGAGTCTTCTGCAACAGTAGAGCACATACAGTATAGCACTGAGGTCATGTTTGCCTAAGTATAGCTATTTAAGACACAAGTTCCACCTGTACCTTCTTGATGCACCACAGTATTACAGAAACCGATTACTTAACAAGGTAGAAGTTCTCATTTGTTGCCCAAATTGCTTTTGGCATTATATACTGAATTTTCTGCAATGCCAAGGCATAATAATGCTGTACAGAGATCCTCCTGCAGCTTCCACTGAAGTTGTGACAGCCCAGAGGTCCAGCACTGCCTGCAGTTATGTGTAACTGATACAGAAGGGAATGCAGAACAAGCACTTTGTCTGGGCAGAGTAAGAAAGCAACAACCTGGATACAAAATTGTCATTTGCTATTTTCAGCCTCTATGCTGCCCTGTCCTTCAGGAAGTCTCCACCAGCCACTCTGAAACCTCACTTTCTCTCTCAAGGTCAGAAAGCCATCAGCAGTCCTTCCATCTCCCTTCCACATAGGCCCCATTCCTCCCTCATGTATTGGGTTTGTGTGGCAATGTTTTGGTAGTGGGGGAGCTGCTGGGGTGGCTTCTGTGAGAAGAGTCCAGAAGCTGCCCTGTGTCTAGCCAGCTCCAAAAGGGACCCACTGTCAGCCAAAGCTGAGCCAAAAAGCAAGGTTATGCCTCTGGGAGAGGCCAAGAGAGACAAGAGGATTTCTGCCTGTATCTATCTACTGCACAACCAGCAGCGCACAGAGCAGCCACACACAGGCCCAAGCCCTGCAGAGACACAAGCAGATCCCAGCTCACTCACTCTCATCAGGGTTAGGCGAAGCAAGAATGGCACTGTGCTTCCTCTTCACTTCCTCCACGTTCTCTGAGATTTTATCAATGAACCCTCGAATTTCTTCTACCTGTGGAGACAGAAAAGAACAAGACAGGTATCCTGTGAGAGGCCTGGACTTTTGGAAAGGGGCATGATTATTAAACCCTATCCAAAAACAACCATGGTATGGCTGAACCACAGCAAACATCCTCCTGGACAAATATTTTCCATCTGGATTCTTAAACTGTAGGACTGACGTGAAATCAGACAACTTTCCATATCACAGCAACCAGCTTTGCAGTCAGAGCAAGGTAATATAGACTGTGTTTCCCATATGCTTTGTCATACACTAAGAAACTTGTAGGGTATATCCAAATGAGCATCAGATCTATGAATTTCCAGACTCAGCATTTCCAGCATGGAGTGTGTTGTTCAAGTTACATAAGCCAGGATTCTTCCCAGCTCAGTCACCCAGCTTCAGGGGCTGAGAAGTCTGTTTTGAGCCTCACCCCAAATAGTAGGGAAGCCAAATGATACTGTGCCTCTCTGTACTGGCATTTTCCCTGCACTATAAGAAAACATGCCAGCATCATGGACACTGAGAACCTGTACTTGTGCCTTCTGCCTGCCAATCTGCACACACTCCAACTCCATCTTTTTCTTTGACTCATACCACCACTTTGCTCATCTTCATCCATCTGTATGTCATATTTTTCATTCCACACTCCATTGCCTGCACAGATACATTTTTACACCCCCTACACACATGTCATACTAAAGGTATGCTAAAAATCCACATGCATATCTTACAGCCACCCACATGCCAGAAAACAACCTCATGTTTGGTAATGAGAGGCACAAAATTACATCAATCCCATGCAGAAATTTTTACTCTGCAGAGGTGCTTTCTGGAGATATTTTAGAAACTGTTTGATTTCATGGCAGTCTAGAGGCATGCACACTGCAACAAGAAAGCCTCCTACAATGCAGCCTGTGTCCACAGGCTCCCACACTACCACTTGGTGGTTAATTGCCTCAGCTGCCCTGTTGGTTTCTACAGGAGCAGGTGGAGCAGCAAAGCAGCCCTTGGGTTAGGTACAACACAACAAAACAGCCTCAGGTCTGCATGGAAGCCTGGCTCCCACTAGTCACTGCTCTCAGTGTAAGCCCTGAGAACCCAGAGCCTGAGCACCACCTGAGAGGCATCAGCCAAGGCACAACACCCATACCCGCACTCAACTGCTACCTGCCTGCCATGGGAACCCATATCATTGACACACAGTCTGCTCCAGCATTTACAGGAAGTTTTGAACTGGTGTCAGAGCTGCACTGGAAAAACAAAACTCACCTGTTCAAAGAACTCATCCATGAAGCGGTCCCGGTCCACACTAACAGTGACTTCATCATCATCATCACTATCCTTCGCCTGCAACAAGATAGGAAGAAGTATCAACAAGTGCTTCCTGCAAATCTTGCAGATCCATTTCAGGAGATTATCTTGGGTGAATTTTCCTCTTCACCTTGCTCACTTGCTCCTGTGAGCTGGGACAAACACCAGTGAGAGAGGCACTACCACATCAGAGCACTGCAGGGAGACCAGAAGAGTAGATAACATCCAGCTCCAGCAAAAACAGTACAATGAAAAGTACCGCTGCAGCTGGCTGTCCCACCACTCGGCCTTCTGAGTCAAGCATGGAAGATTTATGATACCTACACATTTACAGCATACCTGAAGGGAGAACTTTATGTGCTCATTGAGCTATTCCCAGCTGTGCATGAGCACAATGGCTCCACAAACAGCAGTGATGAGAAAACACAACAGATGTTAGAATGTAGGAAAGAAGGGATGGAACAGAAAATACATCAGAACTAGTAAAACCACAGCAGACAAGTGACGGGGTGTCCTTGAGAGGGGTAGGAGCAGAATGTGTGTCACTGTCACCTCACATCCCAAGAAGGCAGAGAACACAAGCTTGCAGTGGGAAGAAAAATTAGTCTTGATGTCCTCTGTGTAAGGAGACACTTAAAAGATAACATGTAAAGCCAACAGATGACAGATGGAAATGGAAAATAATTGGGTAGAAAAGTTTCTTATTACTCTGTCTTCACTAGAGAGAAATAGCCAGTGGAAAGGATAAAATTTAAGATCATAGAATCATAGAATGGCCTGGGTTGAAAAGGACCTTAAAGATCATCTAGTTTCAACCCCCCTGCTCTGGGCAGGTTTGCCAACCACTAGAGCAGGCTGCCCAGAGTCGCATCCACCCTGGCCTTGAATGCCTCCAGGGATGGGGCATCCACAACCTCCCTGGGCAACCTGTTCCAGTACCTCACCACCCTCTAAGTGAAAAGCTTTCCTAATTTCCAACCTAAATCTCCCATCTTAGTTTAAAACCATTCCCCCTTGTCCTATCACTATCAACACATGTAAACAGGCATTCCCCCTCCTGTTTATATCCTCCCTTCAAATGCTGGAAGGCTGCAATGAGGTCTCCCCGGAGCCTTCTTTTCTCCAAGCTAAACAAACAATTTCCTCAACCTTTCTGCATAAGAGAGGTGCTCCAGCCCTCTGATCGTCTTAGTGGCCCTCCTCTGGACCCGTTCCAAGAGCTCCACATCCTTCTTATGCTGGGGGCCCCAGGTGGGGTCTCACAAGAGTAGACGGGGATAATCACCTCCCTCTCCCTGCTGGCCACCCCTTTTTTGATGCAGCCCAGGACACAGTTGTCCTTCCAGGCTGCAAGCGCACACTGCTGGCTCATGTCCAGCTTCTCATTCATCAGGACTCCCAAGTCCTTCTTTGCAGGGCTGCTCTTAAGTTCTTCTTCTTCCAGTCTATATAAATACCTGGGATTGCCCCAGCCCCAGTGCAACACCTCAAGTTGAACCACATTAGGTTATCATAGGCCCACTTCTCCAGCCTGTCCAGGTCCCTCTGGATGGCATCTTTTCCCTCTGTTGTATTGACTGCACCGTCAGCTTGGTGTCATATGCAAACTTGCTGAGGGTGCACTCGATTCATACAATCGTAGAATTCCACCGTCTGTGTCATTGATAAAGATGTTAAAGAGCACCGGACCCAAGACCGACCCTTGAGGGACATGACTTGTGACTGGCCTCCACCCAGACATAGAACTGTTGACCACAACAACCCTTTGGCTGCGACCAGCCAACCAATTCTTTATCCACCTAAAACAGAGGACTGTCTTTACTCATCTAATAATTGTCACACATTTTGTCAGCTGTTACCCAGGCACTCAACACTCTTTGGCCACTCCACATCTGCAGCGACCTAACCAATACAGTCAGTAGACTTTGAAGAATTCCTCTTACACTGAAGAATGTCAGATGAACTGCCTATTTTTTCCCCCTAAAATTATCTTTTCAACCTAGGATGACTGATTTGGGTGGATTCTTCTAGAGAAGGTCCCAGCTTTCATTCTTGCCACTGCTCATGGCACCTTTTGCTTTGGTAACCAGTTTATGAAAGGCATATTCACAAACATAAAGATCTGAGAGATACTGAGAGCACATGAAAATCTCATCTTGACAAGTAAAAACAGGAATGTTGCTGCCCAAACCCAGTATTCACTCTGTGGGCATGAAGAGGTGTGTAGTGTCCCCCAGGGCTCAGTACTGGGGCCAGTTTTGTTTAATGTATTTATCAATGATCTGCACAAGGGGATTGCATTGGGTTTATGTGGCAAGGTTTTGATAGCAGAGGGGGTTGCAGGGATGGCCTCTGTTAGAAGACTCCAGAAGTTGTCCTGTGCCCAGCCAGCTCCAAAAGGGACCTGCTGATGGCCAGAGTTGAGCCAGTGAGCAAGGTTGTGCCTCTGTGAGAGCAGATTTAAGGAAGAGAAAAAGAAAAAGAAAAAAACAAAACTGCTGCACAACAGCAGCTGGGAGAGAGAGGAGTGAGAAACAGCCTTGCAGAACCCAAGGTCAGTGCAGCAGGAGGTGCTCCAGGCACGCAGCACAAGTTCCCCTGCGGCCCATGGAGAGGCCCCTGGTGCAGCAGGCTGTCCCCCTGCACCCATGGGTCCCACGTGGAGCAGATCTCCACACTGCAGCCTGTGGAGGAGCCCCCAGTGGAGCAGGTGGATGTGGCCTGGAGGAGGCTGCAGCCCATGGAGAGCCCCCGCAGGAGCAGGCCCTGGGCCAGAGCTGCAGCCCATGGAGAGGAGCCCATGCAGGAGCAGGGGCCTGGGGCGAATTGCCACCCATGGGGTACCCGTGCTGGAGCAGTTTGGTCCTGGGGGATGGACCCTGTGGTACAGAGCTGTGTGGGAGCAGTTCTTGAAGAGCTGCTGCCTGTGGGCAGCCCCCAAAGGCTCAGTTCAGGAAGGATGGTATCCTGTGGGAGGGCCCCCACAGGGAGCAGGGGCAGAGAGGGACCGTGAGGGGCGGCAGAGACAAAGCATCAAGGACTGACCTCAGCCCTCATTCTCCATTTCCCTGCACCACCCAGGGGAGGATGTAGAAGAGGGTGGATGGGGGGAAGATGTTCTTAGCTTGTTTTGAGTTTCTCACTGCTCTAATCTGTTAGTGATGGGTAATAGATTATATTAATCTCCCTGTGCTGAGTCTGTTTTGCCCATGATAATAATTGTTGAGTGATTTCCCAGTCTTTATCTCAACTCTTGAGCCCTTTACATCATATTTTCTCCCCCATTTGCTTTGAGAAGGGTGAGTGAGAGAGCAGTTGTGGTAGAGCTCAGCCGCCCGGCTGGGTAAAACCATCCCCAGGAGTCAAGTGCACCCTCAGTAAGCTTGCAGACAACACCAAGTTAGGCAGGAATGCTGACCTGCTCAAGTGTAGGAGGGGTCTGCAGAGACACCTGAATATGCTGGAATGATGGGCTGAAGCCAACAGTATGAGGTTCAATAAGGCCAAGTGCCAGGACCTGCACTTGAATCACAACAACCCCACGCAACACTACAGACTGGGGGAAGAGTGCATGGGAAAGCTGTCTGGTGGAAAGGGACCCGGGGTATTGGTTGATAGCCAGCTAAATATCAGCCAGCAGTGTGTTCAGGTGGCCAAGAAGGCCAACAGCCTCCTGACTTGTATCAGAAATTGTGTGGCCCCCAGGACTAGGGAAGTGACTGTCCGCCATACTTTTCTCTGGTGAGGCCACATCTCAAATACTGTGTTCAGTTTTGGGCCCCTCCCTAAAAGAAGGACTTTGAGATGCTGGATCATGTCCAAAGAATGGCAAGGAAGCTGGTGAAGGGTCTACAGAACAAGTTTTATGAGAAGTAGCTGAGGGAACTGGGGTTATTTAGCCTAGGGAAAAGGAGGCTCGAGGAGACCTTATCACTCTCTACAGTTACCTCACAGCAGCTTGTAGCAAGGTAATGATTGGTCTCTTCTCCCAAGCAGCAAGTGATAGGACAAGAAGAAATGGCCTCAAGTTGCACCACGGGAGGTTTATGTTAGATATTAGGAAAAAATGTTCACCCAATAACTAAAAGCCAGTCACCCTTACCTCATTCCCTGGAAAGGTGATGAAACAGCTAATCCTGGAAACCATTTTCAGGCACATGAAGGAGAAGAAAATCATCAGGAGTAGTGAGCATGGATTCACAAGGGGGTAGTCATGCCTGACCAACCTGATAAGCTTCTATAACGAAATGACCAGCCTGACGTATGATGGAAGAGCAGTGGATATTGTCTATCTAGACTTTAGGAAGGCCCTTCACACTCATCCATTAGATCCTCAAGTATCTATGTTGATGTATGGGCTGGAAGGACAGACAATGAGGTGGGTTGAAAACTGGCTGAATGGCCAGGCACAAAAGGTAGTGATCAGTAGCACAAAGCCTAGCTGGTGGCCAATAACTACCAGTGTACTCCCAGGGGTCCATACTGGGTCCAGTCTTGTTTGACATCTTCATTAACAGTCTCAGTAATGGAGGAGAGTGTACCCTCAGCAAATTTGCAGGTGACACTGAACTGGGAGGAGTGGCAGATACAACAGAGGACCATGCTGCCATCCAGAGGGACCTGGCCAGGCTGGAGAAACAGGTGACAGGAACCTCCTGCAGTTCAGCAAGGAGAAGCGCAGTCCTGCCCCTGGGTAGGAATAAGCCCAGGCCCCAGGACAGGCTGGGGCACACAGCTGGAAAATAGCCTGGCAGAGAAGGCCCTGGGGGTCCTGGTGGGCACCAAGCTGGCCATGAGCCAGCAGCGTGCCCTTGGGCAAAGAAGGCTGATGGTATCCTGGGCTGCATTAGCCAAAGTGCTGCCAACAGGTTGAGGGAGGTGATCCTTCCTCTCCACTCAATGTTGCACCTAGAGACCTGTATCCAGCTCTGAGTCCCCCAGGACAAGTGAGACATGGAACTACTGCAGAGAGTCCTGTGAAAGGCCACAAAGATAATTAAGGGACTGGAGCACCTGTGCTATAAGGAGAGACTGAGAGAGCTGGGACTGCTCAGCCTGGAGAAGAGCAGGCTCAGGGGGACCTCATCAATGTACATAAATATCTGAAGGGAGGGTGCAAAGAGGACAGAGCCAAGCTCCTTTCAGTGATGCCCAGTGTCAGGACAAGAGACAATGTGCACAAACTGGAACACAAGAGGTTCCCTCTGAGCATCAGGAAACACTTTATTCCATGAGTGATCAAGCACTGTCACAGGCTGCCCAGAGAAGTTGTGGAGTCTCCCTCCTTGAAGATCTTCAAAAACCACCTGGACATGGTCCTGTGCAACCTGCTCTGGGTGGCAGACCCAGGTTGGACCAAATGATTTCCCGAGGTTCCTTCCAGCCTCAACCAGCATGTGATTCCATTTCCTGAAGCCTGGAATTCAAGAGCTGTTCATCTGGACTTCTACACCTCCTTCCTGCAGCAGCCAGAGCTGGGCCCTCATGACCCAGGCTTGGCAGGCACAAGTTGCCTGCACAGTCAGCCTGGGACATGGTGAAAGCCACCAGAACAGGAATGGGTGAATCCATTTAGATTTTGATGGAGCTGGTCAAGATTAAGCTGAGGATGAGCACCTAGAGCTCACTCTTGCTCTGACTTGGACTCTTCCCTGTGCTGCTGCTTTGCTGTAAAAATACACCATTGTGCTAAAAGTATGGACCCAGAGAACAAGGTCTACAGCCTGCTGCCTGCACATGTTCTGGCTACCAGGCAAGCCTTTACCCATCTTAACTTGGTGAGAGCCCAGAAGCCCCCCACAAGGTAATGTCCTTTGCAACAAGCAGTATCCAGCTTCTTCCCTGAAGTTTTTCCACTTTCAAAATTCAATAGTTCGCTCTTGCATCAGGGAGTAGAGGTATATGCAAACCTCCTCCACTCCACACACACAGACATTGCTGTTCCAAGTGGTACTGTGCAAGTGGTCACAGCTCCCCATGGAGCCAGGTGCACCCAAGCCTGCACAGCCAAAGAGCATGCCAAAAAGCATCAGGCCCTGCTCCATGTGATAGAAGACAACCCTGATAGCACCAAGGGGCACGTGGTGCCAAGCATGGAGCTGGGGCTCCCTGGGGACACACTCCCAGGGTTGCTACTGAGCTGAGGCCAGGGCCGGGGCCACACTTTCTGCTTCAGATTTGGCTGCCATACAGGACCTGTTTGGTTCCCACAATGGAGGGCAGCTGACCTCCTCCCGACCCATCAGCAGCACCACTTGTGCAAATTCCTCTGAATTCCTCACAGCAGTTGCCCAGAAAGCCCTATCACAGGATCAGCTTGCAGGAGAAGCTAGCCCAGCTCCCTTGGAGGTGAGGGAAGAAGGCTCCAGCAGCCAGAGCAGCAGTGCAGCATGGGGGCTGCATCCAGCAGCGACCATGAAGCCCTGGATCCAGAAGCAGGATTTGGGCATGGGCTCTATGAAACCCCAACGCCACTAAGCAGCCAGACCACAACCACCTACTCTGAGTACCTCTGAGCAGGATTGGCACCTGGCATCCTCTCCTCCCTCCATCCCTCTGCTATTGCTGATCCAACCTCGCCCCAAACCCTCATTAGTAAACTAAAGGGTACCACCCTCAAGCTTCCCAGCTCCATCACCGATTGTACTATTCATTAATTTGACGCTCCAAGCAAAGCCAGCACATCCCTTGCAGCTGTACGCCAAAGTCTGCAGACCTGCTGCAGCCCTGGGGAGTGGCCACCCTGAGACCTCAGCCTCAGCTAGCCCCTGCCTTGGCACTGCTTGAAAACCAAAAATGGAAAAATGCAAACAAAAAGATAAATACGTTTTTCCTTTTCAAATATCATCCATGCCCAGTGGCAGCCTCTCATGAGCCCTTCCACCTCCATGCACTGTGCAGTCACCTTCTCCCCAGAAGGTGACCGAGGAGGTTAAAAAGCATTATCTCTAAAAGCTACCAAAATCCTTTGGATCCACGTTTGCATTTTGGTTTACATGTGACTAGAAATACTGCTTGGTTTGTGCCATGCTTCATTTTCAGCATCGACTGTCTGACTTTAATTAAGACAGACTGCACTGCCAGCACAGCTGGCTGCTGGGGGAATCCAAAGCCCAACATACAGGCAGTGGCAGTCTCATACCCTTTACTCCTACACAGACCAAGGGTCAGTTTGTCAGAAGATCTCCATCTGGGCACACAAAAACGAGTGCGTTTTCTGCCTTCTTTGTGCTGGTGTTATCCTAAGCAGCACAAATGTCATAAGTTCCCATCTACACTCTCCCTAGGGATCTCAGAAATACAAAATGCAACCAGATCCAGGGGACACAAGCACCAAGTGGCAGAAAACACACCCCTGGTCAGGAAGCCGAGCCTCCAGTGTCAACACTGCCCCAGGCTCATGGCAGCCTCCTTCCCACCACGCTGCCCAGACTCTCCTGCCAGTAAGGTCATCTCTGTTGGCCACTGCAGCCAGTAGCAAGACAGTCTCAGCACAGAGGATTTCATCTATGGGGTTTCTTCCTCATTAACTCAGTGCAGTTGTTATGCTGATGGACAGTGTTTTGTGGAACTTTCTCACAGTAGGGTTGTTACTCCAGTTAACCTCCTGCACCATTCAGCCCCTTCCTTCCCCAGTCCTACCACTCCTTTTCTGTGTTCTTTCCAATTGGGCTGGGTCTTTCTACCTCCATGCCATAAAGCACACAGATGCTTTTTACCATGGGGCTGGCTCATCCCTGGACCTCCCAGTGCACAGCCTGCTGGCCCTCTGCACCATGACATGCCACCACCACAGTTAGTTGTCCTGACTGGAGATTTCCCTCGCAGCATGGGGGTCACATGCTGCAGCCCAGACTCAGTGTACAGCACCCAAAGGCTCTGCATACTGGGCAGCTTTGTCAGATGCCATGTGTCCTGTCCACGGCCTGTCCACTCCCAAGCATACCCAATGCACCCGCCATCCATCCAGAGCACCCACCCTTCCAGGGCCATCAGGACATGCATGTTGGGAAGCAGGAGCAAGCTTCTACAGTCCCACACAGGGAAATCCATCTCCATCACAGCTTCTTCTGAACCTTTCCACATTTTTTTTGTTTTCATTCCAAGAGTATCTTAATTCTCAGGAATTTTTAGCCCTTTACCGAAGCCTGTGAGGAAAGCATTCCCTATCACTAATTTTAAATGCAGACTTCCAATGTGACCACACAGGCTACAGGATACTAACAGAGGAGGAAACACTGAAGGTTAACATGCTTCCTGCCTAGATGCCCATTCCTCATTGCCACTAGCCTATCTCTTCCATATCTGGAATGGTCCTGGCTCATTGCACACAGGAGGCTATGTTCCTGCCTGTTCTCATCACACCCTGCTGATCACTGGATCCTGCCATTTGTTAGGCCAATAAATCCTGGACGAAAACAACACACAACCCAAAGAGAGGGCTTCTGGCAAAGCCACGCACAGCCTTGTTAAAGGCCCTTTTATTTTCAAATCACCTTCTCCCCTCCTGCACCACAGTGTTGATGCATAGGCAGCATGATGGTGGTTATCTAGGCCAGGTGCTGCCCTACTGTGCACATGGAAAGCAGCACAAAAGCCCGGCTGGGGGCCCTGCAAAGAGGAAATTACAAGGATGGAGCCTGATGGCAGGAAAGGCATGTGTCACTACTGTGAAGTCACTGCAGGCTGGATAAGGGCACCATCTGTTCAAACCACATCACTGGAAATACCCTCAGTGCTATGCCACGTCTAATACACGATGTCCAGCTGTTTCCCTGCCCCACTGCCTTCAGCCCAAAAGAGAACCAAAGAAACTTCCCCATAAGAAACATTACCAAAAGCTGCCACAAACAGACCCCTAGTGCAGGCATCCCAGATTCTCAAAGCCATGGTCAGTAATCTCGAAAGCTCTGGTCTAGGTCAATGCTACCTGCAGGCTGCACTCACCACCAGCAACAAACAATTCATTGCCTTAAAAAGTCCAGTCAAGCAAGGAACACATGTTCCCAAAGCCACACAAGTACTCTGTGCATGCTACTGCTGCTTCACCCTGCTGTAACAACCACCCACCCAACTCCGCGCCTGCCCTGCTCAGGACACATTTGCAGCACCCAGTGACAGAAGCCACCCTGCCTCTGAAAGCCACAAAAGCCTGGCTGCCAATGCACCTCTGCAGGGCAAAGTTGGTGCAGGCAGTACAGGGTTACTTCTGCAGACACCGCTTATCCCAACTGAGTGCTTCTCCTGACCTGGCTCCGTGCTGCAGGCAGGCAGCCAGCCCGTGATCACCTCAGCTCTGCAGTGGCTTACAGGGAGAGAGGAAGAGGAGCCATAATGAAGCACAGTGAGCCTAAGTGTCTTTCAGGGAGGGCAGCTCTAAAATCAGTTGACAGAAGATGATGAGCCCAAGTGAATTAACATAGTTAGCCAGGTAGCAGGCCACGCTTAGCACTGTGACCCTGAAGCCCCACAGCATCTATGTGACAAGGCCAATGGCACTGCCTGCCTTTGCACATGGAAACCAGTGAGTAAGGCTGATCCCTTCACTACACAGGCTCAGTGAGTGTGCTCTGAAGCACAAGCATCTGCTCCAAGAGGCTGAATGATTTCCCTTCACACCCATACCAGCTTCAGACAGCTAAATACTGGCCTGGGAAGACTGAAACCCAAGGGGGGGCAGAGCCAACACCAAAACCCTCACAGCAGAGCAGGGGATGGGAAGGGTGTCCAGAGCCCTGGCTCTGTGGGTTTTGTAATAGGCACACTGCTAATAAATTCATTATCAAGTGGATTACATCCCTCTGATTCAAACAAGCCTCATTCCTTCAGCAGATGCTTTCTGAAAAATGGCAGAGAACCACAAAGCAACTGGAAAGACTCAAAGACTGCTCTCCCCTGAAAATTAAGAGGCCCAGGCAACAGGCAGGGAGAGCTGTGACATGACAGCAATGAGGTCTCTTATCTCTGCAAGAGGCACATGCAAGTTTTTTCTCCTGCTCTACTCTGCTAGCATTACAGATCAATTTGCCTGCACCTGGGTGTATAGGTGGAGCTGGCAGTAGAGCTTCACAAGGGCAGTGGCTTGGCTACCTACCGCTGGCTACCTCTGTGCCCTGAGGGACAGTGCCAAGCCCCATCATCTGATGAGCCCCATCAGCAGCACCCCCAGCCTGCAAGCCAAACTCTTCCTAGGAAATGCCTGTACCAGGCAGCACACGGGAGGCAGCCAGCCCCTTCCCTGCCTCCTGCTACCATTGTCATGCATGACAGTGGGGTCCCATGTCATGTGCTACCTCATGTCCACCAAAGGTAATGCAAGCTTCACAAAGGCACAAAGGAAGGAAAAAAAATGCCACAACAACTGCTGCCTCCTTTTACAGAATCACAGAATGCACGGAGTTTGAAGGGACCTCTGAAGATCATCTGGTCCAAATGCCTGCCGAGCAGGATCACCTAAAGCACCTTGCACAGGATAGCATCCAGGTGGGTTTTGATTATCTCCAGAGGAGGAGACACCACAACCTCACTGGGCAACCTGTTGTAGTGCTCTGTCACCCTCCCAGTAAAGATGTGCCCCCTCATTTGGAGTCAGAACCTCCTGTGCTTCAGTTTGTGCCCATTGTCTCTCGTCCTGTCACTGGGAACAACTGAGAAGAGACTAAAATCATCTTCTTGACACCCTCCCCTCAGACATTTATACACATTAATGAGGTCTCCCTCGGTCTTCTCGCATAGTACATCTGTGCTAAATGCACAAAGCTCTGCTGTCAGCAGGGCTCAACATCAGGGGTGCCGTGGGGCCGTGAGACCAGGGCTGGCGTGTGTGTGCAGGGCTTCTAGAGTCACGTGGTGTGCCATCCCCCAGGGAGCCAATGGGTCTACTAGGGTGTGAGGCTTTGCGATCTCTGGGGTGCAAGACAGGTCCAAATGGTAAAATGAATGTGAGGAGAGCAGGAGGAGGTGAGGGATAGCAAGCATCAGGCCATGAAGGTGGTGTTTGGGAATTCCTGGTCCCTGAGTGCTCCATTTCTTGCTGAGTGTGGCTTGCTTCCCCCCTGTTGAAGTAGAGAGATGGCTGCGCAAACCTGGTTGGGTGGGGGTCCCTGTCTCTGGACAAATGCCATGTACTCGGCACTGTGCGCAGTTAAGAAATGTGTGTCTAGGTGATTTCAGGAGGACAGGACTCAGCTTTCAGCTTTTCATGCAGACAATTAGGTTTTCTAATATTTATAGATCTTTGATGACCATGTTAGTTGTTATTCTCTAACAGGGCTGGGAAGGACCATTTGTCGGTCGACAGATCCTTTCCTTGTTTCCTACCAGAAGGTGCTTGCCTGATGTCTTATTATGCAGTGGCCTGAGAAAGTGGTCCTTGAGATGTTGAAATGGATGCTGCTCAAAGAGCATGTTCAGGTGCTGAGTGGGGAGAGGTTGACAAGGAGACTGCGCTTGTGGGATGTTGTCCAGGCTTGTCAGGTTTCCATGCCAGCAGAAGCTTCACCAGTGTGACAAAGACCTTCTTTGGAGCAGCATCAGGAGAGAAGAGCAGCCTGTGTCTGGCTGAACCCTCACCCCAGAGGCAGAGATATGGACCTCATGTACATGGCATTTACCTGCTGGTGGGACTGTGTGTCTGTTTGGAATTGGGTACACATGCAGGGGTTTGTAGGGCCAAAGCCTCAGTGGTTGCTTGTAGCCTACAGCAGTACATGAAGTGAGTGTAAAATTTCTGGTGATCTTCTGATTGAGTCTGAAGACCCTCCTTCCTCAAGTGACATTCATTGAGAACAACCCCGTGGGAGGTAGAAGAGTTGCTCTTTAATGTCTAGTGTTCATTTCCCATCATGCTGCGTTTCAGAGCCGAGGCATGTCCCAAACTGTGGCAGTCACTTTCCTGGCGCTGGCTGGCAGTGGAGGCAGTGCAGCCCTCATGCCCAGCCTGCTGGCAGTGGCAGCAGTGGGACTTTGTGTGGCTGGGAATAGCACATCTCTGTGGGCTTCTTCCATGTCAGTGGGAGAGATGTGGGGATGTGGCCCGCTTGTACACGTTTCTGTTCCATAAAACTGGGTTTGCCTTTCTCAGGAGGTGTCCATGCATTTGTATGATAGCATCCTTCCCACAACAGGATGGAAGCACCTCATTCCTGTCAATGTTGCGTCCCTATTTCATGTGGCCTCCTGTGTGTGGAAGCTGTGGGGAGGAGTACGTTAAAATAAAAGCAGAAAGCAAGGCCAGCCTCAGGTCTGGCTCTGCAGATCCACACTGTTTTCTTCTGCAGCAGCTAGAATCTGCATCTCAGCCCCCTTGTATGCTTTGACTTGCAACTGGGCCTTGTGCCATCTCTTGTCATTGGTAATACATTGATGCTCCTGTAGATGATTTTTTCTCTTGCAGGTACAATAGTAAAGTCGTCTGAAGTTGCTCTTTTTAACAGGAGTTGTGTGCCTTTGTTCTCTGTTTGGACAGGGAGATGTTTCCGTAGCACAGAATTGTCAAACTCCAGTATACAAAACTCACCATTGACCCTGTGAATAGATGTATTTGCTTATTTAAATACTGTCTTCTTTTCCTTAATTTTTAATAACCCTAATAACCCTTTATGTATGTATTTATTTATTTATTTTTACTCCTCTTGGTTGCATACCATGCTTTCAAGCTCTTCTGTTTGACCAGAAGGGTGATGTCGATAATTCAGCTCCACTCTGTCCTTCACCCATGTTGGAGCCGGGCTTGTTGCGTGGAGCACCAACAGAGCTGTGTGCTCCATGTGACATCTGCAGCAGCCAAAGCTGCACAGGCTGGCTGCAGCTTTGTGGCGCAGCTGGGGAGGCAGGTGGTGGTCCTTTTGTGGGATCTGAAGGGAAGAAAGCTGCTCAGGAAGGGTGTGTACTGACCACCTTTGGGCCATGCCTGGCCCTGCTGTGTCCCCGCGGTGCTGCTGTCTGCAGCAGGGCAGCTGCTACATTGGCTTGTTTGTGAGGTCTGCAGAACTGGAGGAGGTGAAGCATGGGTAGTCACTGTTCCTTGGGGTCTACTGGCTGTATGAGCAGGATGTGCTGAGAAATGACCGATGTGACATGAGCGAGCCCACAGCAGTGCGTGCGCCACCGGACTTGCGTGCTGTCCTTTTGGAGCATAGTTCTGCTCCCCAGCAGTTGTGGGATCCCACATGCAGGCATGTCTCTGCTGCTGTGACAGCCCTGCTTCGGGCAAGCCAAGGAACAGCTGAAATCAAGAAGACCCCCTGACATGCTTTCCATAGTCTGGTATGCAAAGCCCATGTTGAGACCCCAGTCTCTGGGTCATCTCTGGACAATGTTTCATGTCCCCTTCCTGGGAGGTTTGCAGAGAAGTGGGAACACAGGAAGTAGGATAGAGGCACAGGGGGGTATGGAGTCATGGAGGCCTCAAGGGGCCTGCCTGTGCCGTGCCCTCGCAGGAGGCACAGCACAGCCAGCACAGGGCATGCATCCCTTTCACGTCTCACAGTCCCCAGTGAGTATCACACTGTCACTGTGGCCCCTATGGATCACAAGGAGTGGCCACATCCAATGGGCAGTCGCAGCCTGAATCCCGAGGTGCTTACGCTGTGCAGGGCAGCAACTGGCACTGTCCTTGGGGTGAGCTGAGGGCTCGTGGCAGAGAGGATGCCTTTTTCCCTGTCTCAGCCTCTGCTGGCACCATCCTTGGAGGGGCTGGAAAAGCAAGACGCTGAGTCCCGGCGTCCTGGGGAAGGGTGGCACTGTCTGCTTGAAAGCTCTTGTCGAGACTCTGGGGGCTTGGTGGTGCTGCTGAATTTAGCCAGAGGTCAGAAATATTCCTTGCCACCTGAAACTTTGTGCCACAATGTGAATGTGATGTGATCTTTTTGGGCTTCAGTAAAGCTTTTGACACAGGTTCCCATAGGATTCTACTGGACAAAATGTCCAGCATACAGCTAAACAAAAACATCATACCATGGGTGAGCAGTTGGCTGATGGGCAGGGCTCAAAGGGTTGTGGTAAATGGGGCCACATCAGGCTGGCTGCCAGTCACCAGTGGGGTCCCCCAGGGTTCCATTTCAGGGCCGGCCCTCTTCAATGTTTTTATAAGCGATGTGGATGTAGGACTAGAAGGTGTTTTTGAGCAAATTTGCTGATGACACTAAACTTGGAGAAGCTGTAGACTCTGTTGAAGGTGGAAAGGCCTTGCAGAGAGATCTGAACAGATTGGAGAGCTGGGCGATCACCAACCGCATGAAGCTTAACAAGAGCAAGTGTCGGGTCCTGCACCTGGGACGGGGCAACCCTGGCTATATGTACAGACTGGTTGATGAGACGCTGGAGAGCAGCCCCACAGAGAGGGATCTGGGGGTTGTGGTTGATAACAAGATGGACATGAGCCAGCAGTGTGCCAGCAGTGTGCCAGCAGCCAGGAGGGCCAACCGTATCCTGGGATGCATCAAGCACAGCATCGCTGGTTGGTCGAGGGAGGTTATTGTCCCGCTCTACTCTGCGCTGGTGCGGCCTCACCTCAAGCACTGTGTGCAGTTCTGGGCACCACAGTACAAAAAAAAACCATTAAACTGTTGGAGAGTGTCCAGAGGAGGGCTACAAAGATGGTGAAGGGCCTAGAGGGGAAGACATATGAGGAGCAGCTGAGGTCACTGGGCCTGTTCAGCCTGGAAAAGAGGAGGCTGAGAGGAGACCTCATTGCAGTCTACAGCTTCCTCATGAGGGGGAGTGGAGGGGCAGGTGCCGGTCTATTCTCTTTAATGACCAGTGATAGGACCCGTGGGAATGTTGCCAAGCTGTGGCAGGGGAGGTTCAGGCTAGACATCAGGAAGAGGTTCTTCACCGAGAGGGTTGTCACACACTGGAACAGGCTCCCCAGGGAAGTAGTCACTGCACCGAGCCTGTTGGAGTTTAAGAAGATGTATGGTAGGGCTCATTAAGCTAAATACTATGATAAATTGCTACTTCCAGAAAATTATGTATATTAACAAAAAGGAGGAGAGTAAGCACAAGTGCAGGACCCAGGAAGACTGAGTGCGCCATGCTGCCTTGGCTTCAGATGGTCACCTGAGTGAAAATGTAGGAATGGTCATTTGGATGTCCTCTGACTGCTGAGTCTGCATTATCATCCTTAAGGCAAACACATGGGGAGCAGGTGGCTTGGGAAACAGAAACAGGGCAATGCGGTGTGAATATCAGACCAGGCATAAGGCCAAGGAGAGCGTTTTTACTTAAAGAAATATAAAGAGCCAACTCTGGAAGGGCAAAGGTTGGAATGGCTTTCAGAGCAGCAGGGGCAATGTGCTGCAAACAGCCTGTGCATGTGCCATCAGCGAGCGGAATGGCTGGCTGTGGCTGCAAAGGATGAGCCCCTGGGGGTGGCACTGGGTGACAGGGGATGAGCCCATGGCCAATCAAGCACTGCTGGCTTTGCCTGGGTGGGAGCGTGGAGCAGAGTGGTGGCAGTGAGCTGATGTTGGGCTCTTCTGGCTCGCTGCAGGTGGTGCTGTCTGAAGGGTGGGCACTTTCCCCCAGGTGGGGACCAGTGTGTTTGCTGACAGCTGAGGATGGGCATGTGGCACATCTCACTGTGGCATCTGGATAGTGCAGGTGTGAATACACAGGCACCATCTACCACTCCTGCAGCAGGTGCTGCCTTTCTTTGCTACACTTCTTTGCACCTTCCCTGTGCTACTGATTGTGAAAGCCAGCAAGTCACATTGTGGAGAAAGCTTCTTTGAAGCCTCAAATTTGCAGGACTGACACTGGTGCTGTGCACAGTGCTTCAGGTGACAGGCTTCACTGGTGAAGCATCCAGTGGCATCTTTGGGGTTTGGTTTGTGATGAGTGGGTTCATTGTGGTTTACTTTAGTTTTGGCACCCATCTTGAACTGCATACCTGTGTTGTCCATTAGGAATGTTATAAATAAATACTATTATTTGCTTCTTTTGCAAAACAAAACAGCAGCACAGCAAGCTCTGCCTTCCTCACAGCACCAGCCAAAGTTCTAAAAACATTTTGGCTTTCCTGCAGTGCTTTTCTCTGTGAGGTGTTGAGTGAGCTGGGCAGCCTTGAGAGGAGCCCGCATTGTCCTGCCTCATTCTGAATACCTGCACTGCCATCCCAGTCAACTCCAGCTGGGGTGGATTGGCCTCGCTGTGAGTGGGTTGCCTGCTGAGTAGGACACTGAGCAGTGTGACTCTTGGCATTATCTTCTGGGAAAGCTGTGTGCTGCTGTACAGGGAAGCTGATTTAGCTGATTGGGTATGGTGTATTTTTAGGCAAACATCTTCCTTTGGGTGTCAGATCTCAGTCGCCAAGCTGCGGTATTATGGTACTGGCACTGCCAGTGGAGAAAGGACAAACTTGTCCAGGTTCTTTTTGTAAACCAGGGGAAGCTGATGGCAAACCTCTGCACTGGGGGTTAGATTTGTAGAGAGCGTGTTAAAGCTGATGCATTTCTGGTGAAGTGGCTTCAGCAGTAGCTTGAGGTGACTTGTGTGGCAGAGGTCACAGAATGGCTGAAGTTGGCAGGGACCTCTGGGTATTTCTGGTCCAACCCTGCTCAAGCAGGGCCACCCAGAGCACATTGTCAAGGACCACATCCAGGTGGCTTTTGAAGGCCTCCAAGGGTGAGATCCACAACCTCTTTTGGCAGCCTATGCCAGTGCTTGGTCACTCGCACAGCACACAAGTGCTTCCTGATGGTCAGACAGAGCCTATTCTGCCTGTGGTCCAGGCACTGGGCACCTCTGAAAGGAGCCTGGCTCTGTCCTCTTTGCACCCTCCTGTCAGGTATTTATGGACATTGATGAGGTCCTCCCTGACCTCCTGTCAAACCTGAGAGTGTGTCACGTTTTTAGAGGCAATTCACGTGGATGAGTGAAGCCACCCAGCTCAGGGGGTTACCAAGTCCACATCTGGGTTTCCTTGGTCCTCCATAAGGCAACAGGCTGTCCCCTCACCCTGGAGGCCGGTGCCCTCTCTGCTGCTGGGCGCAGGGATGGCAGCACAGCAAATCTGGGAGAGGAGGAGCCGTGTGAAAATGTTCCTGAAGGGCAACCCTGGCTACTCTTGCCTTTGAACCAAACGTGTGACAGTAATGAAGACACTGAGCCAGGTGTGACAGTCCATTTTGTCTTGGAACCAGCTTTCCTGGTTATTTTTGCCATCCTGTCCGTTGACCCTGTCTGTTGGCCTGCACAGCTCTCCGAGGCACCTCAGTGCATTCCCTGAGGCTGTTGCTGTGTGCACATGGGCACATCAAGGCTGTGCTACTGCCCGTGACCTCACTGACCTGTTTCACAGCCACAAACAATGTGGTTTGGCTTTGCTGCTATTGGACTGTTGTTGCTGTGCTACAGTCCTGAGTGGGTTACAAATTCCAAATTTCCTGCCCAGAATTATTTGTGAGGAGTTTAATGTTAATTTGTTCTTACACCAGTGTTTCCCTTTAATTGGGAGAGGTTTCTCTTCCCTGCCGCATTCTGTGCGGAAGCCATTGGGCTGTCTTTGCTGCCGCTGTTTGGCACAAGAGAACAGACTGAGGCTGCATCACATCAGTCTGCTGCAGGGCAGAAATAAGCTTTCTTCATGAGTCTTTCCCTTAATAGTACAGTGTTTCAGTTTTTAGTGGATGTTTACAGGCTCAAGCTTATTTTCATAAGGACTAACTTAAAAAAAAATAAATCTTCTGTCCATGTTGTGTGAGTTTTCTGATGTTAGCTTCGGCCATTTCCCATCCTGCTGTGATGTCTGTTAGAAATTCTTTAATATTAAATCTTTCTTTTTGTCTGCTTTTATTTTCAGATCTTCCATCAAGTCCTGTCAGACATGCAGTATGTGATGTACAAAACAAATGTTCATTTCATTTTTCCAGAAGACATTTCATCTTTGCCTTCTGGGAGGACTGGTGTCTCTCCTGAATCGTGCATAAGCTTCCTTTACAATCTAGACAAAGGCACCAAAGAAATTCATTGTCATGTTTATAGCCAGTGCAGTCTCATTTGACAGTTGTCGTTTTTATGGACTGCACTGATTTTCTTATCTCTTCTGGTGAAATCAACCAAGGGGGCTAAGGTGCCAGCTGCATCGCTGCCTCTGCCTGAGGCTTTATTTCAAGCAAATATATATGGCTTGCAAACGCAATGCCTCATTTTCTGCATTCATAGAATCATAGAATATCCCAAGTTGGAAGGGACCCACAAGGATCATTGAGTCCAACTCCTGGGTCCACACAGGTCTACCCAAAAATCAGAATTCAGACCGTATGACTGAGAGCACAGTCCAAATGCTTCTTAAACTCCAACAGGCTCGGTGCAGTGACTACTTCCCTGGGGAGCCTGTTCCAGTGTGTGACAACCCTCTCGGTGAAGAACCTCTTCCTGATGTCTAGCCTGAACCTCCCCTGCCACAGCTTGGCAACATTCCCACGGGTCCTATCACTGGTCATTAAAGAGAATAGACCGGCACCTGCCCCTCCACTCCCCCTCATGAGGAAGCTGTAGACTGCAATGAGGTCTCCTCTCAGCCTCCTCTTTTCCAGGCTGAACAGGCCCAGTGACCTCAGCTGCTCCTCATATGTCTTCCCCTCTAGGCCCTTCACCATCTTTGTAGCCCTCCTCTGGACACTCTCCAACAGTTTAATGGTTTTTTTTTTGTACTGTGGTGCCCAGAACTGCACACAGTGCTTGAGGTGAGGCCGCACCAGCGCAGAGTAGAGCGGGACAATAACCTCCCTCGACCAACCAGCGATGCTGTGCTTGATGCATCCCAGGATACGGTTGGCCCTCCTGGCTGCTGGCACACTGCTGGCACACTGCTGGCTCATGTCCATCTTGTTATCAACCACAACCCCCAGATCCCTCTCTGTGGGGCTGCTCTCCAGCGTCTCATCAACCAGTCTGTACATATAGCCAGGGTTGCCCCGTCCCAGGTGCAGGACCCGACACTTGCTCTTGTTAAGCTTCATGCGGTTGGTGATCGCCCAGCTCTCCAATCTGTTCAGATCTCTCTGCAAGGCCTTTCCACCTTCAACAGAGTCTACAGCTTCTCCAAGTTTAGTGTCATCAGCAAATTTGCTCAAAAACACCTTCTAGTCCTACATCCACATCGCTTATAAAAACATTGAAGAGGGCCGGCCCTGAAATGGAACCCTGGGGGACCCCACTGGTGACTGGCAGCCAGCCTGATGTGGCCCCATTTACCACAACCCTTTGAGCCCTGCCCATCAGCCAACTGCTCACCCATGGTATGATGTTTTTGTTTAGCTGTATGCTGGACATTTTGTCCAGTAGAATCCTATGGGAACCTGTGTCAAAAGCTTTACTGAAGCCCAAAAAGATCACATCACATTCACATTGTGGCACAAAGTTTCAGGTGGCAAGGAATATTTCTGACCTCTGGCTAAATTCAGCAGCACCACCAAGCCCCCAGAGTCTCGACAAGAGCTTTCAAGCAGACAGTGCCACCCTTCCCCAGGACGCCGGGACTCAGCGTCTTGCTTTTCCAGCCCCTCCAAGGATGGTGCCAGCAGAGGCTGAGACAGGGAAAAAGGCATCCTCTCTGCCACGAGCCCTCAGCTCACCCCAAGGACAGTGCCAGTTGCTGCCCTGCACAGCGTAAGCACCTCGGGATTCAGGCTGCGACTGCCCATTGGATGTGGCCACTCCTTGTGATCCATAGGGGCCACAGTGACAGTGTGATACTCACTGGGGACTGTGAGACGTGAAAGGGATGCATGCCCTGTGCTGGCTGTGCTGTGCCTCCTGCGAGGGCACGGCACAGGCAGGCCCCTTGAGGCCTCCATGACTCCATACCCCCCTGTGCCTCTATCCTACTTCCTGTGTTCCCACTTCTCTGCAAACCTCCCAGGAAGGGGACATGAAACATTGTCCAGAGATGACCCAGAGACTGGGGTCTCAACATGGGCTTTGCATACCAGACTATGGAAAGCATGTCAGGGGGTCTTCTTGATTTCAGCTGTTCCTTGGCTTGCCCGAAGCAGGGCTGTCACAGCAGCAGAGACATGCCTGCATGTGGGATCCCACAACTGCTGGGGAGCAGAACTATGCTCCAAAAGGACAGCACGCAAGTCCGGTGGCGCACGCACTGCTGTGGGCTCGCTCATGTCACATCGGTCATTTCTCAGCACATCCTGCTCATACAGCCAGTAGACCCCAAGGAACAGTGACTACCCATGCTTCACCTCCTCCAGTTCTGCAGACCTCACAAACAAGCCAATGTAGCAGCTGCCCTGCTGCAGACAGCAGCACCGCGGGGACACAGCAGGGCCAGGCATGGCCCAAAGGTGGTCAGTACACACCCTTCCTGAGCAGCTTTCTTCCCTTCAGATCCCACAAAAGGACCACCACCTGCCTCCCCAGCTGCGCCACAAAGCTGCAGCCAGCCTGTGCAGCTTTGGCTGCTGCAGATGTCACATGGAGCACACAGCTCTGTTGGTGCTCCACGCAACAAGCCCGGCTCCAACATGGGTGAAGGACAGAGTGGAGCTGAATTATCGACATCACCCTTCTGGTCAAACAGAAGAGC
Organism: Aythya fuligula; assembly: GCF_009819795.1. Taxonomy (NCBI): domain Eukaryota; kingdom Metazoa; phylum Chordata; class Aves; order Anseriformes; family Anatidae; genus Aythya; species Aythya fuligula. Next base: position 212,879 of record NC_045578.1, read on the forward strand.
TTGAAAGCATGGTATGCAACCAAGAGGAGTAAAAATAAATAAATAAATACATACATAAAGGGTTATTAGGGTTATTAAAAATTAAGGAAAAGAAGACAGTATTTAAATAAGCAAATACATCTATTCACAGGGTCAATGGTGAGTTTTGTATACTGGAGTTTGACAATTCTGTGCTACGGAAACATCTCCCTGTCCAAACAGAGAACAAAGGCACACAACTCCTGTTAAAAAGAGCAACTTCAGACGACTTTACTATTGTACCTGCAAGAGAAAAAATCATCTACAGGAGCATCAATGTATTACCAATGACAAGAGATGGCACAAGGCCCAGTTGCAAGTCAAAGCATACAAGGGGGCTGAGATGCAGATTCTAGCTGCTGCAGAAGAAAACAGTGTGGATCTGCAGAGCCAGACCTGAGGCTGGCCTTGCTTTCTGCTTTTATTTTAACGTACTCCTCCCCACAGCTTCCACACACAGGAGGCCACATGAAATAGGGACGCAACATTGACAGGAATGAGGTGCTTCCATCCTGTTGTGGGAAGGATGCTATCATACAAATGCATGGACACCTCCTGAGAAAGGCAAACCCAGTTTTATGGAACAGAAACGTGTACAAGCGGGCCACATCCCCACATCTCTCCCACTGACATGGAAGAAGCCCACAGAGATGTGCTATTCCCAGCCACACAAAGTCCCACTGCTGCCACTGCCAGCAGGCTGGGCATGAGGGCTGCACTGCCTCCACTGCCAGCCAGCGCCAGGAAAGTGACTGCCACAGTTTGGGACATGCCTCGGCTCTGAAACGCAGCATGATGGGAAATGAACACTAGACATTAAAGAGCAACTCTTCTACCTCCCACGGGGTTGTTCTCAATGAATGTCACTTGAGGAAGGAGGGTCTTCAGACTCAATCAGAAGATCACCAGAAATTTTACACTCACTTCATGTACTGCTGTAGGCTACAAGCAACCACTGAGGCTTTGGCCCTACAAACCCCTGCATGTGTACCCAATTCCAAACAGACACACAGTCCCACCAGCAGGTAAATGCCATGTACATGAGGTCCATATCTCTGCCTCTGGGGTGAGGGTTCAGCCAGACACAGGCTGCTCTTCTCTCCTGATGCTGCTCCAAAGAAGGTCTTTGTCACACTGGTGAAGCTTCTGCTGGCATGGAAACCTGACAAGCCTGGACAACATCCCACAAGCGCAGTCTCCTTGTCAACCTCTCCCCACTCAGCACCTGAACATGCTCTTTGAGCAGCATCCATTTCAACATCTCAAGGACCACTTTCTCAGGCCACTGCATAATAAGACATCAGGCAAGCACCTTCTGGTAGGAAACAAGGAAAGGATCTGTCGACCGACAAATGGTCCTTCCCAGCCCTGTTAGAGAATAACAACTAACATGGTCATCAAAGATCTATAAATATTAGAAAACCTAATTGTCTGCATGAAAAGCTGAAAGCTGAGTCCTGTCCTCCTGAAATCACCTAGACACACATTTCTTAACTGCGCACAGTGCCGAGTACATGGCATTTGTCCAGAGACAGGGACCCCCACCCAACCAGGTTTGCGCAGCCATCTCTCTACTTCAACAGGGGGGAAGCAAGCCACACTCAGCAAGAAATGGAGCACTCAGGGACCAGGAATTCCCAAACACCACCTTCATGGCCTGATGCTTGCTATCCCTCACCTCCTCCTGCTCTCCTCACATTCATTTTACCATTTGGACCTGTCTTGCACCCCAGAGATCGCAAAGCCTCACACCCTAGTAGACCCATTGGCTCCCTGGGGGATGGCACACCACGTGACTCTAGAAGCCCTGCACACACACGCCAGCCCTGGTCTCACGGCCCCACGGCACCCCTGATGTTGAGCCCTGCTGACAGCAGAGCTTTGTGCATTTAGCACAGATGTACTACGCGGCAGTGACAGGCCATCATGGCCTGCTGGCATTATCCCCCTGAACAACCACTGCTCACACTCACATTGGCGGGATCTGAAGGCTCCTCCTCACCCCCTGCAGCAGCAGCCTGGCCCCATCACAGGTAGCTGCTCCCCACTCCAGCATCTGGGGATCCCCAACAAACACCGCTGCAGAGAAGATGCAGTTCTGTTGCTGGGAGGACACACCTCCTGCAGGAGGCCAGAGTGTCTTTAGGGCTGACCTAGATGTCATGTTGAATCTCTTCATGCAGCAAGGCGGGGTGCATTTCTTCCTGCCCAGTAACACAGAGACAAATCCCAGCTACAATAAGGTGACAACACGACAAGAGGACCTGGCTTGCCAAGCAGCCCCTAAAACACCCAACAAAGCAGAACAGCGCTGACACAGCACAGGTCGGGAGTACTCAGGAGATAGGGTTGTGCCATCAGCCACGAAGGACACCCCACAGGCCAGGACTTCAACACACTACGGGGCAGGTGTTAATCTGCACTCGTCAAGCAGAGGGCCAAATCCAGGCTCAGGGCAAACAGGTTTGCTCCTGTTGGCCTCAATGGCATGTGGGAACCACCTACAAAGAGCACAGAGCTCTGCTGGTCATCTTCCACAATCAGGCCTGCAGATTGTTCCTCCTCCATAGCAGAGTACACTTTGCAAATGTAAGTTTCCCTGTTCCAAGGCAGTTCAGAGCAGGCCTGGGAGTGCTGCCACCTCCAAGCACCAGATATGCTAAAATGAGTTTGAAAACAATCAGGGTCCAAAGGTTCAGAAAAGACACAGATCAGCATGTTGAACGTCAAGCATCATTTTAAAAATCCCATTAAGATAGGAAGCTCATGTTCTGCACAGCAGCAAAAGCCCTGCATCCCCTCCTCAACTCCAAAAAAGACAGCTTTTTTCTTCTTTTAAATCATCTCCCTGGCAGAATTTAGATGCTGTATTAAAACAGGGAGGAATTGTCTGAGGCTGTTAACAAGGCTGGCTACAGGCAGCAGATCATTAGCACAAAGTGGGCCCCAACGCCCCATACCTGAACACACCCCTCCTGCCAGCACGGCTCTGTACCAGAACTTCTCATGTGCTGCCCTGCTCATGCAGCCCTGGCAGGCTCTAAGCCAGCCACAGCACACACCTCTGTTCAGCCCCGGGGCACCTACACACCCCGAGCCGAGCACTGTACCCAGCAGCCCCACGCGGACCCCTCTGAGTGCAGGGGCACAGGCAGTGTGTCCCCCTACCCTCCCCCCCAGCAGGTGCCAGAAACAGCCCCAGAAAAGCTCCTGCACGCAGGGGCTGCAGACCCTTCAGTGTTATGGCTGGAGGTACTTCATGCCACCGCTGAGTAAGGATCATCTGCAGGAGAGATGCAAAAATCTCCTAATGCAAAAAGCAGCATGGTTTTTGTTTTTGTTTAAGATATTTAAAGGAATGGAGAGATTTTAAAATACTCTACAGCATCACTTCTCAGCCAGCACTGGCTGCCAAGAAGACACTTACAGAGCTGGGTTTCACTATTATTATTAAAAAGCCTATTTTCCAATTCTGTTTCCACAGCCTGCACTGTTCATGGAGAAAGAGTCCCTTGTTTGGGTGCTTTCCAAGCACCCAGGCTGAGCAGGAAGGGTGCAGATTTTCTTTTTATAGCCCCTTTCTCCTCAAGCATCTACAGCCACCCCCTCTTCACCTCACTGGCGTCACCGGTAGGAGAGCTCTGTATTCCTGGCACCTTCCAGACAAAGCCAGCCTCCCATTTCAGGTGGCCTCAGCTAGGTCTCTCCAGACAACACTCAGCCCCAACATGCATCTTTGTCTGGAGCTACGAGACCTGCCAGCCCAAGCAAAGCCCTTGGTTTATGGCACAGTGCAAAACCTGAAACAGCCAAGCTGGGAATGGTTATTTTTAGAGCACAGGACCTGCCAGGTGAATGTTTGCTGACGCTCCTGGTGCATTTCTGATACTGTTTCAAGTCACCCTCATGCAGTGTCACAGCCGCATCACCCATCTCATTCCCTCCTCTCTCACAAAGCATCCTGCAGTGCCCTGCCACGGGGGACGAGCACCCATTCCATGACAAGGGTGCCAACTCATGTCACCCACCCGCGTGGCCACACCTGAACGGCTGCGCAGCTCCAGGCTCTTCCCAGGCCAGATGACATCAGCAGAGCAAGAGGGATGAAAAAGCAAAACGCGAGAGGAAAGGAGAGGCCACCGCCTGCAGGGGCCATGGGACAGCCCCCGCACCCAGCACCCCACATAGCCTACACCCAGTCCAGGTGGAAGCGAGCCGTTTTTTGGCCACGGGAGCTCACCCGGCCTCCCGAACAGCTGGCACACGGGGCAGGACCACAAGGCAAGATGCCGTCCCGCAGCGGCCGCGACAGCCAAAAGTGTTCGGCGAGCAGCGGGGCCGCAGGTGCGGCGGCGGCGGGCGCTGGACGAGCACCTCGAACGAGCACCGGGCACCAAGGCCTGAAACGAGGCAGCGGCGGACAGAGGCGCCGCGGGAGCCCTCAGGGAACGGCCGCACTGCCCGGCCCGCGGGGACCGCTCCGTGCCCCGCGCCCCCGGCACCCGGCTCGCCCCGGGGCGGGTGGGGCCGGGGCCCCCTGCCGGTGCAGAGACACGGCCCGGAGGGGTTGGGGGGGGGGGGGGAGGGGAGATCGCGGCCGCGCTCCGCAGGCCCCGGGAACCCAGGACGCCCCCGGCGCCTCCGCTCGGTACCGGGGGCGAGGCGATCCCCGTCCTGCCGCGTGCCCCCCACTTACAGCGCGCAGCTCCCCGGTCCGGTCCTTCATCGCGCCCCGCCGCCGCTCAGCCCGGCCGCCGCTCGGGGGAGGGGCGGGCGCGGCACATGCGCGCAGCCCGGCGGAGCGGAGCGGCCCCCGAGACGCTGGGAGCGGCCAGGGCGGGGGCGCAGCTCGCGGGGGGGGTCTCACGAGAGCGGCGTGGCGCTGAGGGGTGCCACGCGTGGGGGTACGCTGGGAGCGGGTCACACCTGGAGGGGTCGTACCGGGGGGTGCAGCAGACTCTGCAGCCCGGAGGGCACCCGCAGGAGGGGCTGGGACAGCAGTGGGGCAGGGCAGGGTCCCCGGGGGCCCTGGAGCTGGGCTCTGGAGGAGCCTTGAGGCGACCCAGGCCCAAAACAACGGCGCCAGGTGGCTGCTGGGGGAGGGGCCTTGCCACTGTCGGGAGGCTCCCCTGTGCCCACCGCCCACCTCACTCTGCCAGCAGGGCACAATAGGAGGCTCTGGGGCAGCCTGAGGTGGGACAGAGCTCCCCAGGATTCCTGGGACAAGCAGAGCGCTGGGGTACACCCGGTGAGAATGGCTGGATCTGCTCCTGCCTGCAGTCCTTCACCAGGGAGAAGCTCCAGAGGCACCATGGCAAAAGGCAATGCTACAGGAACAGCCTCTGGGTGTTGCAGCAGCCATATGTCAGCCAGGCATTATCGTCCCAGCAAAACTCTGCCCCTGTTCCCTGGGAAATGTCCACTCATCACAAGTCAGTGCCATGACAGAGACTTCATACAGACAGTCCCTGAACTGCACTATTCCCCCTTCTCGGCAGGGCAGGGGGAGAAATTAAGGTTATAAAGCTGGTCGCTTGTGATATGTATTTGGAGACTGCTCACTACCATCACGGGCAAAACTAACTTAGCTTGGGGAAGATGGACTTCCCCAGCCACGCTCCTGACTCTTCAGCCTCCCTCCCCCAAGCAGTGCAGGGGAATGGAGGTGACAGTCAGCTCATAACCCTTTGTCTCTGCTGCCCATTCTTCCCGCAGTTCTCCCCCTGCTCCAGCACAAGTTCTCTCCACGGGCCTGCTCCTGTGGTGGCTCTTCGGGAGCTGCAGCCTTCTTCAGGCAAGAGCCACGTGCCGTACAGGTGCTCGGGGGACACAGAAGGGGTCCCCTGCAGTGCTCCCATCACCCCAACAGGGGCACATCACTTGTGCCCCGTGCAGCCATTGCGAGCTTTTTTTCTTTTTTTCCTACTGCACCACAGCTTTTTTTGTCAGTTGACTTCGGTCTTGCGGGATACTTGCGGTTCTTCCCTGCCGCCCGCTTCCGCTCAGCGCTGCCCTCAGCTCCGACGAGGGGACGTGACCTCCCCGGTGCCTCCGCGAGCCCCGGCACCGTGCGCGCGTCCTTGCGCGTGCCCCGTCCCGCGGCTGCAGCGCGAAGGCCCGCTGGGGGCGCTCGGGGACGGCGGCGGGGCCGAGCCGGGCCGAGCCCCCCGAGGCAGTGCTGGGGCATGGCGCCCTCTGGCGGCCGCGACGAAACCCTGCTGAGGCGCCGAGCGGGGCCGGTCCGGCTCCAACGCCTTGGCCACGGGCCGCCAGGCTCAGCCCCCGGGCCGCGCAGCCCGGTGCCCATCCCCCGGCCTCTCCCCCTCCACGCCTCGGAGTGGGGCCCCTCCAGAGCAGGGACATGAGCGGCAGCGGGCCCAGCAGCGGGCTCTGTGACGAGGCAAAGGGACCTTTGCACGGGGCCCTGTCACGAGCAGCCTGGATATTAGGCCTCTGCTCTGCACAACTGCATCCAGAGCCTGCAAGGCTTCTCCTGCAAGTGTGTGGAGGAGAGCAGGGTGCTCAGGAGCCCACGGGAGGACTTGGCCAGCAGCTCTTCTCCTGCCAGCTTTGTCCCAGCTTTGACAAGGGCCTGGGAAAACCCTCAGCCCTGCGGCCCAAGCCAGGAGCCTTGGGAGCTCTGCAGGACAGACAAGAGGTGCTTGGTTTCTGGCTATATCCCTCCTGACACCTTGCTGGGACATTAGCAGGAGGGTTTTGCCCATCCTGGTGCTGTGGATTTGGGTCTGTTGCCAGTTTGGCAGTTTAGCCACGGGCATGAGATAAATAACAGGGAGAATGGAACCAGTGCTGGGCAGGAATCTATGCCAGAGAAACAGTGACTGTTGATTTAGGAAAAAGGTAATTTTGACCAGACAAGATATACAGTGGGCCTCCATCACACCCATGTTGCTCTGTCAGGTGAGCCATCTCACCCCTCCCTGCTCCCAGTCCCATGCCTGGAGCAAGACAGAGCAGACTGTCCCAGGACTTGTCTGCTCTGCAGGTCTTTGGGGACACTCAGAGCCCTGACCATGGCAGGGGCACAGGTGGAGGCCTGACTGACCCGGGAGGAGAAGTGACAGGAGAAAGCAGTTGTTAGGGAGCTGGGCTGGGTCCAGCATCTGCTGGTGGTGAGGCTGCTGCAGCCCCATGCCCCTGTTATAGCCAGCAGTGAGGCTGAGCATGCATTTCTGCTGAGCACATGCATGCACAGCACATACATACATGCACGGCTGGCCCCACACACCTGACACACAGCTGGTCCCCCAGAGACAGCTCTCACACTTACCCTCACCATCAGCCCCTGCTTCAGGGCCACCCCACCCATCACCCAGGTCCACCCACATCTCCACATGTCTCCACAGGTACACAGGCTCCAGGGGATGCACTGCCAACACACCAGCCCTCCCCACTGCATCTGACCCTGGCTGCTGCACTCACACCCCATACACATATGTGTACACAGAACAGAGAGCCCTCACCCAAAACAAAGTTAGAAATGGAATTTAATAAGACAGACTATGCTGATCACTGGCATAGAGCACAGCCAGACAAGCATTCTGGCCAGCAACCTGTCCACATGCAACCAGCCTTTTTTGCCCCCATATTCTACTTTCCCATTCTTGGTCTTCTCCACATCATTCAGATCCACCCCTTTCCCCACCTTTGGTTCCTCTCTTAAACATCATATACCATGTTCTGTACAATGTCCACATGCTCTTCCCCTGTATTCCCTGCCCTCAGGCAGAAATAACACTTTGTGCTTTCATGCCCTAGCCCTGGGGCCGAGGCTCCACAGGAAGGGCCTGGAGAAGGTAGCCCTTCCTGAGCCCTAGTTTGGGCTCCTGCCTGCCTTTGTGTCACTGTGCTCCTCCAGGTTCCTGGAGATAGACTCTGACGGGCTGGCAGCCCCTCTGAGGGGCCTGGGAGTAGCTCTGCAGGGTGTTACTTGGGGTCCCCGCCTGCCATTGTCTCCGTGCTCCTCTGTGGGTGTGCAGAGGAGCTTTACCACACAACCTACCAGCAGGGAGAGTTCTCTTCAACAGGAACAAGGCTTAATTTAATCAAGTTACAAGAGCGCTGTGCATTTCTAAAAGAGAAATCACCCCCTCTGCCATCACCCCCATGAGCCCTCCCCATGGCTGGAGCTGTGGAGCCCACCTTCTTGTTCTTTTGTCTTCTCTCTCTGCCACCCCCAAAATGTGCCTGGGGAGGCTGGGCAGGCCCATCAAGGAGCTGTCTCTACTGACAGCAGCTCCCCCTGAAGAGCAGCACTGATTTAGTCCCCAGGCTCACACTTGCCCACACAAGCTCCCTTCTCATCTGGGAGGAGCTGCAGCAGTGAGTGCAGACCCACTCACTCATCCACCAACTGCACATGAAACCGGTTCCATGTGAGGGGAATCTGTGCAGCTTGGCTGCTTTGCTCCCACCTGTGCTATATGTGAGCATGCACACAGCTGTAAGCACTCCTGGTGCAACTTTCTCAGCACTCCATCCTCAGCACCTTCTCCAGCCACCCCGAGGGTTCCCGCTTACAGTTCTGAGCATGGCGTGCATGCTGTGACACACTGCTGGTGCCTTCTCACATCCCCCAGAGCCCATGCTGCCATGGGCAGCCTTCTCTCCTCCATAGACAGATCTGCTCCATGCATACTGGGGCTCTGATCACTCTGAGAGGGCCAGTGTCCTTCAGAGTGTGCTGTGGCCCATTGGCTTCTGTGGAGAGCTGGGACAGTCTTGGTCAAGGTGTTCCTGCAGGTAAAGGGACCAGTTTTTCTCTCAGAGGATTTGAAGCTCTTGCTCCCATCACAAACACCTACCAGCTCCAAAAACAGTTCTTTAGTCAATTAGAAAGAAGTGCAACACACATCTGGGTCTGTCTTTGTGTCATTAGACATCCATGTACCTTTCAAGAGCTCTAAAATCGAAGAAAAATTGTAGACACCTCAGCTGGGAGCACAGAAACAAGGGTCTCAATGAAAGGAAAGGTCATACTGGTGGAGCTTAAGTGTTGGGCTTAACTGTATGTCTTACCTTGTACCAATCAGCTGTTACAGCACCTCTCATATTTTTGTACTGCACTGATTTGCTGCAGCTTGTTAGGGCAGGGTCTCACTTCACTGTGTGTTCATGCACTGGTGGCACAAAAGGCCTAGTTGCTGCCAATCCTTCTAACACAAAGGGTGGTCTCACCCACTGTTGGAAGGACACACACAAAGCCAGCAAAATGCAGCAAAGAAAGCCCAGCCTGCTGGCTCATGCAGACTCTTTGCTGGCCTAGCCATGCCTGCTGTCCATGCACACTGTGGCAGCTCAGCTCTCAACTGCCCACCACAAGGCCTCACACCTCTCTGTCCCTATCTCCACCACTGCTAGCAGCTCATTGCCTCCTGCTATGGGAATTGGCTGCTCCTGGGACAATTCCACATGCCCTGTGCTCACTGCTCCCTGAGGCAGGTCAAAAGCCTTCCAAACCCAGCTCTCAATCCTCACCTCTCACAAAAGCCAGGATGCCATGCTCTGCTTGTCCCAGCTGAGATCATGGATTGGTCTGACCATGCTTTTGTGTGTCATCACACTGCAGAGTCCTTTTCCCTGCTAGAGCTAATGCTGAACAGCTCATTTTGCCTGTAATCTCATGGCACTGTGGTGGCCGCATGGCTTTCAGCTCTCTCCACCTTGCTGCTGCCCAGAAGATCTCCAGTACCAGTTTCAAGACGTCAGAGCAGGGACCCCTGCCAGCAAGACAGCTCAGCATCCTCCTCCACGACAGCCTTTGAACTTCCACGTGAAGCACCCTTTTTAGTTAAGTCTTATCAAGAGGATCCCACATAAACATTTCCCTCCTCTCTTAAGCTCCGCAGAGAATCATAGAAGCCAATATTCCCACTCTGTAACCAAGTCCCTTCCAGTCTCCTACACATCCTTTCCCATGTGCAGCCCAGCAGGGGCTCCCTCCACTAAAAACTGCAGATCCCTCTCCCTTCCAGCCAGCTGTGGACCATGCACCCTTCCTCCAGTGCTACATGCCCTCACAGGTGCAGAGCTCTCTCTCATCTGTGGCACTAGAGAATGCTACAGGAACTTGTTCTGTTGAGCAGCGAGAACTGGAACCGAGACAACAGAACAAACACCTTTCAAATACCCTCTCAGAGCACCATCTGACCCCAGGAATTCAGACTCAGATGTGGGGGGGGACTAGATTCCTAAGAGCCCTGGAGACACAAAGACTAACTGGAAGAAGCTCAAACAGCACTTCATTTGTACAAGCAACAGGGACCACGATAAAGGAAGTCAGACATCCCCTTAATTCTAACAGTGCCTACTTCTGCAGCACTTGATGTATGTAAGAGCTGTCAGGTGAGTCAGGCACCTGACATCAACTGAAAATGCAGCACAGAAACCCAAGGAAGCTCATATATTCCTCATACATGAAAAATTACTATGGTATTTTGAGCAGAGATTGCAGGAGGATGGCTGCTGAAGTATGCAACTGATCTAAGATTGATCTTGCTGTTTCTGAGGACTTGTATCCATAGAGACTGGATTGTGACTGCAAATGGAGTGATGAGCTTGGATGTGCACAACAAGGTGGTGCAGAATAAATTCTCGCCAAAGCATGCAGACATGCAGAGAAAAGGAAGCTGTTGGCCCTGAGCAAGGCTGAAGGTGCAGACAAGACTGAAGTACGGACTCTGCATGACAGGAGCAGGGGCTTGCAGGACTTGCAGCTTGGCTGAGACTTAGAAAGCAGCTGAAGCTGTTCATTCATCTTGCAGTCACTGCTGCCACTTCAGGGGAACTACTGTCTTCAGAGGCAAAGGACAGAAGTCCTGCAACAGCTGCCAGAAGTAGTATGTCAAGGAATATACTGGAAAACTGCTCAGTGAGGGTGAAGACTGGAGCCAGTAAGCACAGCAGTGCTGATAGAGCCAACTAGACTCACTTAGTGCCAAGAACACAGGCCAAGAGCAGGCAGTAGGTCATTAAGATAGGCCACTCTGCACCACCTGCTGCCCCATGCACGGTAAGCTTCACACCAGTGCCCTGCTGCCCGTATGTGCCCATGCCAGCACGGACATCCTGGGGAGGAGCAGTGCAGAGAAGGGCATACATGACTGCAGTCACAAGTGGATCCAGCCAATGAGCTGCAGGTTCCCACTCCCCATGCTAGGAAAGCAGAGATAATTTGAACAGAGATTACACAAAATGCTTGCCTCCATGCCAATAGTCATTAAAAAGTTGCTTTTGAAAAGCTAATATTGTCTACTGTCTCATATGCCCAAGTGACAGGAGGATGTTTTGCCACCTTCTTTATGATAGCAAGATTTCTGTCTTAACACTGCCTTTGGGGCAAGAGTCCAGCCCAGCCTGGCAGGAGTGGGGGAGTTCAGCAAAAACAGAAAGGAGGTAAGGAGGGGAGAGAATCTGTGCTAAGACTTGCAGAGGTTGAGGGAAGGTTTATGTAAATATCTGTTGTGCCAGATATGAGAAAAACTTTGCCCCTGAGGGATCCCTCCCCAGGCTGCTGTTTTGCCTAGCCCATGCTGGTAGGGCATCCCAGATCCACATCACCTGGCTGTTCTGCACACCTTGGACTGTCTCAGTGTTTCTGCACAATCCACAATGCTCGGCAAGGCAAGGAACCACAGGAAGGCATTGATGGCAGAGGCTGGTGTCATGGTGAGCGCAGCTCAGTGCTCTCTCAGAGTGGAAATGCTTCAGTGGTGCAAAAGAAGGGGTCAGATTGGCTTTTCTGCTAATAATCAGGGCAAGGGTTGGTAGCTGGGAGAAAAGACAAAGCAGAGACAAACCTTCATAGAATCACAGAATGGTCTGGGTTGGAAGAGACCTTAAAGACTGTTCCAGTACTAATCCCCTGCAGGGACACCTGCCACTAGACCAGGTTGCCCAAAGCCCTGTCCAGCCTGGTCTTGAGCACTTTCAGGGATGGGGAATCCACAGCTTCTCTGGGCAACCTGTTTCAGTGCCTCACCACCTTCAGAGTAAAGATTTTTTTCCTTATGTGTAATCTAAATCTTCCCTCTTTTAGTTTAAAGCCACTACTCATTCCAGAAAGGAATAAACACAGGTTTCTATGTACATGGTACTGGAGAAGATAAAGGATGGAGGAGAAGTGACCAAGGAACATGGAGGGAATCCAGCCCTTGCAGGTACAGCTAAGGTGGAAAATGTTGTGAACAGAACTAGAGAGAATCCAGCAAGCCAGACTCAATGTGCTTCCAGCAGCAGCAAGAAAAATGGCCATTTACTTTTGTCAACAGCTTGCCTGATCTCTCAGACTCACAATGCGGTCTTCAGAGCCATGAGAGCACCACAGTGCTCACAAGATTTACAGCAGAGAGAACAATGTATCACAGACTCATTGGCAACCTGGGATGGGAACACCCCAGAGAAACAATAACCACTGAGTAGGAATCACACACACACTCCCTCCTCTGCACACCTCCACCAGCAGCCTTACAACAGGCTTTGCTCAGCTCATCCACAAGCTGACACCGTCAACTGTTGTGCCCCAGAAAATTCACAAGAGAAAAAAAAATCTGTGAGGGACGATGGATAGTCTCCATCATAGGAGAGGCAGAACTCAAGGAGGAGGTCGAGAGGTTGAGGGATATCAGGGAGTGTGAGCGGGAGATAGATTGGTGGAGCAACTCCCTGTGCGGCCTGAAGGACAGGTACCGGGGTGAGACACCCCAAATGGGGGTGGACCCCCTGCCCTGTTGCTGTCCGGCAGAGGCAGGGGACCTAGGAGTTGAGGAGGAATGGAGACAGGTCCCTGCTCGACATCGCAGATGATGCCCCCCCCTACTGGCCCCACCTTCCCAGGTGCCCTTACACAACAGGTTTGAGGCCCTGGATCTTGAGAGACTGGTAGGTGAGGAAGAGGTAGGAAGTGCACCCAGGAGGATGCCTAGGGTGAGGAATTCGACTCCACGCCTCAGGACTGCCTCCACCAAGACAGAAAGACAGGTGATTGTTGTGGGCAACTCCCTTCTCAGGGGAACAGAGGGACCTATTTGTTGGCCTGACCCTACCCGTAGGGAAGTCTGCTGCCTGCCTGGGGCCAGGGTCAGGAACATTGCCAGAAAGCTTCCCAACCTGGTTCACCTCTCTGACTATTATCCTCTTTTAATAGTCCAGGCTGGCAGTGATGACGCTGAAGAGAGAAGCCTGAAGACTGTCAAATGGGACTTTAGGGGACTGGGAGGGTTAGTGGATGGAGCAGGAGTACAGGTGGTGTTTTCGTCCATCCCTGCAGTGGCAGGGAGGGGTACAGAGAGGACACAGAAAGCCCACCTGGTAAACACGTGGCTCAGAGGCTGGTGCCAACATAGAAATTTTGTTGTTGTTTTTTGACAGTGGGGCGCTTTACTTGGCACCCAGCCTGATGGCCACAGACGGGTCCCTATCTCTAAAGGGAAAACGGATCCTAGGCCAGGAGCTGATGGGGCTCATTGAGACGGCTTTAAACTAGGTAACAAGGGGGACGGGGCTGAAACAAGGCTTGTTAGAGCTGTGCCAGGGGGAACAATGGCAAGGCCAGGAGAGAAGGCAATGGCCCAACTGAAGTGCATCTACACTAATAGATGCACTTATCATTCCCAGCCTCAAGTTCCATGACATCAAAACTCTCTCTGATATAGAGAGCCACACCACCACCCCTTCTGAAGAGCCTATAGCCAGACATTGCAGCACTCCAGTCACGAGAGTGGTCCCACCACGTTTCTGTGACAGCAAACAAGTTGTAGCCTGCCTGCCACACGATGGCTTCCAGCTCCTCCTGTTTGTTACCCATGCTAGCACACTAGCAGTGTGCTCAGGTGGCCAAGAAGGCCAACGGCATCCTGGCTTGTATCAGGAACAGTGTGACCAGCAGGGCTAGAGAGGTGATCGTCCCCCTGTACTCAGCTCTGGTGAGGCCGCACCTCGAGTACTGTGTTCAGTTTTGGGCCCCTCACTACAAGAAGGACATCGAGGTGCTTGAGCGGGTGCAGAGAAGGGCAACGAAGCTGGCGAGGGGCCTGGAGAACAAGTCCTACGAGGAGCGGCTGAGGGAGCTGGGCTTGTTCAGCCTGGAGAAGAGGAGGCTCAGGGGCGACCTTATCGCTCTCTATGGGTACCTCAAGGGAGGCTGTAGCGAGGTGGGGGTTGGCCTGTTCTCCCACGTGCCTGGTGACAGGACGAGGGGGAATGGGCTTAAGTTGAGCCAGGGGAGTTTTAGGTTGGATGTTAGGAAGAACTTCTTCACTGAAAGGGTTGTGAGGCACTGGAACAGGCTGCCCAGGGAAGTGGTGGAGTCACCATCCCTGGAAGTCTTCAAAAGACGTTTAGATGTAGAGCTTAGGGAAATGGTTTAGTGGGGACTGTTAGCGTTAGGTCAGAGGTTGGACTCGATGATCTTGAGGTCTCTTCCAACCTAGAAAATTCTGTGATTCTGTAATGCATGCAGCATGGGTAACAAACAGGAGGAGCTGGAAGCCATCATGTGGCAGGCAGGCTACAACTTGTTTGCTGTCACAGAAATGTGGTAGGACCACTCTCGTGACTGGAGTGCTGCAATGTCTGGCTATAGGCTCTTCAGAAGGGGTGGTGGTGTGGCTCTCTATATCAGAGAGAGTTTTGATGTCATGGAACTTGAGGCTGGGAATGATAAGGTTGAGTCCCTATGGGTTAGGATCAGTGGGAAGGCCAACAAAGCAAGCATCCTGGTGGGGGGTCTGTTATAGACCGCTGAACCAGGATGAGGAGACTGATGAGGAGTTCTACAGGCAGCTGACAAAAGTTGCAAAATCATCAGCGTTTGTTCTTGTGGGGGACTTCAACTTCCCAGACATATCCTGGAAGCACAACACAGCCCAGAGGAAGCAGTCTAGGAGGTTTCTGGAGAGCGTGGAAGATAGCTTCCTGACACAGCTGGTTAGTGAGCCTACCTTGGGAGGTGCCCCGCTAGACATTCTCTTCACAAACAGAGAAGGACTGGTGGGAGATATGGTGGTTGGAAACTGTCTTGGGCAGAATGACCATGAAATGGTAGAGTTCTCCATTCTTGGAGAAGCCAGGAAGGGGACCAGTAAAACTGCTGTATTGGACTTCTGGAGGGCTGACTTTGAACTGTTCAGGATGGCAGAGTCACTTGGGAGGCAGTTCTGAAGGGCAGAGGAGTCCAGGAAGGCTGGGCACTCTTCAAGAAGGAAATCTTAATGGCACAGGAGCGGTCTGTCCCCATGTGCCCAAAGACGAGCCAGCAGGGAAGAAGACCGGCCTGGTTGAACAGCGAATTATGGCTTGAGCTTAGGAGAAAAAAGAGGGTTTACAATCGTTGGAAAAGAGGGCGGGCCACTAGGGAGGACTATAAGGATGTTGCAAGGCAGTGCAGGGACAAAACTAGAAAGGCCAAAGCTCATCTGGAGCTCAATCTGGCTACTGCTGTTAAAGACAACAAAAAAAATTTTTACAAATATATCAACGCAAAACACAACTAAGGAGAATCTCCAGCCTTTACCGGTTGCGGAGGGAAAGTTAGTTACAAGAGATGAGGAAAAGGCGGAGGTGCTTAATGCCTTCTTTGCCTCAGTCTTTAGTGGCAAAACCAGTTGCTCTCTGGATACCCAGTACCCTGAACTGGTGGAAGGGGATGGGGAGCAGAATGTGGCCCTCACTATCCATGAGGAAATGGTTGGCAACCTGCTATGGCACTTGGATGTACACAAGTCAATGGGGCCAGATGGGATCCACCTGAGGATACTGAGAAAACTGGCGGAGGAGCTGGCCAAGCCGCTTTCCATCATTTATCAACAGTCCTGGCTATCAGGGAAGGTCCCAGTCGACTGGCAGCTAGCAAACGCGATGACTATCTACAAGAAGGGCCGGAGGGTAGACCCAGGAAACTATAGGCCTGTTAGTTTGACCTCAGTGCCAGGGAAGCTCATGGAGCAGATTATCTTGAGAGTCATCACACAGCACTTACAGGGCAACCAGGTGATCAGGCCCAGTCAGCATGGGTTTATGAAAGGCAGGTCCTGCTTGACGAACCTGATCTCCTTCTATGACAAAGTGACGTACTTGGTGGATGAGGAAAAGGCTGTGGATGTGGTCTACCTTGACTTCAGCAAGGCTTTTGACACTGTCTCCCACAGCATTCTCCTCAAGAAACTGGCTGCTCATGGCTTGGACAGGCGTACACTTCGTTGCGTTAAAAACTGGCTGGACGGCCGGACCCAAAGAGTTGTGGTGAACGGAGTCAAATCTAGCTGGAGGCTGGTCACTAGTGGCGTTCCCCAGGGCTCAGTATTAGGGCCAGTTCTCTTTAATATCTTTATCAATGATCTGGAAGAGGGGATTGAGTGCACCCTCAGTAAGTTTGCAGATGACACCAAGTTAGGTGTGTGTGTTGATCTCTCGAGGCTAGGAAGGCTCTGCAGGAGGATCTGGATAGGCTGGACTGATGGGCTGAGGCCAACTGCATGAAGTTCAACAAGGCCAAGTGCTGGGTCCTGCACCTGGGGTGCAATAACCCCAAGCAGCACTACAGGCTGGGAGATGAGTGGTTGGAAAGCTGCCTGGTGGAGAAGGACCTGGGAGTATTGGTGGATAGTCGGCTGAATATGAGCCAGCAGTGTGCTCAGGTGGCCAAGAAGGCCAACAGCATCCTGGCTTGCATAAGAAACAGTGTGGCCAGCAGGACTAGGGAAGTGATCATCCCCCTGTACTCAGCTCTGGTGAGGCCGCACCTCAAGTACTGTGTTCAGTTTTGGGCCCCTCACTACAAGAAGGACATCGAGGTGCTTGAGCGAGTCCAGAGAAGGGTGACGAAGCTGGTGAGGGGTCTGGAGAACAAGTCTTATGAGGAGCGGCTGAGGGAGCTGGGCTTGTTCAGCCTGGAGAAAAGGAGGCTCAGGGGCAACCTCATCGCTCTTTATAAGTACATTAAAGGAGGCTGTAGTGAGGTGGGGGTTGGTCTGTTCTCCCACGTGCCTGGTGACAGGACGAGGGGGAATGGGCTTAAGTTGCGCCAGGGGTGTTTTAGGTTGGATATTAGGAAGAACTTTTTTACTGAAAAGGTTGTGAGGCATTGGAATGGGCTGCCCAGGGAAGTGGTGGAGTCACCATCCCTGGAGGTCTTCAAAAGACATTTAGATGTTGAACTTAGCGATATGGTTTAGTGGAGGACTTGTTAGTGTTAGGTCAGAGGTTGGACTCAATGACCTTGAAGTCTCTTCCAACCTAGACAATTCTGTGATTCTGTGATCTCCATCTTCATTTAAAGAAAGCTTGGACAAACATCTCAGGCTGATATTAAGTTAAGGTGACCTTGCCTGGACTAGACCTCGGTGTCCAACTTGACCTTTCTGTCTTTCTAAGGTCAGAACAAATCATAAAAAATACACCTTTCCCACCTACCCAAAAGGCTGATCCTCACATTCTCAAACACCTGGAAAGCATAAAAGAACACAAAAGTTTCTCTTTGACATACTACAGACATCCTCACAACTGTTTTGGAAGTCATTTTTTTTTTCAACATTTAAGAAACTGTGAATGAATTATAGGTCTGCTACAATCACAGACTTTCTGATTTTCTGTGCTACTTTAGAACAAGATCTTCACAGATGAGAGAAAGAGAAGTACCTGTGGTCTACACAGTACTAGGGTTCACTTAGAATACTGCCTGAAACAAAGCAGTAAAAGAAATTCATTCCAACTAAACCAGTGATTTCAATACAGGAAAAGGAATATACAGACACTTATTTTTGATTGATCTAATGAAGTGTGATTTTGTATTCTTTTGTACTCTCAGCTGCACTCTTGTATTGAAATGTTGATATTGACTTTAGAGAATACAGGCTGTACCTTGAGAAGACAAGCATAATAAAAAGGTAACTGGTGGTGGAAGGCAGATCAGCCCACTCCTTCACCTCACTTCCAGGAGAGGGCTTGCAGCAAGCTTTCATCTGATACCCTAAGCCCCTGGCTAAAATAAAAACATACTGAGACCACAAGCAACAAGCAGTCATTTAATAAAGATCACATAAGCCCCACATAAGTGCAGATAAAAAATACTTCTCCCTCCCAACATACCATGCAATGACAAGACAAATCCCTGTAGGATGTGTCTGCTGCAGCTTCTTCCTCCCAAAGCCAGCGACAGCACTTCACATGCCAACCCACTGTCCTTCCCAAATGCACCTCTGAGGTGCACATCGCCTGCCTGCCAGCACATTCCCCTCCCTGCTGCAGTGCTCCTTGTTACTACTGGGCTTCCAACTGAACAGTGCAGGAAGGTGGGCAGCACAGACCACCCCCCAAACCACACCAGAAGACTTTGGTAGCCCCTGGTCCACCACAAACGGTTGGTCAGGGCTGAGACAAAGGGGTGTTTGAGGTTTGCTGGCAAGGCTGTAGTTTGAAGTTATGAGTCTTCCTCAGTCGAGTGAAACCCCTTTCTGGAGTCTGACTTTTGTGCAAAGTTGTTCCTCCAGTCATGCAAATGACTAATTTCTACATGTTCCTTTTCTGTTCTATTTACACTGCAATTTTGGACTTTCTAAGACACTGTTGATGTGCATCCTGCAAGCTCTGCCAACTGCTGGCAGCCTTTTCTTCCACCGAGCCATTTCTTCAATTACCCTTTTTTTGCATAGTTTATTTAATGAAAAGCCTGGAAGACCCCCAGGGACTCTCAGCTGGCTCCTGCCCCCACACAGACCACATCACTGCTAAGGCTGCAGGATTCAGCCTCCCATAGGTGCCCATGAGGAAGTTTGGCTGGTGCTGAACATTACAGCTCTAGTCTGTCCTGTAGGCAGAAGACATTGATGCTCAGGAGTAACCAGCTGCAGCAGATGTGACCAGATCTGGGGACCGCTGGCCATGCACCACAGACAGCACAGACCTGTCTCATTGCTAGACACAGAGGTCACCTGCAGAGACCACAGCATTGCCCAGCTTGCGTCAACTGCTCCGCCTGCACTCCAGCCTCTATCTTCAGTCCACAGCATCCTGCAGCCTGCCAGGCTCCCTTGCCATGAGTGCCTGGGGCAGTCCCACTAAGCATGCTGCTCTGTTGCCCCAAGTTTTTGTGTGCCCACAACTTCTGTCCCTTCCCCTCTCTTCTCCTGTTGAGTTTCAACTAAATGTCACTGCAGAGGTGCCCCTCCATTGAAAACTCTAGGGAGACTCCTCTGGGAAAATATTCACCATTGGAGGAAAAACACCAACCTCCCCTTCTTCCTATCTATCCCCATCTACTATCTGTTATTTAATCCACGTATACCTGGTGTATACACAACCCCCATTCCAACTGGCCAGGCATCTCAGCAAGCTCAGAGAACAAACCCTGCACCAGGTGTCAGTTTTGTTTAAAAGATCAGTGATATTTTTATACATATACATGTATATGGAAATCACATAATTTAATTTATAAAAGGGCATATTTGAAGAACACTTGCTGAAGGTTTTTTTACAAGCATCAGTCAGTTTGTTCTGTCAGGCCAAGGAGGCTGCAAGTATGAAGATGAAACACTGATAACCATATGTTGCTTCAGAAGAATATTTATTTGGTTGTAACTGATTTTTATTATTAAATTTTGCTCTTGAGTTTCTGTAAAATTTTATACTAGTCAGAGTTTTAACTATCAAAACTAGTATAATTATGTAAACCTTACTGTATCTCTGTGTAACCTTAACATTCAACCCACCAAATCCTGCCATATAAACTCTGAGCAGCAAGCACAAGCTGGGGAAATGGTCACCTAATTAGAAGAGCCCATTCTCTCAGGGTCAGCCTTCAGCATCATCTCACTCAATTGAGTGTTTTATTACTTTACTGCTAAAATGCATATTCTCTTACCTTGTAACTCAATCCTGAAACATGTTTCAGATACATGAGATTCAGCTATTAGTGATAAGCACAATAGAAACACCCTAAAGGAAATTAAGCATTGCTTATAAACATGCAATAAACATACAGAGTCATGAAGTGAACTGTGATTAAAAAAAAAAAAAAAAAAGAAAAAAAGAAAAAGAAGGTGAGTGGCTACAAATTCATTGAACACTTTTCATCCTGGGCACTGAATGAATCAATCTCTTGTGAAATGTGACCATATCATTAAAGACTGATAGCGCATTGTTGTGGTTCCGCTCAAGTGGGCAGCCAAGCTCCACCACAGCCGCTCTCTCACTCCCCCTCCTCAAAGAGGAATGAGGAGAAAATATGTGAAAAGGGCTCAAAGGTTGGTATAAGGACGAGAAAATCACTCAGTAATTATTGTAATGGGCAAAACAGACTCGGCATAAGGAGATAGTAAGATTTATTGCCTATTACTAACAAGCTAGAGAAGTGAGAAACAAAGGAAAGAAACCAAAAGCACCTTCCCCCCCACCCATCCTCTTCCACCTCCTCCCCCCGAGCGGCGCAGGGGAACGGGGGAATGGGGGTTATGGTCAGTCTACAGAGCTTCTTCTCTGCCGCTCCTTCTCGGTCACTCTCGTCCCCTGTGCTGTGGGGTCCCTCCCACGGGATGCAGTCCTTGATGAACTGATCCAGCGTGGGCTTCCCACAGGCAGCAGCTCTTCCAGAACTGCTCCAGATATGGGTCTGTACCACGGGGTCCATCCCTCAGGAGAACACTGCTCCAACCTGGCTCCCCCACGGGCAGCAGCTCCTGCCAGGTCACCTGCTCCTGCGTGGGCTCCTCTCCACGGGCTACAGGTCCGGCCCGGAATCTGCTCTGGCAGGGGTCTTCCACAGGTGGCAGCCTCCATCGGTGCAGGGCCACCTGCTCCACTGTGGTCTCCTCCACGGGCTGCAGCGTGGAACCCTGCTCCACCGTGGTACTCCATGGGCTGCAGGGGGACATCCTGCTTCACCATGGTCCTCACCACAGGCCGCAGGGGACTTCTGCTCCGGCGCCTGGAGCAGCTCTCCCCCTCCTTCTGCACTGACCTTGGTGTCTGCAAGGCCGTTCCTCACTCCTTTCACTCTCCCAGCTGCTGTGTGGCGCAGCGTTTTTTCCCTGTCTTAAATATGCTGTCACAGAGGCGCAAAACAACATCGGTTATTGGCTCAGCTCTGGAAAACAATGGGGCCCTTCCCAAACATGGGGCAGCTTCTAGATCTTTCTCACGGAAACCACCCCTATGGCCCCCTGCTACCAAAACCTTGCCACGTAAATCCACTACACACATACACCCTACCCTGACAAGCCTTGATTCTGCTGTTACAGAACTGGGTGTTTACCTTCACAACTATAATGCCTCATCTGCCACATCACACCAAAAAGCATAAATGGAGATCTGACTCATGCACAAGATGCAGCAGCCAGCTCTAGGCCAAGGACACTGCTCTGCTTAACAGGCCAAGCTATGTAATACATTCTGGTAGTTTCTTCCATGAAAAAGCAGGGGTAGCAGGGAAGGTAGATGAGCAAAAGTCCTCTTTTGTAAGTGAAATTACCAGGTACATTTCAAGTTGCCAGACAATTCTGCCAGGAATTATGAGAAAAAACAAAGACGAACAAACTGGGGAGTTTGGTTTTCCTAGTGAAGGCTGATAACAAGATCAAAATGGAAAGCATGAGGTGAAGATACCAACGGAGCATGAGGAAGGAGTGCGATGTTCTAATAGTCACACACATGGCTGCAACCATGAGTCTCACATCCCCTGCTAGTGAGGAACATGCAAAAGAAAGCCAGTTCCTATTTCTTATTCTGCCTGTGACTTCTAGCTTTACAGATACATCTGTGATCTCATCCTGAGATTTTTCTTCCTATCCCTTCTGTTGGGAGCAGAGTAGAACATGTGGAGATGTGACTTGTGTACAAATCTACGCAGTATTGTCAGTCTGCAGGTAGCTTCGTTCACATGGATTTGAGAGAGGAACAAAAATAGGGGAATGAAATAGGCTGAGAAAAGAACAGGAGAAGAACCTGGGTAAAAACAATTAAAGCAATGAATTGCAAGCAGAGATGATACAATGAACCATAGTTAAAAAGAATAGCTTGAACAGTTCAAAGTTCAGCTCTTGTGCAAACATTACAATCTGTTCTCATTGTCTGCAAACTGTCCAGCTCCAGCCAAAGTTCTGCTATGAGCTAAAGGGAACACATGTTGTCAGTTGTATTCTTGAAGTCCTTCTGCTAACTGATACAGAGACGCAAGAGCCAGCAATTTCAGACACAAAGAAATACAGAATGTAACCCTTTTCACCAGTTCTGAATCTGTCGTACATCACTTTGCTTTGATTTCACACAAAGGTGGCAGAGACCTCTCTCTAGGAATGAATAAATCTTAAAAACACAGTTGGACAGATTCATTTTACTGAAGATTGACCTGACAAGAATTATCAGCATTTCTCAAGAAGTCAACTATTCATTTAATTAAATACCAAACAATATTCATGCCTTGACCTTCAACAGTAACCTCTTCTTTAAGAAGAAAAGTACATTTACCAAGTCAAGTAGACTTGAAATGTTTTCTAATCACTTACTGTTCAATACTTGAAAATGTGTTAAAGGTTTCACAGGTCCCATGTCCCATTTTAGTCTGCTCCTCAGAAATGGGAACAATTAGCTGTACTGTTAGGGCCTGGTAACAAAATGACTTGAAAAAACAGGGTTCCTTCCACAGATACGTATGGAAACACAAAGACTCTAGATCTAGATGTGAGGCAGACTCCTGCCCCCATCCAGAGAAAGCTACAAAAGAAGGGAATCAAAAAGCTTGCAGGCACTGGCCTTGGGACTCCTCCTGAACAAAGGAAGCTTGTATCAGAGAGAAGATGCTAAGTGCTCCCAGGCTAGAGGCAGTGGAGGTGGTCAATCACGGTTCTTGTGTCTTGTGCACAGTGTAGAAAGAGCTGTTGATGAGGTCTTGGGGAAGGCTCTCACGTGCTTCCTGCATCCGGCACCGTGCCTTCTGGAAAGCCTCTGCAACACAGCAGGTGACAGCAAGTCAGAATGCATCAGACAGCCTCAGAGAAGAGGAAGGATAAGTCTGCCCACTGAACATCATCTCTCTCAGAATAGGAGTATCACTAAGTACCACCAACAAAGCACCAGGATCTTGCTGCTCTCTTGACTTCCAGCCCTGTCTTTGCTCTGTGCATAATGGAATCAGAGACAGAGCCTGTGCACCACAGCCACAAGCTATGTTTTGTGCCAGGAATGACCAGGCAACCCAGCCTAGGCTTTGCCGTCATGGAGTGACTATCCCTCCTGCCTGCTGAGGGCTGATGCCTCAAGTTTCCAGCAATTTCAGGTCAGAACATTTAACCTCTGCTATGGACTCAGACCCAAGAGAGCTCACAGTGGGAGACAATCAACCCCACAGCAATGGATTCTCTCTGCCCACTCTGTGGGCAAAAGTGAGCCCGAGGCTCCCCAGGCAGAATGAGACTAAAAGCCCTACCCAAAACATTGTAGACAGAGCTCTGCTGGCTGAAGCCTCCAAGCCGGTCCAGTACACTCTGCATGTGATGCCTCGAGGCACTGGTCTCCAGAAAGGCTCTGCACAGAAGTACAGTTTGAAGTCAGGGCTGGAAGAACACTGCTGTGAAGATGGAACTTGCAATCACTGCAGCACTCACTTGGATTGCTGCAGGCAGTAAAGCCGGAACGTGACACTCCCTGTTGTCTCTGTGTGAAAACCAAAGCGGCTCAGACGCTCTCCCTGCAAAGACAGCAAAAGTTCTCCTAACAGCCTGCAACCTGTTGCAGCAGGCTGACCCTGGCAAAAATGAGCATGCCCCACCAGAAGTTCATACTTGATTAAAAAAAATGGTGACCTGACAGACAATTTTCAGACAAGGACAGCACAAGCAAGGGCAAGGCAAGATTTCGGAACACATACAACCACTTCTCTAGGTTACACACACCTCAAAAGGCAGAGAGCTCTATCTCAGGGTTTGCCCATTCTTGTCTTACTCATAAGTATCAAAGGGGATCCATATATTTAGCCAGAGGGACATGACCACCAGAGTATCTGTTCAAGTCCAGTCCAAACTGTCCACAGACATCTGAAGTCAAGAGACACCAGATTCTGTACCTGGGATGGGGCAGCCATGGATATAAGTACAGCCTGTGAATGAGAGGCTGGAGATCAGCCCTATGCAAAGGGATCTGGGGGTTATGGTCAACAACAAGTGGAACCTGAGTTAGCAGTGTGCCCTGGCAGCCAAAAGGACCAAGTGTATCCTGGGCTGCAGTAAGCACAGCAGAATTAGCCGGTCAAGGGGAGTGCTTGTCCTGCTCCACTCTGCACTGGTGCAGCCTCACCTTGAGGACTGTGGGCTACCTTGGGAGCCATGAGAGAAGGACATCAACCTCTCAGAGAAGTCCCAAAGAAGGGCAACAGACATGATGAAAGGCCTAGAGGGCATGGCGTAAGAAGAGAGTTCGATGTGGCTTGGTTTGTTCAGCTTAAAGAAGAGAAGGCACAGGGGTGACCTCATGGCAGCCTTCATCTTCCTCACCAGGGGGAGCGGAGGGGCAGGCACTGATCTCTTCTCTATGGTGCCCAGTGAGAGGACCTGAGGGAACAGCAGGATGCTGCCTCAGGGCAGGCTCAGACAGGAGCTGTCGGGAAAAGGCTCTTCACCAGGAGGCTTGTCAGGCACTGGAACAGGCTCCCCACGGAAGTGGTCACGGCACCAAAGCTGCCAGAGGTCCAGAAGTGCTTGCACAAGGCTCTCAGACACATGGCTTAATTTTCAGGTAGTTCTGTGTGGAGCCAGGAGTTGGGCTCAGTGATCCTCGTGGGTCCCTTCCAACTTGGGATAGTTTATGATTCTGCAGTTTCAAGAGCGTAATCCACCTTTTCCCAGCAAGAGCAATGTCCTGCAGTTGAGCCTACCTTGAAGGTTGCTGGTATCCTGACATAGGTCATATCCTCTAACTCAGGAGATCCACCAATGAAAAATCTCCTCAGTTCAGCAACAGTCCCCAGTTCCACAGGGCGCCAGGTAGGGATGGTGAGTATATGGAGACCTGACCACAGGACAGCACAATTTAGACAACAGAACAATTTAGCAGAACAATTTAGCTGCTCTGACCAACAATGTAAAGTCACAGAGGTCATCACAGTAGATGGATACCTACTGATCCCCAATGTCTTCCCAATAAGCAAGCCCCCGTCACACAGACAGCATTGAAACTACCCTTGCCTATGAGGAGCATCTACTTATTAATACATGAGAATGTCAGACTAGTTGTGAGCCTCAGATTCCATCTGGGACAAAGGGAGTCTATTGCTAGTATAAAGATGGACATGCAGCACTACACAAAAGCATCATAACATGCAATTTTGCAATGGAACCACTGAAGGAGAAAGGACAGCAACACATGATGCTTCTCAACAAGGTATAACAGTGCACGATACATAAAATCTCTCTTTGCTGCCTCACAGACAGCTAGCTATTCCCTTCAGTATGCAAAGGTAAAGCAACGCCAGGACGGGATGCATCCGTTCCCAAGAGAACCATTCAACTCTCATTTCCCTAGACACTTAACATAATGTCCCAAGGATGTTTTACCTGGAGATGCTGGCAGCACCAATGAACCATACCCTTCAACACGGTATCTCTGCCAGAAATCAAGGGACAGAACCTCAAAGTAGAGAACAGGCCATTGAGGGAGACAGTCTGCAAGGAAAAGGAGCAGATTGCAACTTTTTAAAAGCTGTAGAGGGAGATCATCATAGCGGGGAAAAAAATACTAAATGACTAACTCTGCTAGCAAGGAGCCCTTTCTGTATTTCTCCTAAAATGACAGACATAGGTGTATGAGTGATTATTTTCCCCTATAAAAGCTGAACCCTCAGACTTGAGACTGAAAACAAAATTATTGGTAAGTTGCTAAAAATTTGGGAAAATTCTTTGCTTTGATGAGTCTCTGACAGCAAGTCCAAACCGGTTTCTCTATCGTTTGGGCAGACAAGGCACTCTTCTGCAAACAATTGATGCAAAACATGGGAACCTTTTTATCTCTGACCTTTCTCATCATTGTTGGGGGATTATTAACTTGGATTGCCCTACCCGCCTCCAAGCATTCATTTATTTTCTCCATGGTGAAACAAACTCATCATATTTATTCTAGGCTGAAAGTTTGTTAATGTTGAATACTCCAATCCAAAGTGTTGGCTGAATACTCAAATACAATGCATACACTGGATTCAAGTGGCAGACATGCTGTAAAGCTGTCCCTGGTGATTGCAAAACAAAGAGCAGAGGGGTTGGTGAGGAAACAGTAGCAACACAATGAAGCAGTAGAAAAAGGCAGCAGAGAAGTCCAGCCTAAAATAGAGATGGAAATTTCGAAGTGACATAGACAATATGAAGATTATACAGGTCACTGAGTGTGTCTACTAACTTAAGATTCAGCACATAGTTTTAGCTGTGTACAAAAATAGGCCCATTTCTTCCACTGCTCTATGCAGTACAACATGCACGGCAATGCAGACCAGCATGTCAGGCATTTTGAGACAGACATGCTAAGACCCAAGTAGTTTTGCATATGGATGAAGCTGACTACAACCTGGAAGCAGAACAATGTCAATGAATACATACAAATACTAATACATTGCTGGGGAGGGCAAACTTAGTATGTGTCCTGAGCTTACGCGGTGATGGGGTGAACATCTTCTGATTGAGCAACGTTTCCCTGAAGTGGTCATGGCACTAAGCCTGCTGGAGTTCAAGAAGCATTTGGACAACGTTGTCAGAAATATACTCTGATTTTTGGGTGGTCCTGTGTGGAGTTGGACAACACAATCCTTGTGCGCCACTTCCAGCTAGGGATATTCTATGATTCTATAGTTTTACAATTCTGTGATTCCCTTTGTTTACAGATGTCCTTTCACCTTGGCAAGTCAAACAAGTCAAACAAGTCATCAACAAGTCAAACAGCATGATGCCTACACTGCAACCAAGAGACGTCAGAGCTTTATATTTCAGAGAAACAAGGAGACGTACCTTCTGATTCATTTTCTTGGGAGAAAAACATCTCCAAAGTGAAGGGGTAGCAGAAGTACGCCACATTATCCTAGAAAAGGAATGAGACAGAGATCAGATTCCTGGAGGAGAAAGTTCCATCACTGGTATCACAGGGGGTACAGAAAGCAGGGAGAAAAGAAATAATGGTAGAGCACTAATGATATCCAGACAAGATCAATCTCATCACGCTAAGAAACACTTGACTGCACAATGGATCTGCACACAATCCTATGCCATGTTGACAGAACAGGCTAAAATAAAAATAATGAAAATAATGAAAAAGAGCAAAACACACCTCAAATGATCATTCAGCCATTTGCATAACTATTACAGAATGCTACAGTCTATACAGGAGCCAAGCAAAATACCTCAAACAACAGTCCTACCAAAATGTTGTATGATAATGATTTTAATATGCAAGTCAGTTCACATCAAATACACAAAAATACATTAAATTTTATTGATTATATTAATACATTAAAACTTTATAAAATTCAGATTTTACTGTCTCTCAGAGAAGAGCTGGAAGAAAGGTTGATTCTGATAAATCAGTTTTGAGACTGTTTGCACTCCAGATTCAGGCAAGCCAGAACAATTCTCCATTAACTCTGCACATTTGAGAACACAAAAATCAAAGATCCAAAGGCAATCAGCCAGAAGAAAGGAAAAAGTAAGGTTCCAGAAACTGCTCCGACCTTTTATCTGAATACAGCGGAACATGTAAAACATGACGTTTTTCATGCTTTTTTTCAAGTATAACAACAAGGAGGATTCCAAATATGCTCTGCTCTTGAAGGGAGCTATCATGCTAGAATCTTGGTTGAATAAATCTGTAAGTTGTTATACATTTCAGTTCAGAGAATGACTGTTCAAACTCTGCTCTGCAGGTCTGAAAGCATCCTTACCCAGTCCTCTGTCTTGGTGGCACAGGTCTGTGTCACTCCTGATAGCTGCTGGAATGCGGGGCTTGACCAGTCTGGGAGAAGAGAATGTGAGCGCAGGGGGTGAATACTTTGGGTAAGAGGAATGATTCATATACCAGAGCAGCTCAAAGGAGAAAGTCAGAACCAGATGTTCCTCCACACTGAATTTCCCTAGGGGCATCCTGCCCCATCTTGTTCCAGGTGCTCTCCAGAACACCCTGGACATATGAGAGCACCAACTCCATCTTTGGACAATGGTAGAACCTTTTCAAAATGCACATAGAAGCAAAAGCAGCATCTCAGGCAAACATCAGGCTATAACCAGAAGGGAGCCAGGGCCATAGCTTCAGGGGGATTAAACACATAGCAGGACGTGCATGTTAGTGTTGGGAAGCTTATTTATCAGTCAAAGCTGAATACATCAGTGTCAACACAAAACATAAAAACACAATGCTGGCCAGTGAAATCAGACAAGGTCATTGCTGAGGCAGAAAAGACAGGAAGGCTTTTCTCTGCAGCATCAGGAATGAACCTGGGGTAGTTTGCTGGAAACGATCACCTCTGGTTAAGAAGTCTGTGGACCAAATCCAGCCAAATTTGGAACAGACAAGAGGGGAAGATGCTGACATATTCAAACATGTCAGTTTAGTTCAAACCACCAAGTTCTGCACTTTTAGCTCTGAAGATTTCTATTTAGATCTCAGACCCTACATTACCTTTTACTAACTTTTAGCAAAGCTGATCTGACTGACTAGCTTAAGCATGCTTTATTCTTTGTGATATGGCTGGAAGCATGAATACTCACGGCCAGGCAGCTCCAGGAAGAAATGAACATAGAGGTTGTCATACTCATAGCCTTGAGCTGAAACTGAGAAGAGAGAATGAATTTCAGCAGCTAACTTCCACACTAACTCCTCCATTATACACTGAAGACTTTTGGGAGAGGCATCACAAATAACCTCAGCACAACCAGTTACTGCTAGAAGCTGGGAAAAGGCTAGGTCTTTGAAGTAAAAGAATAAGACCTCAGAAAAGATTTTCTCAAGACTAGCCTATCCACATATAACTAACCAGATTAGAGAGATCACAAAATTAATTGCCTTCTTTGCTATGTCTGTTAATTCCCCTATCTGTTGTCCTTTATTCAGAACTCTGTCTTCCTAGAAAAGCTGCAGTATCTATAAACCTCCAATCAGTAAATGCCACTTGAGGGTTAGTCTGCAAAAACAGTGGAGAAGAGGGAGTAAGTAGAGAATTTTAGGGAGAGAATCACCTACTCTAGACCAGGTTGTGAACCAAAAATCTTTAGACCTTTCATAGCCTCAGCCATCCCAGCACACCTAGATTTGCCCCTACAGTTACTGTTCATAATGAGGACTCACCTACTTCTCCATTCACAAAAAGACGCAATGTACCAGGAAGAGTCTGTAAAAACAAGCAGATAAAGGGCTTAGAGACCGCTGGTGGAACCTCTTTCAGTTCCCCCCCCCCCTTCAGGGTCTCACATGGATATCCTACAGACATTTGTACTTGAATGCTTTGCTTTGCTGGTCAGGGAGAAATCATCACTTCTTGCATCAACCTGTCATCCTTTCCAGAAGTCAGCAGTCCCTCTGGATAGAGGCTCCCTATGAAGACCAAATTCCTGTACTGCAGGAATTCACTACTCTGTAAAGCAGATCTACAGATTTCTAGATGGATATAAAAATGTAGTGAGAAGTCACTTGCAAAAATCATAAAATCATAGTCCTGGTTCTCCTGTAGTGTTCTTGCATATGCTCAAGAGTGTGAAAAAAAATAACAACAACCAAAATAACAAAGCCAAAAATCCATAGGACAAATTGAAACACACTTAGCTTAACTAGCTGCAGGAAAGAGTACAACAACTTTCCTACTTTGGCAAACAATACTTTAGCAAAAAACAAACAAACAAACAAACAAACAAAAAAGGCTGCAGCCTAGGTAACTTAGTGAGCAAGAAAACTGTGCATGAGAAAAGAAAAATTTAATGAGTTTGAAGGTTGGGAGGAGCTGTTTACTTGAGCAAAGTGGGACATGGATACATTTGATATTCAAGAAGTTAACAGCAATCTCTATCCCAAAAGATACAAATCCTCTTTCTGTCTTACTACAGTCAAAGACCTTCAAACAACGGATGCAGTCTCACTGAGACTGTAGCATTCAGCATGCTCTGCTACAGGTCTGACAGATGCATGTTGGACCTTCTCAGGCCCCATATCCATTGCAATCATACTCTTTCAATCCAATTTTCAGTAGGAGGCCATGAGGTAAAAGCTGCCAACACACCCCCAGAACAACACAATCTTTGGAGACTGGTACAGAAGTCAGCCATGTGAACAGCCTGCAAAGGCTCCAGGTCCCTGCTGAGTGCTGCTGGTACTCACCGTCTCAAATTCTGAGCCTACAAGACCACTGAGGTACTCCTTGTGTCGACTGTACAGCTGAAAACACAGAACAAGTGGATTAGAGTGTCTTCTTGATTATAGGTTTTTACTTATATTACTGCAAAAAAATGTAATGGATATGTAACTTAAAACCAACTTAAACTGTTGACAGGCTCAGCTAACAGTTTTTTGCTTTTATAGTAGATACGGAGAATGTAAGAATTTAATAGAACAAAAGATGCATAACTGCTAGCACTGCATGAAGCTCCAGCTTCAGAAGAAACCTCATCAAAGGTCAATATGAGGTAAAAAGAAGCTCCAAAGAATCAGCAGTTCTTATGTGACATAATGGGAGATTAGTGTACCTAGGTCAGGATTTCCTAATTGGCCACAAAACCAATAAGGAACTGTACAAACTAAAATTAAAAATGAAAACAGACTAAGTATCCTTATAGACTGCCACAGGCAAAAAGACAATTAAAAAAGGTCAAGGCACAAAAAGAGTATCTCAAGTATCCTGGAACATCATGGGTCATGAGAAATCATTCAGGAAATATACAGGCAGCAGGAGGAAACCCAATGAAAGGGTTTGCCCACTGCTTGAAAGGGAAGAAAAACCACTGGCAGGTGACGCTATTGATGGTTTCTTTCATCAGCTCCTGCTACATATATCAACTACAGTCAATAGCCAACACAAGTTTACCAGTGGCAAAAAGACAAGGCCCTCAACCTAGTTTAAGGAATGAAGCAGTCAGGGAGTATTTATTGGAGTTCTTGTATCACTGAACATGATGAAACTCACTGCAAGCGACATTCATTTTGTAGCTCTAACAATTATGTCTAGTTGAAGGTCTTTATTCCCTTGGTCAAATCAGGACGACTAGCCAATATAATCAACAGAGGCCAGTCCTTACATCTCTGAACACACGCTGCTCACGTTCCTCCTCCTCTTGCTGCACTTGGATGGATGCATTCTCAATGGTGTATTTCCACAGCTCTCGCTTCTGTCTATCCAGCTCAATCCTGCAGAACCCCAAAATGCATGGGGAAAACCCCATTATGCAGAAAACAGACCCAGCAATATTATCAGCTGTTCCATCATAAAACACCAATCGCCCCATCAAGGCCTGAACAGAAACAAAATGTCACTAACAGCCCTCTCCTCATTCTTGAGTGCCTGACAGCATCAATAACTCAGAGAGACTTGCTTTTGTCCATTGTACACATAACCTGTATTCCTAGGAACTGGCTCCAAAGCCCCACACATCATATGCACAGTAACACCAAGCACAAGGAAACAATAGCCCTGTCTTAGAAACCTTTGGAATAAACCTAAATAATAGCCCTCAATTTAAGTGCAGACTCACTGCCTAAGGGGTAATCAGGAGACAGCAATTTCAGCCCTCCATACCAGTCCCAAATGTGGTACCAGCCCTGTCCCGCTCACCAGTAGGCTCCTTTGGTGCCAGTAAAGTCAGGCTTCACTGTGATCACCCCATTGCCATCCACCTTGATTGTACAAAGAACACGTTCATATTCCCTTTGACCAAGCCTAATGGAAGACATCAAGAAACACAAAGACAGTCTAAACAGAGCACGTGGACATTTTCTTGCTCCGGAACAGCAGAGCTGGTAAAAGCACATGGAGGTACATAAGGGAATAAATATACCAATACTTCCCTACATTACTTTAAGAAGCCTTTTGGAGGGATACATTCCATACCTCCCAAGAAGTAGAGAGAAAACAGCAGCTTGAGTTACTGTGCTCTTTGAATTCCCTCCCCTTAACTACTGAGAGAAACAGAGTCGAGTAAGGAGAGGAGATGGGTTTGTTTCTGGGAAATTAAGATCATTTGGGAATTTTACTTACTTCCCATAAGGTCCCAAGTCCCCCATGATGTACATAGTCTGAACAGGAGTGTTAATCACATGATTGTTCTTTATAAATTCTTCTGAGGGCTCCCAGGTGATGATTTTTGACTTAAGAGAATTCGCTTCTCTGTCAACAACACAAGCACAACTTATTGTCAACAGAACTCACTGAGGTAGCCAGCAATTGACTCTCCCACAATGAGGAGTCAAACTGCCAGACTCTGAGTGCAACACAGCTCAAGCCACCAACTTCCACGGACCAGGCTGCTCTGCAGCTGGGACAACAGGAAACCTGCATTAGCAAGCTCCAACCCGGTTGCACTCACATTGGTTTACGGTCTTGTCTTCTCCTCCTCACATTGGCCATCCTCTCTGCCAGATATGACGGCACCTCATGATCTGAGTCAGTTACCTTCTGGCAGTGCTGAAGGAGAGAAACAGAATAAACAGAATAGAAACAGCTTAAATACAACAGGACTTCTTTCTCAAACATCTCCACTCCTGGAGAATAGAACAGGTATTTACATACATATACATGGACAAACTGCTAAAAGACCATAGAGTTGATTCACTGCTCTTGTGGAAAAGCAGAGGTGAAGTCCATCCAGCAAGTTACGTACAGATGTGATGAAAGTTTCCCTCCCTATTTTACTGATTGGTCCTTGTAATAGGAATGTGTGTTAACTTTGTTGGTATGCATATGGCATGTATGTATATATATTAGTTTGCATTTTATGCTCATGAGTGGAATTTCTTGTTCATACAGTAAGCAAACTAAAAGACACCTGCTCATCACAAGGTCCAGAGACAGCCCAACCTTGGGGTAAGTACTTTGCTATTCTGCTACTTGGATGATCAAAGAAGCAGAACTGCAGACAACCAAGATCCTAGCACCCTAAGCCCCTCTAAAATCCACTTGAAACCTGACGCCCCACATTTGGGGTCACAACTATTACAATATCAATCCAGGAATGACTGGATCAGAAGCTGTTTTAAGTTTCACTCAGCTACATTACAAATCATCCATCTAAACATCCCCAGTTTTCCAGGCAGGGTCATGCTGCCCCTCACAATTTCCTGCCAGTGAGGCTGAACAGTAAACAGGATAAAGGGGTCTCTTCCCATCCTTGGGCCATTAAGACAGCATGAATTAAGACTGCTAGAAAGCATTGTGCATGAATCACCTCATGCATATGAATAAACGTGTGCCTTGTAATTCTGTATTCTGTGTCCAGACTTCTCACCTTGGTTGGTAACAAGCCAGCATTTTTCTAACAGAGCAACTCTACAATGCCAAGTCCCTCCAACCTGTACATTGCACTGAAACAGGGAGACCTCATGCTGGGTCTGGGATGCCAGGTGAAGCTGCCTGCAGAAGCAGTATGTTCTCCTGCTCCCAAGATATATGGCTTGCTTCTCCATGGCCAAGAAATGACAAACATTCCCTCTGCAGTGGGCCTAGTGTTGTTGACAGATACTGCTGTAAAGATTATGCAAAACAAAAAGCTGGTACCTCCTCTAGGTTGGTGAATCGGTCATGATCAGTGTAGGTGAAGATGCGATAGTTCTTCCGACCCCCAGCCTTCTCCAGTTTCAGGATCTCCTTGTGGTACTGCCGGTCCAGGTGAGTTTGACAGGCTGACTCATTTTGATAAAGATCTACCTCAAACTGAGAGCACCACAGGTAAAACGTAAAAGCTGCATTTCATCAGCAAGCTCAGGGCCAAAGTTTTTCAGCTGAGATTTGTGGAGACACCAAAATGCTGCACTTGGGTCACAACAACCCAGTGCAGCAATACAGACTTGGAGAAGGGCGGCTGCAAAGCTGCCCAGCAGAAAAGGACCTGGGGGTGCTGGTGGTGTGCCCGGGTGGCCAAGAGGGTTAACAACAGACTGGCCGGCATCAGAAACAGCATAGCCAGCAGGACTAGGGAGAAAAGACCTTCAAGATCACTGAGTCGAACAAGGGGATAGTCCCCTATACTGGTAAGACCACTACAAGAAGGATACTGGGCTGCTGGAACACATCCAGAGAAGAGCAACAGAGCTAGAAAACAGGACTTATGAGGAGTGGCTGTGGGAACTGGGGCCGTTTAGTCTGGAGAAGAAGACGCTAAGGAGAGAACTCATCACTCTCTAGATCTGCCTGAAAGCTGTCCCCCTGCTGGGGCCCCGCTCGCCCCGACACAGGGGAGCCGTCGGTCGGTACAGCGAGGAGAAACAGCCGCCGCACACCCACCTGGCTGAAGAGCTTCTCCTGCCACCCGACCTCGGCCTCCTCTTCCTCGTCCGGGGGCCGCCGGGCATCTGCGGTAAGGGGTCGGTCACCACCGGCAGCGCCCAGGAGCGCCTCCCCGCGGGGCTTCCCACTTACCTGGCGAGGCGCGGGCGGCCAGCGCCAGGAGCTCGGGGCCGCGCGGTGCGGAGAGCGGCGGCGGCGGCGGCGAGTCCTGAGCCGGGAGGGGCCCGGCGGCCGTGACCCGCTGGATACGGACCCTGCGGGGGGACAGGGAGGAAGAGTGAGAGGGAGCAACCCCCGGAGCCGGGCCGAGCCACGCCGGGCGCTCACCGGAGGCGCAGGTTGCGCACTGGGTCGCGGGAGCGGTACACGGCGCCGCCCGCCTCAGCGCCCCACAGCCGCTCCGCCATGGCCCCTCACCATAGACACGGGGCGGTGGCGGCCGCGGCGCCTCCCCCCGGCCGGAGGGCGCCGAGCGGCCGTGGCTCCGCCCCGGCCGGGCTGCGGCAGGGCCCGTTCCCCCGCGGGCCTCCGGCTCGGCCTCGAAGCGCTCTTGCGGCGCGGCCGCGGCAGGGCGCTTCCCGCGAGCGCGGTGTCCGCAGCCCCCCCGCGGCCCCCCAGAGAGAAGCCCCCACAGCCGCCCGCTGGCGATGCTGGCCGAGAAGATGGGCTGCGCGCCACGGAGCCTGATACGCGGAGCTGAAGGCTCTGAGAGCTGTGAGGAGCCGACTGCGAACCTTTGCCTCTCGCTGCTTGTTTCCCTGCTCCTGCCCACCACGTTACTAAGGAACGGACATCTTCAAGGGGACATCACTGCTGTCGGCTAGGGCCTCACTACCACGTAGCAGTGGGCCTCTCTCTCTCTTGATGTGAGCTGGTGCTGCGCCCTGCTGCCAGCACACTAAGCATCACTGCCATTTCGCAGCCACCTACCCAGTACCACCCACCCTAGCCTCCTGCCTGCCCTGTCTGCGTGGCTTGCGGTGGGATCTGGTGAAAACGTCATGGAAACCCACCTGGTCTGTGGCAACCAGGTCTGCCATTTTCTTAGGTCTCTGGGCAGTGTGCATGCAGCATGCAAGGAGTTAATAGCTAAATGAGCCCCTTTTAGCAGCACCTGTTAAACAAACTTCACTTTATGCAGTTGCAGTTTCTGAAGGGGAGCAGCACAGAGGGGATTGTGGGGTTGTGTTGTTCCTGCAAGAAGGCAGGGGCCAAGCATGCTGTTGGCGCTAGCAGTGTGATGTCCCCCATTGCAAAGTAGCCATCTTCTTTCACAGCTCCATGCCTAGCTGGACATGAAACATTGCTCAGGCTTTTATAAAAGGTCAGAGTTTGCAGCACAGTCCAACGCAATTTTGCTCAAACTGCACTTGCTGTGCCTTGGGATTTCAACCAGTGGGGCTGTGCTGCTCACTGACATGCTCACAATGATAGTCTGATTTTACTCCAAATACTTTCCGACACACAACATCATGCTGCGCAGCACAGCTAGCTATGGTCACACATCTCCCTGGTCCTTGTTCCTCTACCACATCTCCAACAGACCTGGCATATCAGTACCTTTGCAGCAACTTGCATTCAAGTACCCGACTCCTTTCCCAGACTGCCTGGCATCCTGTAGAAGTTGCATACCACCACTTCAGGTCTCTCTGTATCTTCTTGAAGTCTTCCTTGGGTTTATTTTTTATTTCTCATAGGACTGCTGCTACTCCTTGTCCTACTGCAAGGCAGCTACTGTGGCCTCACCTGAGTTGCAGCCTCTTGTCCCGCTGCCACCTTTCCCCATCCTATGATTTAACTGGAGGCCTACTCACTGGGTCTCTCATGTTTCACTCCCATTTTTAAAAAAGGTAGAAAAGAGAAACCGGGGAACTACAGACCAGTGAGCCTCACCTCTGTGCCTGGCATATTCATGGAAAATGTCAAGGCACGTGCAAGACAAAGAGGTGATCCGAGACAGCCAGCAGATCTTCAACAAGGGCAAATCGTGCCTGACCAATCTAGTGGCTTTCTATGATGGAGTGACTGCATCAGTTGATAAAGGAAGACCGATCAATGTCATCTACTTGGACTTCTGCAAGGCCTTTGACATGGTCCCACATGACATCCCGGCCTCCAAATTGGAGAAAGATGGATTTGATGAGAGAACCATTCAGTGGATAAGGCTTGAAGGTCGCACCCAGAGGGTAGTGGTCAATGGGTCTATGTCCAAGTGGAAGCCGGTGACAAGTGGTGTCCCTCAGGGGTCTGTTCTTGGACCGGTGCTGTTTAGGATGCCATCCAAAGGGACCTGGACAGGCTGGAGAAGTGGGCCCATGTGAACCTAATGAGGTTTAGCAAGTCTAAATGCAGGGTGATGCACCTGGGATGGGGCAATCCTGGACATGAGCAACAGGCTAGGAGAACTCACTGAGAGCAGCCCCACAGAGAAGGACCTGGGTGTTCTGATGGATGAAAGCATGAGCCAGCAGTACACGCTTGCAGCCCAGAAGGCCAACTGCATCCTGGGCTGCATTAAAAGAAGAGTGGGCAGCAGATCGAGGGAGGGGATTGCCCCTGTCTACCCTGCACTCGTGAGGACCCACTTGGAGTACTGCGTCCAGGTCTAGAGCCTCCAGCACAAGAAGGATGTGGGCCTGTTCAAGCAAGTCCAGGGGAGAGCCACAAAGATGATAAAGGGGCTGGAGCATCTCTCCTATGAAGAAAGGCTGAGAGAGCTGGGACGGTTCAGCCTTCAGAAGATATGGCTCCAGGGGTGACATCATTGCCCTCATTGCAGCTTTTCAGTACTTAAAGTTGTCTTATAAAAAGGATGGAGAAGGACTCTTTACTCAGGTAGATAATGACAGGACAAGGGGGAATGGTTTTAAACTAAAAGAAGGGAGATTTAGATTAGAGGTTAGAAGGAAATTTTTCACTCAGAGGGTGGTGAGGCACTGGAACAGGCTGCTCAGAGAGGTTGTAGATTCCACAATCCTGG
Organism: Aythya fuligula; assembly: GCF_009819795.1. Taxonomy (NCBI): domain Eukaryota; kingdom Metazoa; phylum Chordata; class Aves; order Anseriformes; family Anatidae; genus Aythya; species Aythya fuligula. The sequence continues at coordinate 250,333 of NC_045578.1, forward strand.
AGGTGTTCAAGGCCAGGTTAGATGAGGCCCTGAGCAACCTGATCTAGTCAGTGGCATCCCTGCCTATGGCAGGGGAGGTGGAACTAGGTGATCTTTAAGGTCCCTTCCAAAACAAGCCATTTGATGATTCTATGATTCTTCAGATAAGTCTCTACCTCCAGCCTGGCATGCCTGAGTGCGGGGCCCAGCTCAGCAACCCACCTCCGCCAGCCAGGGCCCCACTTCTGAGGAGTTCCCCTGTTACAGGCCTGCTGGGGTAGGAGTTGCTTCCCACTGCTACTCTTGGGATGTTTTGGTCAAGGCAAGTTTAAATACTGCAGGAGGGCATATTCACTTAAATGTGCTGCAATGCTGACATGACGTGCCACATCAAACTGGCACACTGTACCGGGTCTGGCTGGGATGGAGTTAACTTTCTCTGCAGCAGCCCACACAGTGCTGTGCTCTGCACTTGTAGCTAGAACAGCATTGGTATCACAACGGTGTGGTGTCTATTGCTGAGCAGTGCTGGCACAGCATCAAGACTCCCTCTAACCCCCAGAGAGCCAGCAGGCTGGGGGTGGGCAAGAGGTAAGGAAGGCACATCACCAGGGCAGCTGACCTAAGGCAACCAAAGGGATATTTCATACCATATGATGTCAGACTCAGCAATAAAAGGTGGAAAATGGAAGAAGAGGGGAGGGGTGGGCTCCTGTTGTGAAAACGTCTGTCCTCCCAAACAATGGCTATGTGCATTGAGTCCCTGCTTCAAGCCCCTGCATCCTGCATCAAGCATTGCTCATTTGTGGGAAGTAGAGAGTAATTTCTTTCCTCTGCACTTCTACATAGACTTTACTTGTTGTTTTTTTCCCCCTTTTCCTCTTTCCTTTTTTCCCTTCAGTTAAAATATCTAATTAATAATTTTTTTTTCCTTAATAATTATTTTTTCCTTTAATTAAAATATCCTTATCTCAACCCATGAGTTGTTTCTTTCCTTTTCTTCTTCCCCTCCTCAGAAGAGGAGGGGGAGTGAGAGAGCGGTTGTGGTGGAGTTCAGCTGCCTGACAAAGTAAAGCCACCACTACACACACACATAGTTTGAAGTGTAAAGCCTGATAGGATTCAGATATCTCACCTTCTCAGACTAGTTGTTACAGAAATTTCTCAGCAGTTCCTGCTGGTATTGTAAGGCCCTTACATTTTCAGACCTGGAATGCTGGCCATTACAAATACAAATGCAAAATCAGAAAAAAAAAAAAAATATATATATATATATATATATTTATATATATATATATAACAGACACTGGTACAATTGTACAAAAGTCACAGCAAAATATCCTATATATATATATATATATTATATTATTTTTTTTTCTGGGCAAGTATGACATTATCATGCGACTATTTTTTCAGCTTTTAAAAATTTAATAAAGTGGTAACAGGAACTATGTCATAATAAAAACTTTGGCAAAGCTCTGGCAACTGTTGGCATCTGAGACAAAGAAAAGATGTAATTACATGTATGTGGTAGATTCTCAACAGGTTTCTACACAATTGGAGTTTTAATAGCTATATTGCTTTTGTCAAATTTGACATGACAGCAAGAATTGGGCAGTCAACATAGACACAATATTGCAACAGATTGTTAACTTCAATAGTCCCGATTAGATGGGAAATCTGCATGACTCACTGCAGTTTCTAAACAGCTTGAGTGAGTAGAAATGTGAGCAGGTAACAAGTGAGGAGCATGATGGAGATGTTGAGTAAAGGACCTGGCCAGGCTAGAGAAATGGGTGACAGGAACCTTCTGCAGTTCAGCAAGGAGAAGCACAAAGTCCTGCCCTGGAGAGGAACAACCCCAGGCCCCAGGACAGGCTGGGGCACCCAGCTGGAAAGCAGCCTGGCAGAGAAGGCCGTGGGAGTCCTGTTGGGACTGAGTCCAAGTTGAACATCTCTTGTATGAAGAAAGGCTGAGAGAACCAGATTCTTTTCAGTGGTGCCCAACACTGGGACAAGAGGCAATGGGCACAAACCGAAACACAAGACGTTCCCTCTGACCGTCAGGAAGCACTTGTGTGCTGTGCCAGTGACTGAGCACTGGAACAGGCTGCCAGTTGTGGAGGCTGTGGAGTCTCCTTGGAGATGGTCAAAAGCCATCTGGACAAGATCCTGGGTCCAGGTGTCCCTGCTTAAGCAGGTGTTTGGGCAGGATGACCTCCAGAGGTCCCTTCTAACCTAACGCAGCCCATGATCCTGTGGTGCTTCCTTCCCCAAGAAGTACATTCCTGCTGACTTTCATGCCATCTCTAGCACTTGGACAGCTGAATGATCAGGTGCAGCTGACCCATCTGAAGACTAATTTGCTAAAACCCAAAAAAAAAAAACAAACCCCACAACAAAACAAAAAGGACCAAAACAAACAACCAAACAAAAACACCACTAAAAAAAAAAAAAAAAAAAAAGAGTTCCCAGCTCACTACACTGTTCAACAATCAAACCTAGTGACATGCAGAAAATGGACTCCACAATTAGTAAGATTGTAAAGTAGGTATGTTTATTCAGTGCTGGGCAATGGGGGGGGGGAGGGTAACCCCACCGAAATTGTGCACACCTGATGTGGCAACTTGCCATGGTTATATGCAGCAAAGAGTTACATATGCATGAAGTTTCACACTATGCCTATACATATTCATAACCTGTCCCCGCTTCATATTAAAATTAATTCCAAGGAGTCATTTCCATAAACTTCTCCCATCTGTGCTTGCGCAGTGTATTCTGGTGGTGGTCTTTGGGGGTCATGGGGATGAAGATTGATGACTCTTCCTCATCACTGCTAGTTGACCTCTTGTCTCTGTGCAGATTCAGTTGCTTCTTGGTTCTTGTCCATCCGCAGGAACAGTTTCTTAAGACAGGCTCACACTCTTATTAGAAGACTGACCTTGGTAAAGGGGCCCAAGGCTTCTTGCTTTAATTAATTTGAGCATCCTAGTTTCATGCTGTCTATCACTCAATCTCTACTTGATAAGATTCCTCTAACTTCCTCTCTCAGTTCCACCTTTTCTAAAAGTTAGTAAATTCTTTTGCTAAAAGGTTAGTGATTTATTGTATTCTCCTAACTCCCTCTCTCACTAGAGGTACAGGACTGTACTGTTCAACTTATTCATCAATGATTTGGACGATGAAACAGAGTTAACCCTCAGCAAGTATGTGGATGATACAAAACTGAGAAGAGTAGCTGGCAAACTGACACACCAGAGGACTGTGCTGCCATTCAGAGAGACCTGGACTGGCTGGAGCATTGGGCAGAGAAGAACCTCATTAAGTTCAACAAGGGCCAATGCACCTAGGGCAGAATAACCCCATGCACCATTACAGGTTGGAGCTGACCTACTGGAAAACAGCCTTGCGGAGGAGGACCTGGGAGTCCTGGTGGACAGCAAGTTAACCATGAGCCAGCATTGTGCCCTTGTGGCCAAGAAGGCCAATGAGCTGTATTAGGAAGGGTGTTGACAGGAGGTCGAGGGACTTCTAATAGCAATTTTTCTAATGGCCAGGTGGCTGTGGATAGTTTATTTCACTTTGTTTATCTTCATGCAGTGCAACCATGGCTTTATACAGACATTAACAACAAGCAAGTTTTCTGTGTCATGTGCATCATGAGATATTTCTGCCTGTACCATAATAGAGTAGGGAAATACAGCTCTGGTAGGAAAGCAGATACCTTGAGAAGCAGGATACAGGATGTGGCGCTGAGCATAGGTGCAGGATGGTAAGAGATGGGGCACAGGAGATTCCAAGGCCAGAAACAGCTATCTGATTGCCACATGACAAACAACTGTCCCAGAGCTCAACAAAACTGTTTCTAAGGATAATAAAGAACAAGCATCAAACTTTTGTGAAACACACTGGGCTTACTAAATTCAGATGCAATGGTGAAGTTGCAGACCAGTGAAGAAAGAACAAGGTGTAAAAGTGTCTTAGTAAACAAATAGCAAGTGACCTGAAGTGGAACCTGGAATGAGGAAAAAGCATGTACTTACTCCTGACAAAAGACTCAACTCATTACTCAACTATGTACTTACTCCTCATGAAAGTAACTGTGGATGCTGACAACTTGCGATAAAGACCCCAGCAGACTGAAGCTGTAACATTAGGACCCCAAGTGGCAGAGGAAGGCTGAGCATAACACCCAGAGCAGAATTGGATATTAGGAAAAGTGCAGGCAACTATTATTATTGATAATTTATTTATGTAGTGGTATTCATATATTGCCCCTTTCTTCATCTATAATTATTAGATCTAGACTAATAATAATTATTTGATGAGACTATAGAAATCTCATTTACTAGAAATAAATTATTCTCTTTTCTGTTTACATTTTGCCCATGAGAAGATTTCTAAGCATAGCAGGTGGCAGCCAGTGCCTAAGCCGTTGTGACATTGAGTATATTCTCATAGTTGTGATCATAGTTAGTGGAAAAAATGAGGGAGAAGAGATCAAAACACCTGAAAAGTTAGGGAAATCAACATTCTTGGAGCACTTTAACTTTTAGATACCTCAACAGTGGTTGTGTTTTTAGTTTTTGTTTGTTTGTTTTTTAACATAAAATCTTAAATTTTATGCTGCATTATCTTCTTAGAAGTTCTCTCAAACACAATCTTAAATTCCAAGATATATCCAGAATAAATGGCATACCAGGAGAGGGGTGTTCTTGGAGTTCAGACACACATTTGATATGTGCTTTTGAATACACATATCTCTCATATGGAGGACCATTTGCCAAGCTCAGTTTATTTGCAAGTTCCTCATGCAGATTTGAAATATCTTGGATGGAAAAATATGTTATATCTATCAACATTCTTCCATGGGAACTTTTAAAACACAACACTAAATAACTGAAATTAATATTTTGAAACCTCCCTTCTCAATCCTGCTCAAGAAAATAGAGCATACATAGTTAAGAATGACAATATTTTGAGCGGGTGCAGAGAAGGGCAACAAAGCTGGTGAGGGGCCTGGAGAACAAGTCCTACGAGGAGCGGCTGAGGGAGCTGGGCTTGTTCAGCCTGGAGAAGAGGAGGCTCAGGGGCGACCTTATCGCTCTCTATGGGTACCTCAAGGGAGGCTGTAGCGAGGTGGGGGTTGGTCTGTTCTCCCACGTGCCTGGTGACAGGACGAGGGGGAATGGGCTTAAATTGAGCCAGGGGAGTTTTAGGTTAGATGTTAGGAAGAACTTCTTTACTGAAAGGGTTGTGAGGCATTGGAACAGGCTGCCCAGGGAAGTGGTGGAGTCACCATCCCTGGAAGTCTTTAAAAGATGTTTAGATGTAGAGCTTAGGGATATGGTTTAGTGGGGACTGTTAGCGTTAGGTCAGAGGTTGGACTCAATGATCTTGAGGTCTCTTCCAAACTAGAAATTCTGTGATTCTGTAATATTGTGTCAAAGCAACATGATCTTGATTTGCTGTAGAAGAGGGCTCAAAGCACAGATGACAAAGTTCAAATGCAAGATCTAGGCCCACATAAGATGAGTTTGTTGAGACTCCAGTGCACATGTAAGAGACACATGAAATGCCAGTTCAGCACACCAGCATCCTACAGGAATTACCTGCATGTACCACGAGTTTCTTCAGTAGATATACCTCTCCTAAAGACCTTGCTGTTTTGTTCTCCCATCAGCATCAATCTCTTGGTGTTTTACCTGACTCTGTCCTTTAAACCTCCTTCTCTCAGTGGGCTGGGATTGCAGCAAGGACAGAGTTGCTGCCTTTGATAAAAGACCTGAGCCTCTGAATAATCCTGTGCTGGTCTGTGAACAGCATCCATTGGTCAAAGATCTGCAGCTCTGATCATCACTGCCAGGAAACAACCATCTGCAGAGACAAGATGTCTCAGATCTACATGCAGACAGTGAGTACAGGATAGATTGTGCACAACATGAGAAGCTGCCTGGGGTCTGCTTGGGACAGAGGTGCCATTTGGACAGTGTATTCTTTACTTGTTCCATTGTTGCCATGAGCACACATGGGTGCGAGGTTCATGTTACAGGGAACCACAGGGAAAGAATGGCTAGTTTTGTCTTAAATTGAAAAATTCTTATCCAAACCTGTGGACTATCAAATAACAGATTAAGATCTGTAGGACCTGATATACGGGTCTTGCTGTGGGGTGATGGAAGAAAATGCAGGACACAGCTTTTGAAAAGGAAAAATTTCAAAATGAAGTGGGACAACACAATTAAAACAAGCAGAGCCTTACATCCCTGCTCCTTCAAAACACGGGTCTTAACAACTATGGAGCCACACTGGGTATGCAAAATGAATTTCAATTGACACCTGAAATGTGTGAGCACCTCAAAAGGGGAAGCAGTTTGCAACCTGCTGTGTACTGAGCATTGTGCTTGCTGTGCTGTAGAATTAAAAGGACTTTCCTCTACCTCCAGCCATTCTCTGAATAGAGGACTGAAGAGGCTTTAGTAGCTACTTCAGTGTTGCTAACATCATTACAGATGTTATTAGTACTTGACGTGGGAAAGGAGAAGAAAAGTTGCAGGCAGGTCCTTTGATACAATCATTACAGCTAAAATTACTATTTTGTTTTACAGCTGGCACCAAACAGCTTGTGGGAAGTTGTTGCATCTACACTAACCAAGCCAGGGTATGGAGATTAATCCTCACTAGTGCATCAAGCACTGGGAATTTCACTCCATGGTGCTCAGCGCCAGTAAGGACTTAATTATTATTTTTTTTTTCCAAAATAGATAATTTTAGGCAGATAAAGTGGCCAGATTTCCAACATGCTAAGCATCTGAACAGACAAAGCTAGTTTCAGAAGTCTTTTGCAATTCTCATTAAGAATTAATGGAAGCTCCTACGCAATTTTGAATCTATCAACTTCACTTAAAGGTATATGGGATCCCTAGAAAGTCTTCTTTCAGTTGGGAGTGCTTCAGAAAGTCCTGCTGAGACAGTTCAGAGAGCAGTGCTTCAGAGAATGGTTTGAGGTTGGGGACCATTTAAAATACATTGACCACTACTGCATAGAATTATGCTACATGGCAAAGCCCCTTTTCTAGATTTGGTGAGAACACAGAACAAAAGAAGCTGGTCTTCACTCCCAAATGTTTACAAACCAAGGCAGAAATTAAGTTGGCACTAACATAAATGCGGACTTCCCACAATTTTTACCGGAATCTGCACCTGTCATGAACTCCATCTGTTTTTTTGCTGCTCAGTCTTTCAACTGTGTCACCTATCACAATCCATGATTCAGGGTTGTCATGTAAAACAACACAGCAAAATGGTTTAGCTCTCATAGAATAGAATCACAGAATATCCTAAGTTGGAAGGGACCCACAAGGATCATTGAGTCCAACTCCTGAGACTGCACAGGTCTACCCAAAAATTCAGACCATGTGACTGAGAGCACAGTCCAAACACTGCTTAAACTCCAACAGGCTCGGTGCCGTGACTATGTCCTTGGGGAGCCTGTTCCAGTGTGTGGCAACCCTCTCAGTGAAGAACCTCTTCCTGATGTCTAGCCTGAACCTCCCCTCCCGCAGCTTGACACCATTCCCACAGGTCCTATCACTGTTCACCAGAGAGAATAGACCGGCACCTGCCCCTCCCCTCATGAGGAAGCTGTAGACCACGATGAGGTCTCCCCTCAGCCTCCTCTTTTCCAAGCTGAACAAACCAGTTCTCAATGCACATATGTGGTCCTGCAAGCATTCTTTGTCATAAATGCTTAGGATATGTCTGAAGTGACAGATGGGCTTTGATCTCGATATCAGCTATTGTTTTTTTCTAAAGCTTTTTCCTGTATTTTACTATGGCTTCCACTTTTCTGCTGTCACCTGCTCAAAAAAAAACAAAACAAACAAAAAAACAACAAAACAAACCACCACCCTGAGTGTTTGCAAAGGCAGAGACATACTTTGGATGTTTTTTGCTAATATATTCCAAGACATTCTCTATAGAGTTCATAAATTCAATGTGTGTTGTCTCATTGAAATCCAGGACCTTTCCAACCCATCAGTTTTTCTCTCCTTAAAATCCTGGCAATGGCATCTTGCATGTAGTGCTCTTCAGTGCTCAAAGCAGTCTCATTCGCTCTCCTTTCAAAATTCAGCAGAACTTTCTCAGTGCTTCACTCATTCTCATTGGCACAGCTTTCCCTTTGCCTGAGAAGTCTAGCAGCTCTACTTGGAGCAATAGGCAAAATGGAAATGACAGACCTGTGGGACAAACCAGTGCTCATGCTATAGATATGTGGCTTTGTGAATGCACTTTTATGCTCTGGACCTCCACAGCTCTGCATTTTAATAACACACAGAAAGTGACTCTACTGCTGCATCTTCATGAAGTATTTGCCGGTCTCCGTGCAGACAATGCACTCCCTGAGCAATATGTCCAGGCCAATACAATGCTATTGGCAACAGTAATTATTGTCCTCTATCTCCATCCTCACTCCTCCTCCTCCTGAACTCAGCAATACACACACTGCTTTAGAAAGCTCATCTCTGCTTTCTCTGATTACAAGAAGCTCTCCCTCTGTATCTCTCTCCTAAAACTATTTTCCTAATATCTGTAACTACATCAGGATGGTTTGTTTTCAAATCTACCAGCAGCTGCCCTTCTTGTCTGGCCATCAGGATCCTGAAATGAGAAATTATTAAAAACACTTGGCAATTATACATGGCAGTGTAACAAAAGGAACCATACACCCATAGTTCAGGCTTATACACTACATTTAATAAATGGAAAATAAAAACCATTACTTGCAATGCACAAAGACAAATCAGACTGTTGCAAAGATACCCAGGGACATCATGTTAATTAACCTAATTTATTGGGCTCTTTTGCATAAGGTAAGGCTTACGTGGGAAGGCAAGGCTCTTGAATGTGCCAGTCACTGTACAGGTAGAGGTGACGGTCTCCTCTGCAAGCCTCTGCACCACAGCTCCTTTGGCTGGGTGACCCGACACTCCCCAGCTGTGTCCTTGATGAATTATTACAATCCAGCTGCCCTGGCCCTGTGTGGCCACTTTAGTATATCCATGATCCATCTCTAAATGTTATCTTAAAGCTGTGTGCAAAACGCAATCCAGCCATTTTGACTATGCACAAGGCTGCTCTAAGTGTCCATGTAAAGGATTGGTTTCTCCAGGAGTTCCAAAATTATCTCCAGCACTGTCATAACTGAAGAGCAACCTTGAACCTCCTCTTCATCACCATTTGATATAAATGCCACAAGTTTTGTGACATGACTGTGGCAGTATTGTGGGGCCATGCGGGACACCACTGGATTTAGGCGCAGCTTGCAGGAACACAGACTGGAGCCTGGTGGTGAAGCAGAAGCAGCTCATGAGCCCACTGGAACTGCATGCACCACACAGCACTGGCAATGGTAAAGCTTAGCTGCCTCCGCACCGAGCCCCTTGGTTGAGCCCCCTGCAGCTGCATGTGGGGGTGGCAGCACCATGTGGATGTGCTGGAACCGGGTCTGGGAAGGGCAGGCTCTGTGCCCCACTGGGTTTCATGCTCCATGGCCACCAGCCCACCTCCTGACAAGGGGCACTGGGCTTGACTAGAAAGACAGGCAATAGGCAGCAGGCCTGCAAGTTGTGGTGTGGGAAGGGGGCAACAGTACCAGTCTGGTGGAGTGAGGGCTCCACACCAGCTTGTCCCGTGGGGCTGGGGGGTGGACACAAATCCCAGTGCTGCCCGCCACCCATTCCCAAGCTCCCACCCCAGCACTCATCTCCCACCTGCCCCCACAGTCACCCAGCACTGTATTTCAAATAGTTTTAATTTTAAAAATATTCTATTCAGTGCTAAAATATCTTTTCATTTCCACACGCGGCCGCACCTTCGGCTTCGCCAGGCTCGATCACAGACAGACTCGGCAGGACATGCAGTGGTGGCGGGGAGGCCCGGTGTGGTGCTGTGGGCCAGGGTGCTGGTGCGGGGAGCTTAGGGACATGGGCATGGGAGGGCTCCCTGGGGGTTCCTACATCTTGCCCGGACAGGGTGTACCTCAGGGGCAGCTCCCCCTGCTCTGCCAGCCAGGTGCAGGGTACAGGGCAGCAGGAGGGGAGTGGGGTGCAAACCCAGTCAGGACACAGCCACGCTGGCTGCCCCCTCCCCTGCCAGCCTCTCTGCGCTCCAGCCCCCGCTCACCCTCTGCAAAGGGCAGCAGGGGCTCTGTGAGGACCCGGCAGCAGAGCAGCAGCAAGCTGCACTGATGTGTTCAGTACCTGCCCTCCACAGTGGTAGCGCTCCTCTCTCTTCCAATACTAATGGCTTAAACTAGCAGCTTATTGCACAGCGTCCCAGCATGGGATCCCTGCCCAGCAGCATGAAGGGCTGTTGTCTTTATTCCCAGGGTGCTCTCCCCCCACCCTTCATTGCACTTTAAACCTATGGCAGGAACACCCCAGCCTACGGTCACAAGGGAGCAGACAAATCACTTCGTGCAGGTAGAACACAGCTCTTTGGTTCCCAGCACCCAGCAGCTGGTGTGGAGGGCAGACATGAGATCCAGAAACAGGCAAACAGCATCTGCCAGCGCCGTAGGGGTGATAGACACTGGGAAGCCCCAAGGATCCCTCCCTCTGTACATGCAGACCACCCACCAGAGACCCCACACCACTATAGTACAGGTCAGCAGGGAGAGTGGGAGCCAATAAATAGAGGCAAATTTGTAGGTACTGGTGGCAGCCCCATCTGGCTGGGGGAATCATTTGCAGGCTGCCTCTGCAGGGGCTGGCAGGAGGCTCCTGCCCCTGAGGGCAGGGCAGGCTGGATAGCAAGGTGGCAGGAGGGCCCTGTCCTTCAGGAAGGGCAGGCTGGGGGGAAGCACCCCGGCCCCCAGGGGAGGGCAGGCGGCTCTGCGAGGGGCTGGCGAAGGCTCTCCCCAGGGACGGGCAGGCTAGCTCTCCGAGGCCGTGTGGCACACAGAGTTCTGATCAGCACAAAATCTCTTCAGAGGTGGCGCACCAGAGTCCTCCTCCTCTTCAGTTACCTGCAAAACCCAGAGGTCACTGGCAGTGACAGGAGCTCACTGCACCCACGAGGTCGTGCTGACCTGCTGGACAAGGCTGTCTCTCACCCTGCGGGGACACCCTGAGTTTTCCTGAGGCAGCCTCAGCAGGAGCCAAGCTGTTAATGAGCTCCTGGGCATTAGCAGTGAGAATCCACCCCAGTCCTGGAGTCAGCTATAATTATTATTCTACTCCATCTCCACACATTTTCCACACACAATTTATGCCCTAAAACATGAACTAAACCACAGGACCCTGCAGGAAGCCAGGAGGTTTGGGGAGCTCCTGGGGGCAGTTTGGGACTGCAGATCAAGTCTATACATCTTCATGTTTCTGCTACAATAGACAACTAATGAAATAGTAAAGGTGCCCTGGTAAAAAAGGGCAAGCTTGACGCATGCACATTTTAACATGGTATCAATCCTCCTTCCCTTACCTGAGTCTCAAGGGGGACCGGTTCTTCCTTTGTGAGAGTGGGAGGCTCATCTGCAACTTCTGAGGAAGGCAGGGATGGCTCTGGAGGGAACAGAAGGGTTAACAACAGTGCAGACCCAGAAGCACAGTGGTACCCAGCCCACTGAGCCAGGAAAGAAGACCTCCAGCAGAGGTGCCTCAGTCACCCGCCTTATAAGAAAGACACAAGCCCTGTCACAAGGCCATCCAGCAGTGCTTTCCCCTGCCTCAGCTGGCCACCTCCTCTCTTCCCAGCCCAGCAGCCATGCCCAGGTGTCCCAGAGCCCACCTTCCAGAGTCTCCTGTCCCAGTGTGGGTGGCTGTGAATCGTCCGTGCGGAAGTCAGATGTGTGGGCAGGACTCATGGACTCACTCTGCTGGGGACTGGGGCTGGAGTTGGGGCTGCTGTCCACCTTGAGCTGGTAGACATCCGACAGGGAGCTCTGGTTACTGTTCTCATCTGCAGAAACAGCACCTAGTGAAGAAGAGTACCTTGATCCAGCAGCACAAGCAGCCAAAGGCAGCACTGAGATCCAGGGCCATGGAGGGCTCATGGAAACAGAAGAACAGTCAGTGGCATTCATACAAAGGATTCACAGTCACTCATCAACAGTCAGAGCATCCTGACGCAGCACTCCCCACTGGGACACAGCTAGCACCAGATCCACAGTTGCCCCACAGAAGAGAGGGAGCTTCTGCCCAGGGAACTGGAGAGGCTGAGTAAGGCAGAGGAAAGCAACCTGGGTCTATTCAGACAAAAAAAAAAAAATGAGCACAAAATGCAAGGGTGACACAAAGCTCTGCAATGCTAAATCTCACATCTGCAGCTTGTGGTGGGCACCCGCACCTGGGCATTTGAGGGCAAGAGGCCTCTTGCTTCTGTACCAGAGTTTTGTACCTCTTCTGTTTGCAAGGCAGCAAACTAACATCAGAGCAAGACTCCACACCTGCCCCACAAGGGAAGGCAATCCTGTTTTTCCAGGTAAAGCTGTTCCATGGGGGGTAAACTGCAGACCTGCAGTGCTAGCTTGTTAACTGCATCTACTGGAAGCACCAACACAATGCCTGATGTCCCTTAGCCACAATGAGGGTTGATTGTGTTGTCTGGGGACAGGCATACACTCTGCTCCAGCAGTGGGCTCGTGCACTGATCAGCTCCATCAGAGATTGCTCATCGCTGCTACAGCACTCTTGGATCACAAGCAGCAACCCGCAGGACAGAGATGCTGCTCCACAAGGAAAGGTCTGAGTAGGTCTGAAAGCAAAACCCTGAATCACCACGCCAACCCAGCCAAAGCACGCTAACAGTACCAGGGAAGAGGAAACAAGCCCATCTTGCCACTGCAGCACATCCGGCAACAAGGGAGGTGTAGCATTACATTCACAGAAAACCTCTCCTTTGTCATCTTACACTGCCTTCCCTCAGGCTGGCAGCAACTAAAGGTCCTCTGTGCTTTCATCCCAAAGTCTGTGCCAGTCCTTACAGTAAGCAGGGGCCTCAGCTGCAGGCAGCCACTCATCTGTCCCCCAGCAGAGACTGCAAAGTGGGAATAGGAATCCCCACTCCTCCAGTTCCCCATTAAACTGCTCACAGAAACATTCCAGAAGCGGCTGATTATGATTCTTTTTGACGGCAAGAGTCAGCAGTTTCAGCCGGAACAGTCCAGAAGTGGAACAGCACAACTCTGCACTGAAGATGTGTGCTGCTCTTCCCAACAGGCAGCATGCATCAGCCAGTAACATCCCCCCTGCTGTAAGGCCTTAAAGTCTTCCCCCAGCTCGGCAGGGAAGCGGACTCTGCCAGGCTCACCTTGAAACTCCAGGAGGAGCGAGGAGTTGGCAGAAGTGTCAGCTGGGAAACCGTTGGGCTCTCGGGCAGTGCTGCCGCTTGACTTGGATTTCTCTTTCTTGAGGAAAAAAATAAAAAAAAAGCACAAGACGAGGCGACGGGGCCGGGCTGCAGGACACGCCCCGCAGAGGCCGCCCCCCAGGCCCGCTCCCCCCCCCGTCCCGGCAGCCCGCGGGCCCCCACCGGGAGCGAGGGAAGAGGCGATGCGGGGGGGGCGGCAGAGCCCGGCCGGGGCGGCTCCTGCGGGGCCGGCAAGGCCGCGGGCAGCGCGAGGAAACCGGCGGGGGGGGCTGCCGCAGGGCGGCGCTCACCTCCTTGCTGTCGGCCACCGGCACCCACTTGAAGATGCGCAGCGAGGTGTCGCCCACCGTCACCCACTTCTTCTCCCTGCGCCACACGGCCGTCAGCGCCGCGCCGCCCCCTCGCGATTGGTCCCGCGGCCCGCCCGTCAGCGGCGCTTCTGCTCCAACCCCCCCCGCTCCCGAGCAGCCGAGCGCGCTAATTGGCCGCCGCTTCCCTAGCACCGCCCGCCGCCCCGCGCGGCGCTCCGATTGGAGGCTCGGCCCCGGAGCACCTCCGCCGACAGCCGTGTGGCGAGGTGATTGGCTGCGGGTCGGCAGGCCCCGCCCCCCGGGCCCCGCCTCTCACCATCTGCGGACGCGCTCGATGGCCGCCATCACTTTTTTGATGTCATCCTTGGCGCGGCTGCGGGTCTCGGCGCGCACCGAGCGGCCCGACATGGCGCCCGCAGCCCCGGCAGCCCCGGCTCCGCAGCACCCGCCGCCGCACCCTGCGCATGCGCAGGCTCCGCCCCACCTACGCCCCGCGCGCTGCGTCAACGCGTAACGCCGTGCCCGGGGGAAGGGAGGAGGGAGGCCTCAGCGTAGCGGCGCGCACTGCGCCTGCGCGGCTCGCCCCGCCCGCCGGCGCGCGAGGAGGAGGAGGCGCGAAGGTGGGGCGAGGCGGCCGCCGCCATCTTGAACGGTGGCCGGCCCGGGGCGGGGCCGCGGCCCGGGGCCCCGTGCCCGCGGAGGCGTCCACGCGCCCAGCCCCCGGTGCGGTGGAGCGCCCCCTCGCCCCTCCCCGCTGCCGGCTTTGGGGCCGGGGAGGCGGCCCGGCGCTGCTCTCCCTCCCCGCTGCCAGCACGCAGCCCCCGCCGCCGCCGGCTCTCCTCTGGAGTGGAAACAGCCCGCCCCGTGAAGCCGGGGAGACTACGACGGCCCCCCCGGCAACAACAGCGACCGCTGGGCGGGACCAAGCAGCTGGAGACAGCCAGAGGCCCTTCGAGACCGCCTCTCGCACCCCCCTTCCCCCCCCCCCCCCCCCCCCCCCCCCCCCCCCCCCCCCCCCCCCCCCCCCCCCCCCCCCCCCCCCCCCCCCGTCAGCCCCTGCATCATCCAGCTCTGTATTACCACACTCGGAAAGCACAGAAGGAAGGCTCTGCGTGAGCAGTCAAAGTGCTCTTTTATTACAAATTGTTCAGTGTTATTAAAAACCAACTGCAGCACACTGCTCCCTACAACTGCAGGGAACTGGAAAATGCTACTGTGGGCAAAGAGGACTAGTGCTTCCTGCCATAGATTGCTGCCAGTGCTTTCTTGGCACTGGTGATCTGCTGCTCCAGTCTCTCTCGGGTGGCTTTGTTGGCAGTTTTTTTCAGCATGGTCTCCATCTCCTCCACCACCGCCCGGTAGCCAGCGGTGTTGTGGAACACCCGGATGGCCCGGTCTCCACAAGACACCAGGTAGCGGCTGCTAGTGTCAAAAGCCAAGTCTGTTATACACTGTCCATGAACACCAACAAAGCGCTCCTCCTCTTCTCCTCTTCGAGTGTTGTACACCATAATGCTTGTACCACAAGAGATGGCTGCGACATGAGCATCAGGGGACAGGGCAATGTGACATGGTTCTGTTACTTCACACTTCCCTGTCAGAAGCAGGTATGGATCTTGTTGCTTCTTATATTCCACATCTGTGTCCCAGAATTTCCATGTACCGTCCTTCGAAACAGTTGCCATCCTACAGGCAGGACATAAACCACATGACTGCAAGGAAAAATCCCCCTAATCCCCTTCCACATCTGCAAAGAAGGAATCCTTTCCTTTGTGGATAGAGCGCTCTTTTGGGCAGTGTGAGCCTGTATGCATGTGTACTTCATCCTCCTTTCTAGAGCAATGGTCACCCACCAGGAGGAAACCCTTGTGGAAGGCGAAGATGGCCCAAGGCACTCCCTGTGCTCCCAGGAGCACACACACAGCAGAGTTCCCCCACACTGTGCAGGGCTGCAGCCTGTTTGGATGAGCTGCTCAGGCACACTGGAAGGGGTGAGCATACATGTCCTGATGGTGCTATTTCAGGCAGTGAAATAACACTAACTTACCGCCTCGAGTCATTAGAGAAGGAGAAGTAATGTATGCCAGCAGTGTGGCCTTTCAACTCAAAAGCCCTGATCACTTCCCGAAAGTCTCCACTCTTGCCAAAACACACTTCCCACACCTTTACATCAGGGGTAAAGCCACACGATGCCACAAACCTGGGTAGAAGAAAGAGTGAGACAGGGTATTTGTTACAAATTTGTTATTTTGGCTGGGCCATGGAGCTCTATAGCCACAGCCACACAGAGCTCTCCTCTAGCCTCCTGAGGGAGGCAGAGGCCACTTGCAGTCCTACAGGGTGCCTCGCAGAGGAACGCATAAGAAAGGGCTCTGTGAAGTCAATCCTATCTGGACACCTACATTCGGAACTTTGCTTTGATCTGCTGAAAAAGTTTTCACCGGAAGACTAGTAAAGGGAACGCCAAGGAAGGCCACCAGGGACAAGAGCAGCAACTCAACAACTTAACGTTGAGAAACTACTCAGACAAAATAAAAAACCTAAGTGCTGTGATCCCCGAACTCAGTGGGATCAGTGCATACTAACAGGCTTGCTACAGCAACAGGTTAGAGACAGAGCTGAGAACAAGATTTTCCTGATAAACAACCTTTAGGTAATAAAGATTTTAATTTTGTAATTAACATTTAAAAGGTTAAAAACTGCACTAAAAATGTTATTTGCTATGTACACACTGTTTACATTGGCCCACCCACTTTGCCACCCAAAGCCAGTGCTGTTCTCTCCCTCAGCTCTTCAAGAGATGGTTAACGGGAACAGCAGTTCCTCAAACACAATGACAAACCACTAAGTGTCTGAGATCGTGCAGGTGGGAATCGGCACTCCTGGAGGGACTGCTCTTGGGGGCAGGAATCTTTTTTAAAAAAATAAAAATAAAATAATGTGGAACCCTCAGAAAACTGCATTATAGTAACAGCAAGCTGCAGATGATCTGATAATTTCCTCTGAGAAGGAGCAAGGTTGTTTATTCTTGTGGCCTCCCACTTCTCAGCAGGAACAGCTTGGAATACCTGCATGCACCTCACCTCCCACAGGGTGACACTGTAGCATAGGCATTGTTCATCTGGTTAGTGTTAATGCTGGCAAGGACTTCACCTTTCAGGTTCCAGATCAGGATGGTAGTATCACTGGAAGCTGTCATGATAAACTTTCCTGGGGAAAAAAGACAGAGATGAGGAGAGCATCTAGGCCTAAAGCTGTCACAGACTTTCCAAAGGATGAGAACAGTCTCTAAGCAGAGCAATCTCTCTCTGCACCAGAAGAATCAAGAAAAGCAAAAGTAACACCAGAATTCGAGTGCTGATCTCCTGGCACAGAGTGAAAAGCAGTGTCAGAAGGCTCAGCTCCTGGTTAATAACTTAATGCTCAAACCTGTGGCTTCAGCAGCTGTCAGCTGGCAACGCTGCGTGCTTCTCACCCCAGGACCTTTCGAGTCCCTTTCCATTTTCACTTTTGCAGCTGAACAAGGGCCTCAGTTAACATTTTCTCTACTCTTCTATTGCAGAGGAGAACTTGTATCTACCTACTTTCAACTGCCCATTGTCACATACCTGAACCATCCATCAGTTCCCTCATTGCTAACAAACTCCCTCCCAGGCTCTGGTCTGAAAAATCCGAGAAGTCCAAGATAGATCCTACATTTCCTAATCTATGAACTTACTGGGGAGATTTCTGACTGGTTAAAGAGACAGGTGAGACAGAGAACAGAAATGCTCTCAATATTGAGACAAGACCTCTTTGCAACAGTATCCTTGAAAATCTAAATTAAAAGATTGTGCGTATCAGGGAGGTAACACTGTGTTTACATGAAAATTGTTTCTTTGCAACCTATGCCTTCCTATTTACTTACTAGTAAACAAAGGCTAAAAAATCACATCTAGAAGAACAGAGAATCAAGTGGGTCTTAATTAGGCCAAAAACCCTAACACTTTAAACCCAGCACCCATTGCTTTAAAGGAAAATCAAAGCAGATCTGGAGAGCCTTGACAAGCGAGCAGATTGTCATCACCATACCTGTCTCTGCAATTCCTATATTGATGACAGGAGCTTTGTGTTTCTTTGGGAAGTCCTCAGAAGTCGCAGTGAAGGTGAAGGTACCATCATCCTTCTTAGTCATTTTGTAGACACGAATAGTCTCACCATTCGCCAGCCAGACAATGAATGCCCTAAGTGGAAGGACATGTCACTCTGAACTATTAAGAAACAAGATACCTCAGTTCAGTCTATCTATAACGTAAGTTAACAGGTCATTCAGTGACACCTGGAGAAAGGGATACACAGTGATGGATAAAAAGCTTTCTTTTATGAGGGTATCAAGTTCTCCCTGTGTTAGCTCAATTGCAACACTGAATGGAAAACAACATCTGGAAACCAGATCCTTTCCTCTCTCTAAAGGAGGCCACTTTGCAAAATGCCAAGGCAGGCTTTTCAAGCAACCTCCCCAGGCAGCAAGAGCTCTCACCCCAGTTCTCCAGAGAGGCCTAGCAGTTCAAGCTGGCTTGCTGACAGAGACCTTAACAAGCACCTCCCACAGGGGCAGCAAGCTGGACATTGGGATATATGCCCCAAGCACCGTACTGAAGTGCCAGCTGCTTTCGGGAGAAGCCACAGATCAGTGGTACCGTCAAAACCCTGCAAGACTTCTTAGAGGGGTACAGCCTCCTTGCAGCCTAGGTGATGCAGCCCTGATTTCAACCAGGGCTCGGGTCATGTGTCTGGCAGCTCCATCTGCGGGGCCTTGGGGTGCAGCAGCACCTCTCACAGTCCCTGGGCTGGGCAGAGATGAGGTGCAGGGAGGCCAGGCCCCACCTGCAGTCTGGGCTGAAGCGGACAAGCTCAGCGTGGTCCAGCTCCACGTTGGCACGCAGACACCGGTGCTCGCGTGCTGTGAAGTCGCGGGTGCTCCACAGGCGGACGGTGCGGTCGTCAGCACACGACGCCAGGTACTTGCCGCTGCTGCTGAAGTCCAGGCAGGATACGGAGCCGCTGTGGCCCTGCGGAGAGCGCGCGGTCAGGAGAAGGAGAGCAAGAGGCGCCCGGCAGCGCCGCTGCGGGGACGGCAAGGTACCTTGAGGGCGGCGACCAGGAGCCGGTGCGTGAAGCTGTGAGGCTGCGGCTTGTCCCTGCGGGCCCGCGCCGGCAACTTCGCCTTCCTGAGGCCCTCCGGCCTGGCGGCGGCGCTGCTCGCCCCGGGGCCTGGGAGGAGCGGGGAATCAGCGGGGAGGGGGTCTACGGGGGCAGCACCGCCCAGCTCAGCCCCCCGCGGTACTCACCGGCTGGCGGCGCGGCGGGCAGCCCCCGCGGGGCGGCGCGGCGAAGAGCGGCCGCCAGCAGCGGGACCAGGACCGGGACCAGGACCAGGACCAGGACGAGGGCCCCCAACGGCCCCCACCCCGTCAGCGCCGCCGGCTCCATCCTCCCGCCCCACCGCGCGTGGCGGGGCCCAGTGCGCCTGCGCCGGACGGCGACAGAGGCTGAGGCACGCCCCGCCCCCTCCCGCCGCGCTGGCTGGCCCCGCCCCGCCCCTTCCGTCCCGCTGCCTGGCCCCGCCCCTTCCCACCCCGCTGATTGACCCCGCCCCTTCTGCCCCGGTGCGCGTCCACCCTCGCCCCGCCCCGCCCCGCCCCGCCCCGCGGCAGGAAGAGGCTTTGGGCTGTTCAGCACGCGCTCCTTTATGGACCCGGCACGCGAACACCGCCCCCCCGCCCGCCATCGCCCCCGCAGCCCCGCTGGGGGCTCCCCGCCGCCGTCGGTGGGCGTCCGGGCGGCCTCAGGCTGGGCCCGCGCGGCAGCCCCGGGGCGGCTACGAGGAGCTGCCGCGGGGCGGCCCGGTCACTGCCCGCGTCGCCTGCTCGGGGATGCGCGCCGGGTCGCTCAGGATGGAGGTGGAGATGCTCAGCTGCCGCAGGGAGCTCAGGACGGCTGCGGGGAGACGCGGGGCTCGTCGGTGCCCGCGGCCGGCGGCGAGCTCGGCGCACGCCGCCCTCCCGTGCGGAGGTGCCGCGTGTGTCGCAGCCTCGGCCCCAGCGTGCCCCGGCCGCTTTCTCTCTGGTTTTCCCCCAGGAGCTGCAGAGCCGGTCGGTGCGGGCCACCTGGCCGGCCCTGCCGCTGGGGCGCCGGGCGGGGACGGGGCTACCTACTGGGCCGAAGCGCTGGGAGGGAGCAGTGCTGGTCCAGCCAGGCGAGAGATGTCTGGGTGAGGCTCTCCATGCTGGCTGTGGACACCATGCCGTTGAAAGACTCGAACAGGGGCCGGATGATGATGCTGAACTGAGGGGAACAGAGGAGTTAAGGGCCAGCTTGGTCATGGTCTCCCACCCACCAGCTCCTGGTGTGGGTAGCATCCTCCCACAGGCGGCAGGACAGGCCTCCCGCTGGGGTGACAGGGATGTGAGTGTCAGCAGGACCATTCTGTGGACCAGGAAAGGGCCCAGCACCACCATCCCAACCACCCCGCCAGGCCAGGTGCTGCAGCACTGCAGCTCTGGCATGTGGGCGCCCTGGGGAGCCAGGTCCAGCTTATGGCCTGCACCACACAGCTAAGGGCAGGCAACAGGAGAGCTGCACAATCTGCATCACAGCTCTTCCAGACCAGATCAAGGAGTTGGCTTGTGCTGTGTCCTCTGCAGGTACCCAAAAGCAGAACATGACACCAGCACATGTGCTTCCCAAGCTATACCCAGCTTCAGGGAACAACACCGGGGGCTGGTGAATGTGTGTGTAGTAATCCACGGGAGGCACCTCCTCCACCATGAGCATGCCCATGTCAGCCTTAGGATCCCTACTGTTGTGTGGAAGGAATCACAAAGCCCTCTCCCAGTCCGTGTCAGGGACCACCTCTGCTTTGCCCTGGCTGCTTCTGCTACCCGGGGTTTGGCGGACCTCATGGTTTCTGCAGACTTGATGGTCTCAGTGTGTCTAATCCCCATTCATGAAGAAGCTGGCCCAGGTCTTTGACCATCCTGTCTGCCACTCCTTGGCCTTTGGCCCTCTTTGTCCTTTCCACTGTGTGGAGTCCAGACTTGTATCCCAGGCATGGGCACAACTTGGTTTCCAGGGTGTGCTATACTGGCCACCAAGGTGAAGTCCTCATGTCACCAGGTTTGTGCCTGGTCCTTTCTTCAGGTCATCAGGAGCTCTTCCCTGCATGGCAACAGTGAGCTCAGCTCCACTGGTGACCTCCCTTTTCCCCAAGGACTGATCATTTATTCCTACTCTGTTCACTCCCTTGTAAAAGAAGCTTCCCCTTAGCCACAGCATCTCAATGGGCTCCCACCGTGCATCATCCCCAGAGCCTCTTGAGCCGGAGGGACATAGCAGTGGGCTGAGTGGGCAGACCAGTGGACCCAGTGTTTGGTGGAGGGAGCAGAGCCAAGAACAGGCACCAGCCCCAAAGGATACGATCCAGAACTTCCAGTTTTGCAGTGTGGAGGAGCGGATGTACTCGTCGAACATGCTGCGCATCTGGTCGAAGCGCTGGCGTGTGATGGGCACCCCTGTGGCTGGCAGCTGCTCCTGGCACAGGCTGTGGTGCACAAGCAGCAGTATGAGTCTGTGGTCAGGAGGCTGGGAGTTGTGGCAGCCACCCTGTAGGGAGAGGCTCCAGCAGGCCATCAGCTCTCAGCGGGGCCCAGTAGCTCTGCCTGTTTAGAGCTGGTACTGTCCTGCTCTCAGGGTAGTGGTGGGGCATGTGCCCACACACTTGTCCCACACAGCTCTACTTCTTGAGCAAATCCCCCAGGTAGGGTTTGAGGCGGGGGGGGAGGGGGACACAGACAAATGGAGGTCCATGGAGGTGCTCAGAAGATTTGCTGTGGCTGCTGGCCATGGCACTGCTGCTTGCCCCGCCTTGCTTCCCCGACACAGGTAGCAGCTCCCTCCCACCTCCCCTGGCTGTGTCTCCCTACTTGATTGAGCTGTTGAGCTCCTCGATCTGCTCCCGCAGCCGCTGTGCCTCATCCTGGAGGGCTGCCCGCTCCTGCTGCAGCTTGCATATGTACTCAGCTGTCTTCTGCAAGGTGGTGGCCTTGCTGACCTGCAGGAGAGCAGGGCTGAGGCAGCAAAAGGCATGAGGTCTTGTGCGCCCCACTGCCAAGCCTTGGAAGTCTCTGCAACAGGCTGCAGACCTGAGGCAACCTGGGCATGACTCCATGAATACTGGTGCAGCCTGGGGGCACACGATCTCCAGGAGATGCCCTGTGCCCCTGCGTGCCCTGCACACTTACCTTGATGCTGGGCTGGGTGCTCAGCGTGCTCACCAGGCTGTGCAGTGTGTCAAAGCCCAGCTTGATGTTGAAGCGTCTCTTCTGCTCAGCAGAGATGTGTGTGATACGCCGGCTTTCTATCTGTGGGCCAGCACTGTCAGGCACCTCCTGGCAGCGGAGGTGGCCCTGGGCCTCCTGCCACACTGGATATGGGCTGACCCAAAGCTTGCAGTGAGGGTGGGGGTGAATTTGGTTGGGCAGCAGGGAAGGGGGTGCACATGGAGATGCTGCCCCCGTAAAGAAGGCAGCGCTTGCTCCTGCCATACCTTGCTGGACTCGGGTCTGCCCCTACGGGATGTGGGGTGATGCAGGGAGATGCCAGTGCCAAGCCCTGCATTGGGTCCCAAGGAGGCCTGTCTGGGCTTGGGCCAGTCACTGCCTGGATAATAAAAGAGGATGCTTAGGGAAGACAGGCTGACACCAGGGTCCTGTGCTGGGATGGGCAGTGGGGAGCAATCTGCAGCATTGCCCTGGCTCCAGGGCAGCTACCCCCTCAGCTGATGGTCCAGTTCCCAACCTTTTCTTGTCCTGTCTTTGTCCAAATCACATTCGTTTTACAACTGCTCAGAAAATGGGAACATCTGGTAAGTGATATTTTAAATTCCCAATGTTTCTTTGGGTGGGAACCACCAGGATAGAGTCCTGAGGGCAGTAAGGCTGTGATTTGCAGCACCAAACTGAAACTGGACATGACATGGGAGCCGGTTTTCCAGCCCCCACTCTGGTTTCTGTGGGTGAAAGCAGAGTGCTTCCCACTCGAAAACCAAGCTCTGGGTTTTCAAAGCCACACTCTGACTTTTTTCTGCTTTTGTCTTTTCCTCTTTCTGTTTTTTTTTTTGTTTTTGTTTTTGTTTTGTTTTGTTTTGTTTTGTTTTTTTCCCTGGAGAAAGAGACAGATAAAAAGGTCTGTGCCCTCCTCAGCAGAAAGAAGTCATTCTTACTCAGATAGGTAACTGCAAAAAGCTGGAATCAAAGCAGAAATTATTTTTTCCCAGAAGCAATTTGTGTTTGGCCCAGGCTCCCTGCAGGAAACAGGGTGCCCTGGGGGAGTTCCCAGTCACCCCACTCCTTGGGGTGCCCAGACTCACCGCAAGATGATGTGGGGGACAGCCGCTCCACCTTGGGGACCAGCAGTGGCCCCGGCGCAGCACCTGCCAGCATCACTGGCACTGGCACTGCCTGGGAAGGGCTGGAGCCAGGAGACAGCCCTGGGCTCAGCTGGGCCACTCTGGACAGGAAGGCGACAGGGACGTCAGGGACACTACTCTGCTGCTGAGAGAAGGTAGAAGGAAGCAAGAGGTTGGAGGCCAGTGTCCTGTGTGCATCAGGGACCAAACCTCACCCGCAGCACAGAGCCCCTCTGGTTGGTCAGCGCCCCAGCACTAACAGCCAAACACTGCAGGGCGACCTGCAGGGGCCTTGCAAGTGAGACGTTTGCGAGCTCTGCCCAGTTTCTTTTACCTGAAAAGATGCTTGGGCGACTCCCACCCAGTGCTGCTCTAAGCCTCCTTGGCACCCCAGCCACATGCCCCATCTGCATCCAGCTCCATTTTGCAGTGGGGTCCCCGTGAAGCCCCCTTCTCTCCACCTGCTATGTGGTGGCCCTACCCATTCCCCAGCAACCAGAAGGGCAATTCTCAACCTGGAAGGGGGAGAGGGGGCAACTGGTAAAAGGGTATGCAAGTGCTTACCGGGGAGACAGGGGATGCAGGCAGGAGTGACGGACCATGCGCAGGCGAGGTATCCAGGGCTGGCTCCTGCTTGGCTGCAAGAGAGAGGGGATTAGAAGGGTGCTTCTGCGTCAGGCTGCCGGTGCTTGGGTGAACTTTTCCTGCCCCATGGGGGTGCCAGCCCTGAGCACCAACATTGCTGCAGCCCTTTCACTGCCCATCTGCTCCAGGGAAGACTGAAGCAGACACTGGAGAGAGGTGCCTTTGCTCCCTGCATCGGGGACATTCTATAGAATTATAGGATCATAGAATCATTAAGGTTGTAAAAGACCTTTGAGATCATCTGGTCCAACCATCATCCTACAAAAAAGAAGCCCGCAAGGCATCCTAGGGTGTAGCTTGAACCTACAACCCCAGCATGCCGCTAAGGGGGAGGCGAGCAGCGCAACCACTAGGCTACAGCCAGCCCCTTAAATCCTCATGTGTTGTGAGCCTGGGAGCCTTGATGCAGTCACATACCCCCAGCAAGTTTTGGCCAAACAAAGGAACGGACAAAACATCCTCCATGGCACCTGTCCCATCACACACATGGGCAGCAGGGTGAGCAGACACAGCCGTCCCCTCAGCCCTTTCACACCAAGTAGGCTGTAGACACCAGGCTGGGGACACAGGGACTTTGCACCAGTGCTGGTAGTCAAGCCCTGGAGCCAACTGGTCCCCATCTCCATCCCAGGAGCAAAGGGCGGGGGGGCTCACCCACGTGTCTTTGCCTATGGTCTTGGCACTGTTTGCCCACTCCCTGCCTCACCATGGGGACAGCCACACACCCAGTTCCACATCCCCAGCATCCAAATCCCAGGGAGGAAGCAGCTCTCCCAACACCCTCAAGCACCCCCACCCACCACTGACTCACCCCAACCCTGCAACCCCCCCCCCAAGGGTCTCCTGCGGCCCCTCACCTGTGGTCAGCAGCTGGGTCAGGCAGGGGTTGGGCACAGCCAGGTGTGGCGGTATGGAGGATCCTGGCAGCCTCTTCGCCTTGGTGCTGCCAGCCTTTGCCTTCGACCGCCCGCTCCCGCCAGGGGATGGCCCTTTTGGGGTGGCAAACCTGGGGCTGCCCGGTGTGGTGTGGGGCAGGTGCTGGGGGGCAGCTGGGCCAGAGTACCCTGGGGGCACCATGTCTACAGCATAGCCTATGCCTGGGGTGTGCTGGGCAAAGCATGGTGTGGAGAGTGGGGACACAGGGTGGGCAAGGAGTGAGGGGCTGGGTGATGCAGTGTAGGGAAACTTGGAGCGGGGGGTGGAGGTGGGGGAAAATGAGGGCTCTGGGCCCAGCAGTGGGGGCCCAGGGGATGGGCTGGGGGGGGTGTAGGGGAGGCCA
Source organism: Aythya fuligula (assembly GCF_009819795.1). NCBI lineage: Eukaryota > Metazoa > Chordata > Aves > Anseriformes > Anatidae > Aythya > Aythya fuligula. The sequence continues at coordinate 275,366 of NC_045578.1, forward strand.
AGCGGCTCCATGCCGACGCACTTGCCAGGGAAGTTGTACTGCAGCAAGGGCTTGTGTTTGAGCTGGGGGCTGAGGCTGCCAGGAACTGCAGCAGGGGGCTCGGGGGCCAGGGGTGGCGGGGGTTGCTCGGAGCTGAGGAAGGCACCATGGAGGCTGAGCTGGGAGGCACTGCCAGGCTGTGGGAAATAGGGACATGTCAGGAGGGGTGGCTTGGACACTGGCAGCCATGGGCCATGAACTGGGGTCATGCTCACCTGGAGGAGGGTGCTGGGAGGGAGCAGGGCATTGGGGCTGGTAGGCATGGCCCCTCCGCCACCATAGAGGGGCTCAGCCATAGTCACAAAGCAGGGTGGCTCCTGGTAGCCCAGTTGTGTCTGTGCAGGCAATGGCCGATGGCTGATGAAAATATCTGTGGGACAAAGTGGAGAGGTGGTGATGGGCAGTGAGGGCCCAGAGGAGTGCTCCTGCTGCCATGAGTTGCTCCTGGAGAGGGGTGACAAGCCCAGGGCACACTGGAGAGAGACTCCATGCCTGGTGCTGGTGCAGATTTGCCTGTTTCACCTTCACCTTGGGGGGGCATGACAGCTGCTGGCTCCATGGGCAGATTTGGTGCCCTTGTTGTGAAACACTGGAGTTTCACATGGTGAGAGGGAAGAAGCAACTCACGCGCCTAGGCCCAGCCTTGCCACAGGCACTGGGACAGGAAAACCCACCCAAGGACGCCACCCAGGGGTGGGGACCCCATCCCTGTCCCTGTCCCTGACACCCAGCTGAGAGCTGCATGTTCCAGCTACTCCCTGGGGGTTTGGGCCCTTCCCACTCCTCCTGAGCCAGCCCTGGTGGCTGGGACCATGCCACCCAGGCTGTGGGGCAGCTGTGGAGCTGGTCTCACCGCCAACACAACATAACTCAGAGGATCAGGTCGCACTGTCCCTGAGCCACGCGACACAGTCCTGCTGGGGTTGAGGCAAGCATTTGCATCTCTGGTCTGGTGCTGCCTTGCGTGCAGCCTGTGGCTAACCACATCCCATGGCCTTCCCGAAGCCGAGCCCCGTGACCTTGCTGCGACTCCCTCTCCCTTCCTGTCTCCTTCCCACAACCCTGCTTCTTCCGCAGGCCCAGACACCACGGCACAAAGCACTGGCGTTATGCCTGGGGCAATCACCTCCCCTGTTAAACATGCTCCATGGGCACATCAGCCCCACACACACTTCAGCTCTGTGCTGGGGCTACCATCGCCTGTGCCAGCACTGGACCAAACATGACCACCAGGAGGGTTTTTCCCCAGTGAGAATGACTAGGGGGTGGGGATGGGGCTGCTGGATGTACGTTTCCCTGTAAAGTGGAGCAGGAGCACTGGACGGACTTGCAAGCAGCTGCCCGACAGCCTGTGGCACAGGTTCTGCATCCAAGCAGCTGGTCCAGTACACAAGCACCCATATGTCTGCTGGGGAGCAACTCCAGCCCAGGGCCAAATCCTCAGCTGACATGGGCACCTCTGCCTTCAGGCCCTCGTGCTGCTGACAGCAGAGCCAGTTCAAGAACAACCAGGCTGACCCTGCCTGCCCAGCTTGCCCAGCTGTGCTCTGGGCACCAGGAGGCCTGCAATGACTCCTCTGAGCTCTGGCACAGGCTCCAGTGCCTGGAGTGTCCTCATTGGGAGAGGCAAAACCTTTGGGCCTGAGACCCTTTTGAGTCTACACTGGAGGAGGAAATGCCAGCAGAGAGGGATGCCGTGGCAATCCCAGCAGTGCCATACTGCACAGCACACTGTTGGCTGAGGGTAACACTGGTGTGACACAGGGCAGGTGCCCTGCTCTCCTTGACTCTTCCCCTTCCCCATGAGCCCTGCAGAGAGGAGCTGCAGCCCACGTACCCCAGGCTGGGGACAGCATTTGTCTACATGTCTCTTGCAGGGATGGGCAGCAACATTCACACTCCACTTCTTCCCAACCCACTGCTACAGGTTGTTTCAAGACAGAGTTGGCTGCTGTTGGCACCAGAGCCCTCATGATAAAAATGGCTTCTGAGGTGCTCAGGTCCTTATGGCCCCACTGTCCTCAGAGGCTGCAGCACATCCTCCTCAGACCCTGTTCCCAGTCCCACCTGGACCGAGGCCAGGGGCATGGCAAATGCCTGGGAGCACAGCAGAGCCACTCCTGCCCCTCCAGGGCCAGTACATGGTGTGGGCTGTGGCATGGCCAGGAAGGGTCTCAGCATTCCCCAAGGTGCAGCACCCAGCTCCTTGCTGCCTCTGGCCCTTCTCTGTGCCCATGCCAAGCTGTCCCCTGCCACTAGCACCGCAGCTCTGTGTGTATTTATAGGCATTTCTGGTGCCCAGCACTGCAGATTCGATTCCTCTTGTGCCTCTCACTGTGTTGCCAGGATGGATGGTGGATCCTGCGCAGCACAGCAGCTGGCAACCTCCTGGGCATTCTGTCCTCCCCTTCTCCTGCCCCTTACCCACCCTGTAGCTCTCGCCCATGCTCCTCTCCACTGTCACATTGACCTAATCTGCTCACGGGCTGTGCAGTGTGTCCAGGACACACTGCTGCTTGGTGGACAAGAGCCTGTGCGGTTAGCACACTAAGCTTTTGGCATCATTCTCAATCCTGGAGCTGCTCTCCAAAGGGATCCAGATTACAGAGCCTGTTCCCAAATACAGGACCCTCCAGCACTGACCCTGGGCTCCAGGCAAGCCCTGCGGTACTGCAAGGTGATGCCACCCCACGAGCTGGCCAACTTGGCCCCTGTAACCCAGTACCCAGAGCAGGTCCTACCTGGAGTGCGGTGCCAGCAGAGCTCGGGCACCGCACCGGGTTGTTCCCTTGCCTCTGCCATCAGGACTTCTCCATCTGCCCCACACCATGCTCCGGCACCCGCTGGGGACATGAGGTGGTTCCTCATTTGGGGATTGGCTTGCACTTGCTGACTGACAGGCACTGAGCTCTATGACAGCCACCAGGCACAGTGACAGTCCTGTGACCCTTGAGGAGTCCTGAGCCCCCATCTCTGCTCCACTTGCCTTGTTCATGAGATGTGTAGACTCTGGGCACAGCCCCAGTAGGGCTGTTGTGGTGTCCACCCCGCACACTTACACCATGCTGCTCTGCACAAGGCTGCCGGGGGATCCCTGCTCAAGCCACCATCAGCTATCACACACTGCAAATGCAGCCCTGGGTCCTAAGCTGACTGGCACCTGCTACTTTGGCACCCGGCACCCAGCTTTCAGCATCAGCCTCCCCTTCCTGGAAAAGGACCACCATGTCCTCTCCCTACTCACCCCATGGCCCTGTGGTCACACTTAGGGCCCTGCACACCCCAGCTGTGCTGCCTAATACAAGTTCAGACTCCCAGCCCAGCCTGAGGTGCGCACTCCTCTCTGCTCCCTGGCACACTCACACATCCTGGTGTGGAGGCTTTCCTGCCATTTAGTGGCTTGGGGTAAGACCCAGCCCATTTGCAGGCAGCACCCTGGAGTAAAATGCAGGCCTCTACCCCAGGAAAAGAAAGACAATTTGGCTGTTCATAGAAATGTGTTGCTTCAGATGGGTACCATAGTGATACTTGACAATTCCTGCTGATCATGAGGCTGGGCCGCACTGGGTGCACAACAGCAGCATAGATGACAGTGTGGCCCATGAAAAAGAGGCACTGGGGCTGCTGTTGTGACACCACTGCTGTGAGGTGCTGCTTAAAAGGGGTCAGTGCAGCCTTCCAATGCCATGCAGGACCTCCTTGTGGAATGGCAAGTGTTATTTTGACCCCTTCAGAGCTGTCCCACCACCCAGCAACTGGTGCCCACCAGGGGCACCCAGGGACAGGCCAACGGCTAGCAGTGAGGGCAGATCCTTTTCCCAGCATGGCTCACCCCAATGGGATACATGGAGCGAATGTGCTGGAAGGGCTGGCAAGAGCTTCCAACCCATCTACCCCTGGGGCATCCCACCACCTGCCCCCGCACATGAGGGTGCCCACTATTGCCTCTGCTCCCCGTCAGCATCTGGTCTTGCATCAGCCCACAGCTGTATGGCGCAAGCCACTTTGTTTCCTCCAGTGGAGGGAAGGAGGAAATAGAGAGGCTGGCCAGGGAGCTCCAGGAGTCCCAGCCAGGCTCCATTCACAGGGCACTGAAAGACACACCGAGGGGTCCAGAGATGCTGGTGCTGTCTGAGGCCACCAGCTACATGGGAGGCCTGCAGCCACCAGGCCACATCAGCTGCCCCCCCTAGAAAGTGCTCCCAGGCTACTGGCTTCAGCACACTCAAGGGCAGAGGTAGTCTCTGGTGCAGTGTGTGCCAGCAGTGCCTGGCCCTTACACCACCCATAGGTACACAGCACAGCACAGATGGGACCAGAACATGTCCCAGCTGATACTCTAGTGCTCACTAGAGTGCTCAGCTAGCGCTCAACTAGTGCTCACAGACACTGTACTGCTACAAAAGAGTGCACCATGTTCTGTGTCGCAGGCAGACCATGACTGGCAGCACTGATCCCATGGGAAGAGGCTGACATTGCTCACTCATCCTCCTCAGCAGCCCCATTGCCCCAGCTGTCTGGCCTGGACACCAGTGGCAGTTTTGGTTTTTGGGGCCAACCTGGCAGGGATAGTGACATGTCCTCAAGGGATGTAGCACAGCCCATCATAGGGGCCCAGCTCCAATGCAGGCTGCAGTGCCTGGGGCTGGCCAGCAAGAGAGGGCTGAGGAGCGGGACGTGGCAGCACAGAACCTGCTCTCTAGAGGTTTCCTCTTTCTTTTTTTCTTTTTCTTTGACAATTGTCCTTCCTCTGTCTGCAGCCAAATTCATGTGTTTTCGTACACCTGGAAAGACACTCTGTAGAAGTCCCTTTCACCAGCTCTTGGCCAAGCTCCTCCTCAGCTGCTACAGCAGACCAGGGCACCCCAGCCCTTTCTTGCTGCTCTTTCTATGTTCAGCACTTTCTGGCCCCATCAGCTCTTGGTCCTGGCCAGAATTCTCACATTCACTTTGGGCTGCCATGGTGTGCACAGTGCACCAGGCTGTATGGATGTGGTTCTGCATCCAGCCTGGCTCTTACCTGAGATCTCCATGGTATCATCCAGGCTGGGCTGCAGGGGAGCCAAGTCTGGCTGGATCATGTCGGCATTCCCAATATATGCTGGAAGAGCAGAGATACAGCATTAGGGCACTGCACCCCCAGTCATCCTGTGTCCTCTGTCCCCCAGGGCTGTCCTCAAACCTGCCCTATTGCCACTGCCAACACACCATTGTCACCCTGCATTGCTGCACCTTGCCCCACAGCAGAGCAAAGCCAGCCAGATGGGTTCTCTCTCTGCCGGAACCCAGCCTCCAGGTCCATCCTATCCCACCATACTGCCCACCAGCACGTCTGAGGCCTCATCCACCCAAAACCCTCCATGAAAGAGGAGAAAAAACAGCTGATCCAGGTGCAGGAGCTGGCGCTGGCTGGTGCTGCAGGAGCTGCCTGGAACCAGGCCAGTAGGGACAATGAGGAGCAGTCCCAGACTGGCAGTGCTGCCATGGAGTCTGGTATGAGGTGAGTCCTGGCCTCCCTGGCAGCTACCTGTGGCACCACAGCCCATCTTGCCCTGGACAGCACGTGCAGCCACTGGGAGCTCTGTGTTTCCAGGGCAGCAGCAGTGTTGGGGTTGTCCAGCACTGGTGGGGGCCCTGTCTGCCAAAGGCAGCAGCTCTCAGTTTGAAGCCAAGAGGCAGAGATCTGCCTTGGGCATGCTGTCTGCCTGGACCTCCTCTTCCAATTCCAGCATGGCTTGGGGCACCTACCATCCTCTGGGAGTGCCTGGTGGGTGCTGGGTGTCTGTGTCATGGTGAAGAGCGTGTCAGAGATGTCTGATAGGAAGGTGTCCAAGTCGAAGTGCTGCCGGCCCCCCAGCTCCTCTTCCTCGTTCCCAAGCAGCATGGGCACCACGTTGCAGAAGAGCTGGTTGCACCATTTCTCCGTTGGTCTCCAGGCATCCTCGTCCTGGGTGAGATGGAGAAAAGGAGCTGGTGGGCACCTCCTGCAGGCAGGGCCCATGCCTGCCTCCCTGGCTGCTGCCCCGGCAGTTCCCAGACAACTGCAGCCTCCCTCATCCCAGGGCCTCCAGCCTGGCACACTGGTGCTTCTGGAGGGTGAATCAACATCCCAGCTCCCTCCCATCCAGTGGCCACCACAGACATCAGGGACAGGGGGCTTTCAACTATGCTTTTCCGGAGCTGCCTGGCACAGGGCTCCACATCATGCCCCTCTCGCCACTGCCCATCCTTCCCCAGAAGACTCACCTGCTTTGGGCTGGAGAGCTCTCCCTCCCGGCTGGACTTTCGGAGCTGGAAGGAGAAGAAGGTGACAGCTGGGGTGTGGGCAGATCCAGGGCAGGGCAGCGAGGGCAGTGGGTCCTACCCCTCAGTCACTTCCTGTCAGCGAGCAGGACCACGCGCACTGCCTGCTCTAGGGTCTGGTCCTGGCCACCACCCCTTCACATCTGCCTTTACTGCACAGGACAGTAGTGAGGCTGGTGGAGAGGTGCGTGGCGGTGCGAGGCTGCCTGCACACTGCCTCCCGTGGCACCCTGGCCTTTTTCAGGCTGAGCGAGCGGCTGGGGAGGAGGCTGGCATCATGCTCCTCCCTGCATGGCGGGTGGCCAAGGCCGGTGCCACCCGGGCCACCGCTAGATTATTCTGCCCGGGAATGACTCTCAGGGTGACACTGGGCCAGCCGGCCTGCTGGCACGTGCTGCCTGGCTGAGCCGCTGCTGCCAGCGAATCGTGGCCCAGCCAGGGTGATGCAGTGAGCGCCGCTTGTCCCACCCCAGCACGTGCACTGCAGGTGTGCTGCCAAGCCCAGCCCCAGGCCATGCAGCAGGCAAGGCAGAACCAGCTCAGGTCAGACTGCGAGAGTATGCCACAGCACCACAGGCAGCCAGGGACGGGACCCTGCCAAGTCCCCTCCACCATCACCATGGGGGCAACCATTGGCCAGCTCCCAGGCAGCCATGTCTCTGCACCAGGAATGCCGCTATCCTGTCCCACCATCGTCGCACTGGGGCAGGGAGCAGCAGGGACAGGGCCACTCACCCGCTTCTTGTAGTAGATCCTCCACTTGTGATACTCCCTCATTACCACCTCAATGCGGCGTTTCCAGTAATTGCCCTCCAGCACGACAGCCTGCAGGAGTGGACAGTACTGGGGCATCACTGCCATGCAGCACCCTGGGAGCTGATCCCCCAGTCTGGCACCCCACAGCCAGCCCCTGCCAACCCCAGGCTCCCCACAGATGGGACTGGTTTCCTTGGGCCACATCATAAATGCCTTCCCCAGCAAATCTTGCAAAGACAGCAAGCTGGGATGGGGGCTCTACCTCCTCTGATGTCCCCATCTCCCAGCTGCACAACCCCTGCCCCTCCCAATCTGCTCCTGGCTACAGGAGCAATGAGGGCCCACACCCTACCTCTGGTTTTCGATGCTCGTCAGCCTCTGATCCTTCCAGGGGGGTGATGAAACCACACATGGGGTTCTTCCTCTGCTCCACATCTGTCCAGGGAAAACAGCCAGCTTTGCCCACAGCCTCCTCCCTGCACAGGGGAGGGAGCCGGCACGCTCTAGGGCTGGGTGCCTGCTGTGGCTCTGCTGCCCCAGCATCAGCCCCACCCCACATGGCATTGCCCGGCACTCGACATGGGCAGCAGGGTCTGGCCCCGTACTCACACTGGATGTACCACGCTCTCCAGATAGCATTGTTGAGACGGATTTTATCCCGGCAAAGCAGCCGCTGCCCCTTGAAATTCTTCCACTTTGGCGACACCAGCTTCCCACTAAAATGCCAGGCAAAAGAGAGGCTGAAGGGGACCATGCTAGAGCCCTCCCATTTTGGGGCCTTGCAAGGAGGCCATGCCTTGAGACAGATTGAGGGCTGCCAGCAGGTCTGGGAGCAGGCACAGCCATGTGGCTCAGCTTCACAGCTCTGTTGCAGGCTTCTTGCTAGGGACCCATTGGAGCACCATAGGAGCACCCTGAGCTCCTGTTCACTGAGAGCAGCACAGGCCTAAGTCAGGAGCTTTGCAGACCCACATTAGGCTTCTGGAGCCCCTGGGATTAAAGCACAGCATACACGAGAATTCACTGACCGAGACTCTAAACATTGCTCCAAGGTGGGACCCCATCCTCCCCAAGCTGTGTTCTAGCTCCCCAGGGGACAGGAAGGGAAGTCGCCCACCCAGCCAAGTCACTGGGAGCATGTGCTACTGTGGCTCTTGCCTCATCGCAGCATTGGGACTGCTATTTTTTTGCCTCTTTTTAACTCCAGGCAAGGTTTGGAAACTCTGCCTTCAGCCAGCATCAGGCATGGGCAGCAAGACAGGCAGGGACAGCTGTCTGTGTGGGTCTGGGGACAGAAGGACATGCAGCTTGAGGACATCACGGGACACTTGCTTCTGCCCTAGGAGGGGCAGAGACAGGACCAGCCCTGTCCTCAGCCCAGCACTGCCACGGGCTCCTTTTCCACCCAACCCTACACCTGGTGCCACTCTGCACCCCCTCACCCTATCTCCCAGCCCAGCCTGGGCTCCCTCCTTCCATGTTTCCAGGCTTCTGGAGGCAGCGGTGTTTGTTGTGCAGCTTTCCATGGTGGTGGTGAGGTCCCTCACACAGCCTGCAGTGTGGGAAGCTTCCTTTCATGAAGCCAGCAGTGCAACTCATTTCCTTCCATCTGAGGGACCCATTACCCTCCTGTGCACCCAACTGCACTGCACAAAGGTTCCCAAAGTTATGCTGTCCCATGGGGCCCTGTGAGAGAGGCCAGGGTCTCTTATTGCCTGGCTCTCCTGATCCTCCGGCCAGCCTCTCTGTCGCAGGTTTGGGATCCCAACTGTTTCCTTTCCTCTTCTTCCTGCTCTCCCACCTGCCAGCACATGGCCCTGGGTGATGACAGCTTCACCCACAGCTTCACGAAGGCTGGGCTGCTCCCCATGGGCAGCATTCACACACACAGCACAGTGCATGTGAAAGGCCACAGCTGCAGTTCTTCCTGTCCCTCTCCAGCTAAAAGTTTCTCCCTTGAAAATCTCAGTGCTGCTTCAGGTCCCTCTTATCCCCTATACATGCAAAGAAGAGGAAAGGTAAAGGCTGGGCTTGAGTGTGTGTGGGCATATTCCCCTGTTGCCACATCTCCTTGGATGTACCCTGCAGATGATGGGACAGGTGTCCACGGGGAGGTGCTGGAGGAGGAGAGCTGGGCCCTACCAATGCTTTAAGCAGCAGCACACTTCCTATTCAAACTCCTGAAAGCTCTGTTGTGCAGGCTCTAATGAAGACTCTGGCCAATACTGCATTAACTGTGCCTTGAAATCTGCTTCCCATGTCTTGACTCAGCTCAGTCCCATGGCAGAAATTGTCTCAGTCCTGCCCACAAGGCTCCCTCCCTCTACGGCTGAGCGACTTGGCGAGGAGGAGCTCAGTGTAGTAGAGCCAGTGACATAGCCACATCCCCATGGTGCTTCCCTCAAGACCCACCTACTGCCAGACATGGTGGCTAAGACTCCAGGGTGCTCCTGTCCCTCTGCCCCACAGAGTGAGGTGGCTTTTTGGGCAACAGGGAGACATCGCTGCTGTTACATACAGGTGTCCCAATCAGGCAGCAGTACCTATAGCAAAATGCTCCATGCTGTCCCCAGCTGTCTCTGTGTATGGGAGGTAAGCGCTACCTGTGCCTTCTGGCTGGGGCTGGGAGAAGGTGCAGGGACCCCCAAGGTGCCCCACAACTCCAGAGCCTGATGTAGGAACATGTCTGGGAGCTAGAGCTCTGAGCCACAGGGGTGCAAGGGGGGACACCATCCCCAGGGAGAGCCATGGTTGCGGGCCACTCACCCAGCCCTGACCCGTGGCCCCAGGGGGCTGGAGAAGGACCCACATCCCCATGGCTCTGGCCCATAGAGAGTTAAGGACTTGTCTATGCATTGGCCACTCCACTATCACCAGGGATTTTGAACTTTCCCCAGTGGCACAATGCAAACAGTGCGGTGGTGCCAAGCAGAGGAGCCAATGGAAAGGACAGGTTTCCTGGGCACGTGGCCAGTTCCTGCTGGTCAAGGCTACCCAGACACACTCCTTGCTAGTGCTGCCCATGTCACCAGCCAGCTTAAAGGAGCAGCCAGAAACTGTGGCCCCAAGCCCTAGGGCTGTAGCTGGGTGCCTTGGCCATGCATGAGGCCGGTGGGGCCATGGCTACCAAGCACCATGGGACGTGGAGGCAGAAAGAGAATGCCTGTGAGCCTCACCACAAATTGCCTTTTTCTTCCATTAACGATCCTTTCAGTTTTGGAGCTTATCACGCTGATCTTTGCTCACTGGTTTGCCTTGAAAGAAGCCCCACCCTTTCCTGAAATTAGGTCCCAAGGAGATGGATGGAAACACTGCACTGAGACATGAAAAAGGTTTGGGATGCCCTGGTGTGCCTTGGCACAGTTCATGTGTCCTGCTGCCCTGAAGAGCTTGAGGAATGGGGACCTGGATCCCATAACTGGCAAAGGGGTTTCTGTGTGACAGGGAGTGGAGCTTGCTCTGTGACCAACCCTGGCCAGCAGCACCTCTGGCTCAGCCAGTAGCACCTGTTTGTTCCATGATTTATTTAGCCTGCCCAGAAGTTTAAGAATTGCAGCCCCTACTTCCATGGCAAAATGAGTGTTTTGCTCTCCATCAATGCCAAGAAGAGGGGGAAGGAATGACTTGGTGAGATGCAGAGCTGCATGAAAGGAAATGGGCTGTAGCAGGAGGGGAAAGGCTAAGCTGAAGGTCCTCCTGCAGGCACGAGACTGCTTGACCTTCCCAAGTACACAGAAACAGTGGCCAGAAGCAGGCCCCCCTGGGGCCACCAGAACCCCCTTGTTCCACAGGCAGCAGCGACCCCATTGGCCCCAGGCTGGCTGAAAAATGACAGCCTTTCCTGTAAGTCCTAACAGCTCATACACCATTTCTTGCAAATTTTGGTACCAAAATCATGGTGTTTTTGTTTGTTTGTTTGTTTTTAACATAGATAATCCAGAATCTGGGAGATAAAGTTAAAAATCTAGTGCCACAGTTTTCCAAAAATTGCCCCAAAGCAAAAAGTGATTGTGCTCAAATCAGACAGTTGTGAAAATGCCTCTACTATCTGCATGAGCTTTTTTTTTTTTTTTTTTTGTATTGATGAAAAAAAAATGTTCTGCCAGCTTGTCTGTTTTGCTCTACTGCCTCCAGGGAAGTATGTGCTTTGCCCTGGCAGGCGTGTGGTGGAGGCTGGTGTGGGTGTATCTGGGATGATTTGAGGGCAGTGCTGTGACAGAGGTGTTAACAGAGTGTGGGTAATGCTGAGGATTAGATATGGAGGTGCGCTGTGTATTTTCTCGCAGATAGGAGTGACTACATCCTTACAGCTCTGCTTTGTGGGCAGCCATTTACCTCAGTGCAAAGAAAGCACAATGTGCCCCAGATGAGAAGGGAATTCATTTAAATCCTCTTGCAAATAATTGTCTGGGAAGCTGGACAGCTTGCAAGTCAGGCTAGGTTCAGCATGGGAACAGGTTTGCACACCGGACCAACTCCTTTGCGCTCCACACTCTGCTTGGGCATGAACAGCCCCCAAATCTTTGGGAAATGGCTGAGAAAACACAAGCAGTTTCCTGCTGCAAACAACAGCACACCCGCACTGCAGCACAGATAGGCTCAGCCGTGCCCAAACCTTGCCCCCTCTGCAGGCCTGCTGCTGCCCCTCATGTTGACAATTCACAGCAGGAGCTGCACCGACTGCTGCAAAGCCCGTGGAGATCTGCAGAGCTGGGGCTGCTGTCAGCACTGAGCTCTGCTCCTCTGGCCAGAGTGCCCTGGCTCCTTGCAGATCAGGCATACACAGCATTGAGACAGTCTTCGGTCTTGCAGCCTCATCAGATGGATGCAACCAAATCTGCACTAGCCACTTCCAACCAGCCTGAACTAGTTCATAGGAACGCACTTTGCACAGGCGAATGCTGGTGAATTGTAGTGAATTGATTCTGAGTGATTTGCCGGGAGGGAGGGCAAAGGAAAGTGCAGACTAATCCTGACAGAAAGAGAAAGGAAGAGGATAGTTCAGTGTGTTCATCACTGGGGTGGTCCCTGCCTGCTAAGTTGCTGTATTCTTCCTGCTCTGTGCATCAGTGTTTAAGACAATGTGAATTAGAGAATCAGTAATGGCAAAGCTACAGCGGCAATTCCACTTCTCCTAGGAAAGCCTTAGAGGCTGCTATCAGCTTGCCAAGACGACAAAACAAGCCTGTCTTGTTTTAAATCGTATGAGAGTGGCAGAGTTGATACTCCACTCCGATGTCCCTACCTGCTAAATCTCCCATTCCAGTACAGGAAGGGAAGAAGAGGAGGTTATTCTAAAACACACTCTGGAAAAAACTACAAGAGGTTTTGTTTGTTTTGTTTTGTTTTTCCTGAAGCACAAGACAGACCTGCACAAGATGGGACCACACAAACCTGCAGTCTGCAGTTCCCATCTGCACTCGATTTTTCTCCCTTAGAAGGACAGTTCCTCAGGACAGCCACCCAGTGATTCCCTCCAATTCTTTAAAGGATGGGGCGGGACAGGATGAGGTGGGATGGTGTGTGAGCCCAGGAGCCCCTGAAAGGCAGAATGATGGGGAGTAGCACCGTGCTTGTGGGGAGAAAGAGTTTGCTCAGCTGGGGCGATTATGCTGGGGCGAAGGTGTGAACAGTTCCTGAAGGAGCTTGGCTCCACACGTGCAGCTTCTTGGGGAAACCTGGGGAATCCAAGTGTACTACTGCAGGGAGGTCCACCTGTGACAGACATGAGAAACAGCAGTCTGAGGAAGAGACTCAAGAAAAGCAGCAAGATGATTACTTGCAAGGAAGGAGTGGATGACAATCCTTAACTCTTTGGCAGGAGAGCTGCTGAAAAGAGAATAGTGTCCTGAAAAATGGTTACAAAGAGCCTTGGAACTGCTTCACGCCAGCCCCTAGCACCAAGAGGAAGACCATGGTGGGGGGAGATGCTGCTTTTTGAGGGAGCTGAAGAAACAAGCTACTGCTGGAAGCAAGCCCTGATGTGGAGAGGGTGCTTCTTGCTCACAAAGGAGGTGATGAACTGTCTGACCCATGGATGATATGAGAGATCCTCAAGGCAATGGCTCAAGCTGAGATGGGACTGCCATAAACGTGTGAAGTACCACAGAGGAATGATGGAGAGGGGTGGAGTTACAGCTAGTCAAAACACTGTTCAGCTACAGTCATTAAAAAACAGTTGTAAAAAAAAAAACAAAAACAAAAAACAAACAAAAAAAAAAAAAAACAGTATTTTTAGAGACAGTTTAGCATTATTTACCTTCCTTTAATATGGTGTGAGCCAGGCCTTGAACAACAAGGAGTATGTGGCTGCAACAGACACCTCTCAGCAAGTAGGTCAAGAAGTGATAGTTCCACTCTATTCAGCACCTCTAAGGCCATGTCTGGATATTGTGTCCAGATTTGCTGCTTCTCCCCGCCCTGGGGAGTGGTTGGCTCCACAGTCAGGGTCCAGTCTCATGTGTGGAGAAGCATATCCAGCGCTGCATTGCAGGTCCAAGTTCACCTGAACCTGAGCTCTGATCAATGCTTCTTGTTGATCTGTTTTTAGGATGCTCCAAAGCTGTAGAGCACAATGGCTGTGAGATGGAGGAGGGGAGCATGTAAGCATGGAAGGGCCTTCAAGAAAGAGAAGAACTGAGCATGAATTTGGGTATCATCTAATGTCAAAATCTCCCTGCTGTATTCCACAACTGGCAGCTGCCCTGGCTCCAGGGTTGACAAAGACATGCTCTCACAGGTGCTGAGCAAGACCTACTCTTGCGCCAAGACAGACAAAAGAAGTCTCTACTGTTCTGGGCTCTGGGGTAGCCAACAGTGGTGGCAGTAAAACTTTGTAGCTGATGTGGATCTTCCTCACTGAGTGCTACTGTTCAACTGCAGTTATGGTTTGCCATGCTGCTGGGCTTGGGGCTGGTTCATGCTTTGTCATGCAAGAAGAAAGTGAGGCCCAGGAGTCTAAGGAGTACAGATATCTGGAGGGATGGAGTCATGTCTGCATCAAAAAGGCCAGTCCTGGCTCTTCTGGTCTGCTCCACCCACCAAAGCACTCACATCCTGCCCCTCTCCCTTCTGCCTGGGACACATCATTCATTGCTCAGGAGCACATGGAGGCTGCTCAGGAGCCAGGAGCCTACACATTCTGGGGTGCAGCAGTGTCCGCTCCTCCAGCCCCATGCAGCAAGACTCACAGTAAGGCAAGTGTGGGGCTGGGAGAGCAAAGGAAAGCGAGGCTACTAATTGCCTGAGTAGCTGGCAGTAAGTGCAACCAACCCTTGGATGGGCCACCCTATGCTGAAGTTTACCATATTTCTGTAGAGCATCAGCCTCACCTGCACCTCAGATGAGAGCTGTGCCTTACCAACTATAAGCAAACCATGCAGGCTGGCACACAGACGCATGGCGATGGGCCAAACGTACACAGCTACGTGGCAACTAGTACCCTGCGCAGTACCGTCACAGCACCTGGCATCACCAGGACTACTCTGAGACTGACCACATATTCCATCATGCCAAGCTCCAAAGGACTTCAAGGCACACCTGAGAGGCCAACGTGGGACCAGGACATGGGCAATTCTTCAAGGCTGTTTTGTCCGGGTTTTGTTTTCACAAGGTATCAATAGGTAATCATCACTCCAGGTTTTCACTTGGATTTTTGGGAGCTGTGCAAATAATTTTGCACTGAGGTCTGTAGAGCAAGTCAACCTTTGAGAGATTGCAAAGCCTTGAGGTCTTTGTGGAAGAGGGGAGCTACCTCCAAGAACATGGCCCAAGGTGCTAAGAAACAAGTTGCAGGCTCTCCTGTTGTCACTGAGGAGCTGTATGTGGGCTGAGCATGTCCCTTGCACCCTGGGCTTGGGTGATTTGTATGTTTGGGGGAACGACACAGTCACCCATCTGGTTTTGCTGGAGAGAAGGGGGGAAGCTTTCAGCAGGTCGTAGATAAAGCCCTGTGTAGCCGTCCAGGCTGGAGTGCTGCCACTGCCACATGACCTAGAATAACCTTGGGACAAGTGGGCACAGCTCTGTCCTGGATTGCCAAAGACTAAGTGTTGTCTGCATACAGGTTACTGCTGCTCTACAGAGTGTGCAAGGCTGGGGTGCAGGGTGCTGCATACAAGTGCAGTAACTCCAGATCTCCTGATGGAGGATGGTTAAGCTATGTGCTAAGAGAGGAAGAACTCATCTGGCTCCATAGCAGTTCTCCAGCACCAGCTCTTTTTCCCTGAAACCTCCCAGGATGGTGTTCTGTGAGCAGATTCCCCACTACAACCCAATGGACAAGCAGATGAGGTTCCTGGAGATAGAGCAGGGCTGGGGGAACCCAGCTTTTCCAGCGTGCCAGACTCACACCTTCAGAGAACTGGGGGATCAGTGAGATGCATGCTGGGCGCGAAGACTCTCGGACTCACCTGTACTCTAGGCTCATGCACTCAAAGAGCCGGGTCAGGGTCGGGTCGATGCTCCGTGGATCAGCCGCCTCGGGATCAGCATGGCGGTGGCGCCGACGGGGCAGCGAGTCACTGTGCGGCGACGACACCATGAAGTGGCCACTATGGATGACCTGGGAGGGTTTCTGCACCCCAGCACCAGGCCCTGCACCACCCGTGGTCGCATCCTCAGAGTCAGAGTCGAAGTCGGAGTCAGGGCATGACCCAACGAGGGGTTCCGGGAAGGGTCCTGGGAGCCCCACCTGAGCTTGTGCCATTGCCCAGTGCCTGCTGCAGGAGCCGCACAAGCTGGGAAGCCCTTAGTGGTCTGCCCCAGCACTGCAGTCCATATTCTGGCAAGTGCCCGAGCCCTACAGATGCTGCACTGGCATGGAGCACGCACTATTGCCCTCCCCAGCACTGCACAGGCACCTCCTCCTCAGCGTGGCTCGCCCCACCCCTGTCCCACGCCGTCTCCTCCACGCTGCTTGGTTCAGCTCTGGGTTTGCCAGGCCAGCTCTCTGTGAGCCCTATTTATAGCAGTGGCAGTGATCCCGCCCATGGCGCACCCACAGCCAGGCTGCAGCGCTTGCCACAGGCCACCACTAGCCACAGGTGCTCCAGCTCTGTGCCACTGCCATGTTCTCACCATGTGCCCGACTGCCCTGACTTTTATTTCCCCCGCAGATCGGGGGAAGATCAGCTCCAGGTCCCCTGGCCCACCCCTTGCCAGCAGGGCTTGCTGGCAGGAGGAGCACAGTCAGCTCTGTTTACCCTGGGCTAATCGCTGCTCCCAGAGCACCGGTGGGGAGAGGAGCACATGTTATTTACCTAGTGCCTCTGCCCTAACGTGTCTCCCTGCACTTCCAAGGGAACAAATACAGATTAAGGGACACAAACAAGTAAAATTATAGCAACGGGCATCCAGCTCAGCACAATGCACACCAAGTCACTGAGCCGTGCCACGAAGCTATGGAACAACTGAGGCAAAAGCCGGCTCCCAGACATGACCCAGCAGGAGAGAGGATGCAAACACTGTGTGCGAGACCCGTGGAGAGGACTATGATGAGCTCAGGTGCTCAGGATTCATATACCTTGTAGGCATGCTGTCCTTAAAGCCGACTGATTCCCTCTGTGGCTGTGGTGGCCCAAGGGAAGCAGCTAGGCAGGGCTCTTGCTCATGCCTCTTCTGGGCCCAGAGCTGACCTGGTGTAGCTGATCTTTGATAAATGCTGGGAGTTTTTGCCAGGGCTTAGCATTTCCCAAGCCATCTAGACCTGTGCCACAAGCACATCCTCACTGGTCAGTCACATGGGGATAAAGTAGATATAATTTTAAATTTAAATAATCTGTTTTATATCTAGTATCTGGCAACTTCTTCCCACAGCTCCATAATCCGCCACAAGCATAGGTGCATAGGAAGCACCCAGACATAGCTTTTGGATGCCCCTAATGAAAACTTGGGATAAACAGTTGCATAAAGCTAACATCAGGTGGCCTCAGGCATCTGAACTTTAATCCAGCTCTCAGCTGGAGCTGAACACCCTTTGTACCACAAAGGTGGGTCCTGCCAGTGCTGCAGATGAGTGAGCAGCCATCCAGAATATTTTGTAGAGCTGGAAGAAGAATATGCACAAATAGTTGCTTTGGATATTTTTCTCACTGATTGATGCAAACCTCATTCAGGAGACATTTCTTCATTATCTAGGCAGGTCTACATTGCTCTGTAGCTCTCTTTTTCCCCTTTGTGACTGATTACAAATGTGTCAGCTTCTCCCAGGCTGCCTGTCAATGCTGAAGAGAGCAGCAATTTAAAAATTACTGTGTGCAGTCATTTGAGAGCAATAATGTCATGTGGATTTCCTGGGAAACTAAGAATTAGGCAAGGAAATAAAAGAAACAAAAATATTGGAAACACTCAGGATTTTTGAGAGCTCTCCTGTGCCAGGGCCACACTGTGCTAAAGGGACTTTTCAGGTTTTTCCTCAGGATCATTTGCCATCTGTTCACCTGCTGCAGGCAGACTTTGTTTTTCTGGAACAGCAGATGTCTAAGGGAAGCAGAGAAGTACATCAGTGAGGCTTTTAGGGACATTATAATGTGCTCATCCCCAGTCCAACAGTACTTGCACTTCAGAGGAGGGAAAGTTTATGAGTGAAGTACGTCCAGGCTGGGGAAAGGAGAGACAGACCGCACAGAGGGACCTTCCCCAGCAGACAGTGGCCCAGGTATGGCCCAGATGTATGCCCTGTGGGAGCAACGATCCTACACAGGAATGAGCCATCTGAATCGCTGAGGGATTTTGTAACTGGCCCTTTGGATCTCACATTATGTGATGCCAATTACAGCTATATGGGTGCAACACAGTCTCTGAGAGAGATGGTGAGGAAGCTGTGGTCCTTGGTGCAATGCAAAAGGGATGTTCCAAAGGGGCACTGCCACATGGGAGGTTAAAGCTCCAAGTCCCTGGAGCAATTCTCTAGAATGATCCCTACACTGAGCACTGAGGCAGGGCAAAACAGCTGCAGTGCTCACTATGGGGACACTACTCACAGTGCAGAAGTGGCAGTGGAGAGGGTTTCCCTCATCTGAGCCCTTGTAAGAGGTGGTGGTGAGAATTCAGATTGAAAAGTCAGTGCAAAGAAGTCACAAACCTCACTCATTAGATGAACATTGCCAGGAGCTCTAACCAAACTCCATCAGGACATTTCTGATCTGCTCATAGTGGGCTGTGACCTGCTACTTAGCTACTAAGGGAATGGAGATGACACAGAGATTGTCAGTGCTTGAAAGTCTCAGTCATTAATCTAAAGCTCTCCAGAGTCAGAGGTCTCATTTCTACATCTACCAAAGCAGCGGAAATTTCAATAAACATAGAATTAATGGAAACTCTTGGATAAATCCAATAACTTGAGGAAGAGTTGATATGGATTTTATAAAGGAGATCAGTTTAATTTTTTTTGGAAGGAGGTGTATGTGGACAACAGTGATCTGATTAATATAATGTAATCAAAAAAAAGTTTTTAAGCTTTTAAAAATATCTGTCATAGAATCTCCAACGACACTGAGATGGAATAGATTGATGTCTTACAAAGCTCAGAAGCAACAGTAAGACTAATTGGAAAGTTTTCACAGTGTAGAGATAACTTATTGAATGCTACATGTACCTGTACTGGAGCTGAATTTTTCAGCACATTAATAAATGAGGGAGAAAAGTGAGTAAACAGCATGATGCCAACATTTTCTGGTGGATAAAATAGTTTGGAACAGTCAAATCTAGAGGTGACTGGAGAAAGCTGCAGAAGGATTTCAGGCTGCTGAGTGAGTGGATGATAAAATGGCAAATTAAATTCTATGTTGATAGTACATCCCTAACTGTGCTCCACGAGGGACTCTAAATTAGCTGTTACAATTGGAGAGTCAGTTTTGAGGGTAATCATGGGCAATTTTCTGAAAACATCAACCAATTATAGAGTATACAGGCTTTAAAAACTGCAAGGAAAGGAATAGGCAGCAGAAGACATCACTTGTGACTGTATAAACTAGAAGGTAATCGTAGATGTATACTGACTGTTTTGGTGCCTGCCTCCAAAGAAAAGATCTAGAAGAGATGGAAAAAGTCACCAGAGATGAGAAAATTGGGCAATCAGAGGTGAGAATGAAATCCATGCAATAAAAAACTGAATATATCCATGAAGAATATATTAGGACTATCCATGAAGAAACAAATGAGGTGGTAAGTGCTATAGATGTATAAACCTGATGCAGTAGGAATAAAGAGTGATTGGAGAATGGTTATCTGGCAGTTTTAGCAACCCAAGAGCCACAGGCACGAGGCAAAGGAATGGCGAGTGAGTTTATCTCATGGCATTGTGAATCTAAAAGTCAAACAGAAATTAGATAAATTGGTGTAGCACTGGAACTATTAAACTAGACAGTCTCTGTATGCTGCATGTACAAATAAAAGCTTCCTCCTGGGAACTCTGGGCATGGGTACAAGCTCGCACTCAGTTTCCTGTTGCATGGACAGAAGTTGGTGAGTGCAGGATGAGACCTTCCAAACACTTAAGAGTGCAAGGCATCTCCATCTTGTCAAAACTGCCTGCACTGACCATGGAGATCTGCTCCACAGGCCCATGCAAAAGTCTGCAGAGAAAGTTTTTGTACTTTTCTCCTTTGGCTGCAGATGCATAAATGATCTGGAAATATACATGTATATATATATATATATATATATCTTTCTATCATTCTCTTTTTCCCTGTATTTTTTGCTGTAAAATATAAATGAACTGCTCTATCTCTCCCAGAACATGAACAAGTAATGGTGCTATGGATGCTGTTGACCTTCAGAACTTCTCTCAGCCATCACTACTTCACAGAAGTGAGAAGGATGTTTGGGACAAGCAGTAAGAAATTTTTCCAATCTTCTTTTTTGACTGCCATACTGGTGCCTCTGCCTCTACAACCCAATACAGTGTAACAGAAGATAGCCTGGGATCTGAACTCCTGAATCCATCACACCTGCTCATGAAAGCTTGACACATGTCCTAGAACATGATTCTGAGACCCATGTTTCCAACAGGATGTGGATGAACTTCCTGTAGTTGGGCTACATCCCTGACACCAAATGGTGGCCAACAGAGGAGATGAGATTAATATTAAAGGATGCAGGATGCTGGCAAATGAAGAATGGATGCAGTCCACCACCCAGAGGTTCTCCTTGTAGGTGTGGATGAAAGGAGATGGTGCCATGCCATTTAGCCACATGTCCCAGAAGTGCTGTTTGGCACTTCTTTCTCTTGCAGCATTAATTCAGACTAGAACTCAAATATCTGCCTTGCCACCAGCATCTATAAGGAGCCAAGTGCCAACAAAGCAGACTGCTCTCTAAGACAGTGCATGGACTTTGGCCTGGAGTTGGTGTGGCATTAGCCTTTCCTTGGAAATGGTGGTGCTACTCACACTATAGCAGCCAACAGTTTGTATTCCTCCCAGCAGTGATGAGGGAGCTGTGGAAGGAGGGCTGGGGGTGATGGCATGTTTGGCACATTGGGTCGCTGTCTCCTCATTGTTGGAGAATGTTGGACAGTTGAAGAATGGAGAAAGAGACTGAAATCTCTTGTCATGGACTCACAGTGCCCACTTGCCTATGGAGCTGAGGCTCTTCAACAGGAGTTAGCGTGTCTGTCCCCGAATTGCTGGGAATACCTTGACCTTCCACAGCCTGTAGTAGTTTAACCTGGCAGGCAGCTCAGCACCATACAAGCTGTTTGCTCACTAGCCCCCAGTGAGAAGGGAGAATCAGAAAAAAGTAAAACTTGTGGGTGGAGATAAAGACAGTTTAATAGGACAGAAAAGGAAGGAAGAAGGAGGAAGAAGAAGAAGAAGAAGAAGAAGAAGAAGAAGAAGAAGAAGAAGAAGAAGAAGAAGAAGAAGAAGATCAATCAATATTTTCATCCTAAACCCAGAACACAACACCACACCAGCTACTAAGAAGAAAATTAACTCTATCTTAGCTGAAACCATGACATGGCCCTAGTGTGTGAGGCCACAGATGGCCATAGGAGGGAAATCCTGACAAAGGTGTTGCTGAGATACTGTCACATGTAAGGCTGAGGACCCATGGTGACGTGTTCCAGTTTATTGTCATCTGCAATACTGCTGTGAAAAACATTAATTTGGGAAGGCTGGATCTCCAAATTGATGTAGCAGTAATCACGTACATCCCAAATGGCCTGGAACCGGATACACTGTGCCTGTTGCTATCTGTTTCCTAGGATTTTCTGTAATCAAGAAAATGTCAACAAGTACCCCGGAAGCCATTATTGTCCCAGAGCTCAATTAGCAGAGGTTGGAGGAGGTGGAAGCAGGAGGTACTGCTGCAGTTTTCCCACCCAGAGTACAGCCAGTTGGCTTAGTGCTGTTATATGGATTGGATATCAGCCCTTAATCTTATAATCTTATGACAAACTCTAAAGTCACTGAAGAGTCCAGACACCAAGGCAGGCTCACCTGTGGTGTGGCCAAGTACCACCACATAAGTGAGAAGGTCACCTTGCATGAACTTTGCACATCACCAAAAATGTCTCTGTGGTCTGCTTGGGAAATGCACAGCTACAGCATCCAGATAAAGTACAGCATTCCAGCTAGAAACAGAGACCTTGTAATTATGAGTAGTGGAAGTCAAATATGACCTTAATGAGAAATTGCAGGCAAAGGACGATGGCTTTGTCAGAATCACTGGGGACTTTTCCTCTTAATTCTGAAGATATGCAACTCACTGTGGGGATCTGGCCCTGTTTCTGTCCCTAGCTGCTGCTGGAAGTCCTCTCTCCTCTGCAAGTGAAGCCATCTGGGGAGGGCTGACACCTTGTGACAGTCCCAGTTGTGGTGATGCTGCTGTATCATGCTTAAAGGGCTTCACTTCTCTGCTTGCTGTACTTGTAGATGGGGCCAGCCCGTGGTTGCCTGGTTGCCCTGACAGCGTGAACGCTTTTGGAGATGGATTTATCCATCTGGGCAGGATTTCACAGAATCATAAATTATCCCAAGTTGGAAGGGACCTATGAGGATCATTGAGTCCAACTCCTGGTTCCACATAGAACTACCTGAAAATTAAGCCATATGTCTGAGAGCCTTGTGCAAGTGCCTCTGGACCTCCGGCAGCTTTGGTGCCGTGACCGCTTCCCTGGGGAGCCTGTTCCAGTGCCTGACAAACCTCCTGGTGAAGAGCCTTTTCCTGACAGTTCCTTTCTGAACCTGCTCTGAGGCAGCTTCCTGCTGTTCCTGTACTTGAGATCAGTGCCTGCCCCTCTGCTCCCCCTGGTGAGGAAGATGTAGGCCACCATGAGGTCACCCCGTGCCTTCTCTTCTTTAACAAACCAAGCCACATCAAACTCTCCTCCTACGTCGTGCTCTCTGGGTCTTTCACAATCACAGAATCAGAATCACAGAATTGTAGGTGTTGGAAGGAACCTTCAAAGATCATCGGGTCCAACCTCCCTGCCAAAGCAGGTTCCTTAGAGCAGGAGGGCAACAATCTCTGTTGCCCTTCTTTCTCTGGATGACTAGAGAGTTGCTAATGTGACACCCATATATACATGTAAGATGGGTCATAAGGAGGACCCGGAGAACTATAGGCCTGTCAGCCTGACCTTGGTGCCAGGAAAGGTGATGGAACAGGTCATCTTGAATGCAATCACACAGCATACGTGGGACAACCGGGCGATCAGGCCCAGTCAGCATCAGTTCATGAAAGAAAAGTCCTGCCTGACCAAACTCATCTCCTCCTATGACCAGGTGACCCACCTGGTGGATGAAGGAAAGCCTGTTGACGTAGTCTACCTAGATTTCAGCAAAGCCTTTGGCACAGTCTCCCACACTTTTCTCCTCGATAAGATGGCAATGTCCGTGGCTTGGACAGGCACACTCTTTGCTGGGTTAAGAACTGGCTGAACCGCTGGGTCCAGAGAGTAGTGATGATTGGAGTGAAATCCAGCTGGTATCTATTCACCAGTGATGTTCCCCAGGGGTTGGTGTTGGGGTCCATCCTCTTTAACATTCATACTGATGATTTGGATGAGGGGACTGAGTACACCCCCAGTAAATTTGCAGACAACACCAAGCTGCGGGGGAGTGTCGATCTGCTGCAGGGTAGGAAGGCCCTACAGAGGGACCTGGACAGGTTCAGTCGATGGGCAGAGGCCAATGGCATGAGGTTCAACATGGCTAAGTGCCAGGTCCTGCACTTTGGCCACAACAACCCCATGCAATGCTACAGGCTTGGGAGAGAGTGTCTGGAAAGCTGTGCAGAGGTAAAGGATCTGGGGGTGCTGATTTATGCACACCTGAACACGAACCTTCAGTGTGCCCAGGTGGCCAAGAAGGCCAATGGCATCCTGGCTTTTGTCAGGAATAGTGTGGTCAGCAGGACCAGGGAGGTGATCATCCCCTTGTATTCTGCTCTGGTGAGGCCGCACCTTGAGTACTGTGTTCAGTTTTGGACCCCTCACTACAAGAAGGACACTGAGGCCATGGAGCTTGTCCAGAGAAGGGCTATGAAGCTGGTGGATGGTCTGGAACACAAATCCTATGAGGAGCAGCTGAGGGAACTGTTTGTTTTTTTTTCTAGTCTGGGGAAAAGGAGACTCAGAGGAGACCTTACTGCTCTTCACAACTACCTGAAAGGAAGGTATGGGGAGCCAAGGGTCAGCCTTTTCTCACAGATAACTAGTGATAGGACTAGAGGGAATGCTGTGTCCCAAGTTGTGTCTGGGAGATTGGAAATGAGGAAACATTTCTTCTCAGAAAGAGCAGTCAGGCATTGGGATGGGCTGCCCAGGGAGGTGGTAGAGTCACCATCCCCGGGGGTGTTTAAGGAAAGGTTGGATGTGCTGCTTTGGGACATGGTTTAGTGGGTGATACTGGTGGTAGGGGGGTGGATGGACCAGATGATCTTGGAGGTCTTTTCTAACCTTAATGGTTCTATTCTATGATTTTTTTATTTTCTTTTACATTTTTGAACATTTCTGACAGGAACTCATTTTCCTGCTGTTTTTCAGGAAATGAATAGCAGCTGGATTATGTCAGTCACAAGTAATAAGGCTAAATATATCTTTGGGACCTCTCTAAGAGGTTGATGTCCTTCTTCTCTTGTGGCTCCCCAAGTGGCACACAGTCCAAGTGGCACACAGTACTCAAGGTGAGGCTACACCAGTGCAGAGTGGAGTGGGACAAGCAGCCCCCTCAACTGGCTAGCTCTGCTGTGCTTACCACAGCCCAGGATACACTTGGCCCTTTTGGCTGCCACGGCACACTGCTGACTCAGGTTCCACTTTTGTGGGCCAAAACCCCCAGATTCCTTTCCATGGTGTTGATCAGCCTCTCATCCCCCAGTCAGTAAGTATATCCAGGATTGCTGAATTACAGATACAGAATCCAGCACTTGCTATTGTTAAGCTTCTTATTGTTCGTCATTTCCCAGCTCTCTAATTTGTCAAGATCTCTGTGCAAGGCCCCTCCACCCTTGAGGGAGTCAACAGTTCCTTCTAATTTAGTATCACCTGCAGACTTACTTAATAGGCATTTGAATCCCAGTGACAGTGTGACAGCCAAAGTTTCACCAGATTGCTCTGAATTGGAAGAGGGAGATAACCCACAAAAGGGAAATTTAGGAATTGGAAACACCTCTCTGTTATCCCTGTTCCACAGAAGGCATAAAAGCACAAAGTCATCCGAGCAGTTGCTTCAGCCGTGGCAGGAAGCAAGCCCATACTGAGACTCTGTGGGGTAAAATCCTTGTTTGCAAGAGCACTATGGCAAATGCAGACTGATGCACAGCACAAGGCACCTGCATCACACCATGTTCTGCCTCACTCTGCTTGGCTAGGTGCCAAAAGAAATTCTTTGCACAGACACCAGCTGATGTGGCCTTGGGAGGAATCAGGGCCAAGGGTATGCTTGTAGTGAGAGGAAGTAGCAAATGGCAAGGCCAGCGGGTATCATCTCTCGCTAAGGACAAGCAGCTATAGGGCTGCGCCACCCCCCTTGCTATCAGGTTAGACAGGCCAGTTCACCTGTCTGCTGTCCCAAGAGTGGCAGAGGAAAGCAGGAGAGCCAGAAGGAAAAGCAGCTCCAGGGCTGAGCAAGCTCCTTATTAACACTTTCCCCAGCCAGATGCAGGGTCAGAGCTGACCCTCAGAACTCAGTGCTTCCCCTTGCCTCTCAGACAGACCCTATGCCATGAGCTGTCCTGACTGAACACCTACACCAAGACACTGCTCCCATAAATAACCTGACAGGAGCCATCTGGTGTGTGTCCTCCAGGGCAGAATAAAAGGAGATCAATGATTCACCCTTGCTCCTAGGAAGACCCACAGATCAACCCTGCTTAATGCATCGCAAGGTTACAAACCACCCACCACCACTTCCTCCAGGTACAGTCCCAGCCACCAGCACCCTCTGGGTAGTATTTTCATGCGCTTAACACAAGTAGCAATTACAGTCACACTGTAAGTGATGTGAAAATGCACTGCTTACGCACACCTTGAAAGCTCTGAGTGGTGGACAAATAAAGGACAACACGTTTTTGTCTATTCAGATGCTATGTAAAGGAGAGTGGGACCCCACAAGGTTGAGCTGAGGTGGATTGAAAATTGAACTGCCAGGCCTAAAGGGTGGTGGTCAACAGCAAAAAGCCTAGTTGGAGGCCACTAAAGATGAGTACCCCAGGGGTCAATACAATTCTGTTTGACATCTTCATTAATGATCTGGATGATGTGGTAGAATGCACTCTCAATAAGTTTGCAGGTGATGGCAAAATGGGAGGAGTGTCAGACATAACCAGGGGACTGTGCTGCCATCCAGAGGGACCTGGCCAGGC
The DNA here is from genome assembly GCF_009819795.1 of Aythya fuligula. Lineage (NCBI taxonomy): Eukaryota > Metazoa > Chordata > Aves > Anseriformes > Anatidae > Aythya > Aythya fuligula. The sequence goes on from NC_045578.1 coordinate 301,274, forward strand.
TGGAGAAATGGAACCTCCTGCAGTTCAGCAAGGAGAAGCACGGAGTCCTGCTCTGGGTAGGAACAAGCCTAGGCCCCAGGACAGGCTGGGGCACCCAGCTGGAAAGCAGCCTGGCAGAGAAGGCCCAGGGAGTCTGGTGGGCACCAAGCTGACCATGAGCCAGCAGCGTGCCCTTGGGCAAAGAAGGCCAGTGGTATCCTGGGCTGCATTAGCCAAAGTGCTTCCAGCAGGTGGAGGGAGGTGATCCTTCCCCTCCACTCAGTGTTGGTGAGACCACACCTGGAGACCTGTGTCCAGTGCTGGGCTTCCCAGCACGACAGAGACCTGGAGCTACTGGAGGGAGTTCAACAAAGGGACATGGAGATGCTGAAGCCCTCTGCTGTGAGGAGAGATCTGGCACTGCTCAGCCTGGAGAAGAGCAGGCACAGGGGGACCCTATCAATGTCCATAAATACCTGATGCGAAGGTGCAAAGAGGACAGAGCCAGGCTCCTTTCAGTGGTGCCCAGTGCCAGGACAAGAGTCAGTGGGCACAAACAGGAGCGCAGGAGGTTCCTTCTGACTATCATGAAGCACTTCTCTGCTGTTCGGGTGACAGAAGGTATAAGTAAAGCTGTCCACACTGTCCACATATCTTGGTGTGCTTTGTAAATAGCTTTAATGTGACCAGGACGGTAAGTCAAAAAGATAACTGAGCAGCTGGCAATTTTGGACATGTGTTATGGCAAAGACAGAGGATGTGTGGGGATGTCTATTAAATGGACTTGGAGGACATGAGGGAAGTTAAAGAGGTAATGCCAACAGAAATATGTCAATACAAACCTCAGAACGGATTTTGATTAGGAAAAACATCAACCTTTTGATTCATCTGAATAGGTCACTGATGTTAGAAGGAAACTAGAGTCCAACTGGATTAACTCCAGGCTGGAGCCAGAAGAGCTCAGGTATGAGGCCAGCATCCAGCAGAAAAGTGTTACCTTCCTTGATTGCCACTGAGCCTGTCCAGCACTGCAGGGGAAGGTGGGGTGATGCAGTGACACCTTGGTTGATGCTTTGCCACTAGCAGCAAAGAGAAGGAGTGTCTGTAGGTGTCACCATAGGATCTGTAATCAGCACATATGCTGTGAGCCAGGAGCCAAGCAGTGCTCACTGCCACATCTGGGAGAGGCTCAGTGATGTTGGTGCTGTTCTAGGACTTCCTCCAAGAGACCTGCATGAACTGTGGTATCTGATGTGGGGTTTCCCCACATCAAGACCCCCCCACAGGCTTGTCTTTGACACAGATGCTGCTCTGCCCATGCCACCTTGGGCATGCGGGATCCTGCCTGTCTGGCAAGGCATGGACACCACCTCACCTCCAGGCAGATGGCCATCACCGTTGGAGGTGACTGAAATCAGGCAGAACAGACAGAAACTGTGGCAGAAAGTTTATCACAGTCCTCTTGGAACAGTCCTCTAGGAGAGGGCGCTCTCACCGCTCTTCTCCAATGGTCTTTTCCAGCAGTGGTCGTAACCTGCTCATGAAAAGCCCAGCAATGGTATCCACCAGGCAGAAGTCCATGGCCTCCACATCTTTTGCAGCCTCTCCAGCCACAGCTAATGTGGCTACCCAGACAGAGCTCTTGGGGAAACATGCAGCCCTACAAGTCTTAGGCTGCAGGGTGTGTCCGAGTCTTCTGTTGGTGTCCAACAGCAGCAGCAGTGGGTATGCCTGTGGGAGGTGTGCCCAGAATTGCTCAGCCTGGTGGTGGAGCTTCAGGAGGAGGTGAGTAGGCTGAGGAGCACAAGGGAGCCAGAGAGGAAAATTGACTGGTGGAGCTGTACTCTACCCTCCCTGAGACAGACTCACAAGCCTGCCATGACACCAGTGCCTCCTGCTATGCAGAAGACAAAAGTTCCCCCATCCCGCCAGGCAGTAGGAGGGGACCTAGACCAAGGCAGGGAATGGAAGCAGGTTCCTACTTGGGGTAGGCAAGCCCTATCCCTGCCCACCTCGCTTTCCCATCTACTCTTATGTAACAGGCATGAGGCTCTAATACATGACAGAACAATGAAGTAGACGAAAGCCCATCCCAGTTGGAAGGCAAGGCAATCTACCCTCCGCATTGCTACATCTTCTGTCAAGAAAGAAAGAAGGGTTATCATCATGGCGGACTCCCTTCTGAAAGGGACAGAAGGCCCAATATGCCGTCTGGATCCTATCCACAGGAAAGTCTGCTGCCTCCCTGGGGCTCATGTGAGAGGCATTGCCAGGAAAGTCACTCGCCTGGTACGGCCCACTGACTACTACCCACTACTGGTTTTTTAAGCTGGTAATGGCGAAGTAGCAAGGAGAAGTCCAAGAGCGATCAAAAGGGACTTTAGGGCTTTAGGGCGGCTAGTTAAAGGATCAGGGGCACAGGTTGTGTTTGCCTCTGTCCTTCCAATAGGAGGGATCAATGATGACAAGCAGACTTGTCACATTAACACATGGCTTCAGAACTGGTGCAACCGGCAGAACTTTGGTTTTGTTGATCATGGGAAGGTCTACATGACATTGGGGCTGCTGTCACCAGATGGGATGCACCTCTCTCAGAGAGGGGTAAGGATTTTGGCTCAGGAGTTGGCAGTGATAGATAGGGCTTTGAACTAGAGTTGAAGGGGGAAAGGGGTAAAAACAGGCATGCTGGTGATAAGCTAAGTGATGGCACACTAGAATCAGAGGGACTGTGTGCTAGTGAGGTCCTTCGGTGTGCTCTACTAGGTGCTGCATGCAATGACACACATTTGAAGTGCTCTACACAAATGCACACAGTATGAGGAATAAAATGGATGAGCTAGAAGTCTTGGCCCAGTCCCACAGCTACGACATCATCAGCATAAGCGAAACCTGGTGGGATAAGTCCTGTGACTGGTGTGTTGCAATAGATGGTTACAGGCTCCTCAGAAGGGACAGACAGGGCAGGCAAGGTGGGGGGGTGGCAATGTACATGAAGAAGAGGCTGGACTTTGTGGAGCTTGCAGTTGGTGATGGCAAAGTTGAGAGCCTCTGGGTAAGGATTAAGGGACAAACAAATAAAGGGGATATTGTTGTGGGAGTCTATTACAGACCACCCGGCCAGGATAATGACGCTGATGAATTATTCTTTGAGGAACTAAGAAATACCTTTAGATCAACTGCCCTTGTCCTTATGGGAGATTTCAACTTGTCAGACATCAACTGGGATTACCACACAGCCAAAACGAGCAGGTCCAGAAGATTCCTAAAGCACCTTGATGATAACTTCTTGGTGCAGGTGCTATGGGAGCCAACTAGGAAGGGTGTCCTCCTGGATCTGTTGCTGGAGAGCAGAGAGGGTCTTGTGGGGGTTGTGGTAATTGACAGCTGTCTTGGTCATAGTGACCATGAAGGGGTTGAGTTTAGAATTTATGGTGACAGAAGGAAAACTGCCACCAAAACTTCAGCCCTGGCTATGGGAAGAGCAGACAGGCTGCTTAGGGAACTAGTTAGCAAGGTCCAATGGGAAACTGCTTTTGAAGGTGTTGACATCCATCAGTGCTGGTCAGTCTTTAAGCACTGCCTCCTAAAAGCACAGGATCAGGCAACTCCAAAGTATTGGAAGTCAAGCAGGTGGGGCAGAAGGCCAGCCTGGCTGACCAGGGATCTTCTGCTGGAGCTTAGGCAGAAAAAGAAAGTGTACAGCTGCTGGAAGGAGGGTCAGGCAATGTGGAAGGGATACAGGGACACT